>NC_135310.1:25701117-26022253 GCF_048772815.1 Callospermophilus lateralis | reverse complement strand
GATGTTCTTTTGGTCACAGCAGTGAAAATCTTACTAAGACAATGAATAAAAACAAGTTTTTCCATTGAAGAAAAAGAGGAAAAAAATTATTAAATATATTGACAAATATCAAAACTGCTATGAGTAAAGCGATATGGCATTGCTTCAGGCAGCATTTTTATCACTATGACCAAAAGACGTGACAAGAACAACGTACAGGATAAGTTTATTTGAGCTCGTGGTTTCAGAGTTCTCAGTCTGTGGAAGGTTGACTGCATAGCTCATGGCCAATGGTGAGGCAGAACATCATGGCAGTGGTGGAGAGAAGCAGTTTGGGACATGATAACAAGGAAGTAAATAGACAGAGAGACACTCATCAGGGACAAAAATAATATCCCCAAAGGCACACCTTTCAGTGACCTACTTTTTCCAGCTACACACTCCTGCCTACAATTACCAGCCAGTTAATCCACATCACTGGATCACTCCACAATCAGGTTACTATACCTCTCATAGTCTAGTCATTTCACTTCTGAACATTCTTTCATTGTCTCATACATGAGTTATGGGTAGACAGCTCATATCTAAACCATAATAGGTATTGATGTAAGAAAAATGTGCTAAATCAACAGATTAGGATGTATAGATCAAAAACAGATTCAATAATATGTAAGCATTCAGTATGTTCAGTATAGAAAATCTATTTCTCCAATACATTTCTCTCTCTTCCTCTGCACAGCCCCTACCCTCATCTCTGCCACCATCATCTCTTACAATCTCTTTCCTGATAATCTCTGAGTGGCTTCTTTTAGGTAATAATGTTAGTCTTTAATGCATTCTGCCTACTCTGACCAGAGGCTTTCAAATTGTTAAAATGAAGTTATCATTTCTGCATTAAAACACATCAATAATTTCTAATTTTCTTTATAGTAAAAATAAATTCATAATGTCTGCATTAAATTCATAGGCTAGTCCTTAACTGCTCTTAGATTTCACCTCGCCAGTGCTCTAGGTCACCATTTTTTGTCAGTTTTCAAATCTGGACATTTTAAGATTTGTAATATATATGTAAGTTTGGAGATGTTGAATAAATGATGTTATTTGCAATTCTCAAGTTCAAGAAAAGTGCAAACCTGGATGTACAAACTTGAGAGCCATCAATGTTCTTATGTGCTTAAAGCAATGAAACTAGATTAGTTTATTTAAGAGAAGTCAAAGAGCTGATTGCTGGGCACCCACCATTCAAGGTCAGGAAAATGGAGAAATAGATTACCATAAAGACCTTGCCAGTGACACAGGAAAGAAACAAGGAGAGCGTGCCATTTCTAGGAACAGAGGAGAAATAAAAGGAGTTACAGCAAGTATAATATGTCAAGAAAAATAAAACTTTATGGAGATTGAAAGTGAAAAAAAACCAGAGCTTTATATAGAAAACCAAATGGAATCTAAAATTCTATAAGTGAATTTCATTCTTTCAATAAATATGTAATCAACCTAAAAAAAATCAGTGGTTTTCTACCTTACACAATGTTAGAAAACATACTTTTTATAGGAATTTACTTTCTGTAGAAACTGTTTCTCATTCAACCTGAATAGAATCTTCAACAATATCCCTCAATTTCTTACCATGCCTATATGTGTTTGAGTGTGTATGTATGTGTGTATTTGAGTGTATGTGTGTATGTGTGTGCATCACAGACACATCACTAATAAAATGTAAGCATGATCTTTAAGAGGAAAAATATGACACTTTTACTGAGATATAAAACACACATATATAACTGTATATCATATTATCACATATAATAGATGTATATCATATTGATGCATAAGAAATTTTAAAAGTCTCAAAAATATTGATTATCTTCCATTAATAAATTCACAATATTCTAAACAAATTTTAATCGTTGTGGAGTATTTTGGAAGAATTTGACAAGTGCAACTTAAAATAGAGATAAGATAGGCAAAAAAAAAAAAAAAAAAAAAAGTCAAAGTGGTCAAAAATGATTTTGATGAAAGTGTTAAACAAATACAGTGTTTGAATATAGAGCCCAGAAATGTGTATATGGGATTTTTATATGTGATAAAAGTTCAGAAAAGCATAGATTATTTAATTATTTGTACTGTAATAGTTATCAATGGCAGGGTTGGCAAAATGTACCTGTGTTAAACAATATCACAGTCAGTTCCACATGCATAATAACTTTAATATATTTTAAAAATACATTTTAGAACCCTTAGAAGAAAGCACAAAAATGTGGTTTTTTTCACAGCTGTTTAAAATACATAAAACAGGATCTAAAATAACTAATATATAAAAGATTGCCAAATTTATGAGTATTCATGTTCAGACTATAATTTTTTCAAAACACATTATGTGAAAAAAAATTACAGACTAGAAAAAAGATATGAAAAGGACATATAAACAATATAGTGTTAAAATACCAAGCATATAAAGAAAAATACCCCACTGAATAATGTGACAATGGCTATAGACTGACCATTCATAAATGGGAACAAGTTAGTGACTAATAAACATATAAAAACATATCAACTCTCACTAGTAAGACCTCCAAAAATAATAAATTTACTCCCTTTGGCTAAAATTAAAAAGTGAATCAGTTTTTAGAAGGTGTGCAGCAACAGGCAATACCATTTAATGCTCCTAGGGATGTTTATTACATAAAATCAGACTGGAGAAAAATTTGTCCCTATTGTATAGATAACACATATTTTCCCTGACTCAATAATTTTACTCTTAGATATAAACTCTAGAGAAACTCTTATACATATGCACAAGTAGGAGTGTGTGTGTGTGTGTGTGTGTGTGTGTGTATGTGTGTAAATGTTAGAAGTTCTGATTGCAAAACTAAAGGAAAATAAAAGTAGCCTAAGTGTCCATCTACACAAAAATAGATCGTACTCTATGCATTAGACAGAACCACACGTAGCAGAGAAAGGAAATGAATTAAAGTTGCATTTATCAACATATGTAAGTATATAAATCTCACAAATATAAAGGTGAATTTGGCAACGAGTGAACTGAAGAATAAACATGCATGACAATTACAATGTCATCTATATAACAGACATATGAAAAGTGTGAGAATGATTTTAAAAACTTATAGCTGCTATTTTTGCAATTGGAGTTTTCTTTGTGTTGATAGAATAGTTCTGGGTTCACTCTGTGTTGGTAGTTTTAGGATCTGTACATTAGAGAAGGTTCATATCGTGCCATAAGCCAAAAACAAAAGGAAAACAAAAGAACAAGTGTGTAATGTCTATGTAATGTTTTGTCTATGGTTTGATTAACAATCTATCAAAGCTGGTGTCCTGATTCTGGCATAGTCTTATGGTTAGGTAAGATATACTTGGAGTTGAGTATAGGGTGCATGGATAAATTCTGAATCATCACTGCAACCTGTTGTGACTCTTAAACTCTTTCAAGATAGAAAGTTAAGCAAAAATATTCACACTCTTTTGTTTGTTTCATCCTGAATAAAAAAGTCCTAATTAAGTATTCCAGAAATCCTTTTTTTCTTCCAAGAAGCTGAGCATCTTTTCATAAAAACACACTTAAACACTCTCTACTTCAATAAATAGTACTTAGTGTAGTCATGCAGCAGTCTTCAGCAACATAAGGCTTTTCTGAATTGCCACTATCAGAAAATTATTATCAGTGTGACTTCGCCTCCCGAAGGAACTTGAACCCACACACACTCACAGCAGGAATAGACTTAAGCCTGCTGGGTTTTCAAGTACTCTAATGTAGTGAAGAGAGAACAGCAGCATGTAGCAAATAGGGAGGAAGGAGAAGGAGTCTTGCTCAAATACATTGCCTGTTTAATTCTCTTCTCCCATTATGTCATGTTATAAATGTGAGGAATTTTTAATAACAGTGATGTGTGCAAACCAAGTTCCATCTGTATCTGAAAATCCCTGATAATATAGATATGAACTCCCTGAATGTGTTTATTTGCATTCATTGAAAATGCTGAAATCCCCTTTCATTTGTTAGCTGCTTTTTTGTCTTCAGGAAAATCATAAAGAGAAACATTCAATTAGAATTTCACCTTAACTGAATAGATTGGATAAGAAACCAATTAGTATTTAGATAATAGAATGTCTAATTAGCCACCAAGCACTCAGCAGAAAGTCTTCATTATTCTGCTTTCCCTAAACATTACAGGATGTTCAGAGAGGACTGGCATCTCTGGAGCACCAGTTCTAATCCCTCTCCTGCCACTAATTTATTGCTAGAGGCATCAACATGTCTCTTAACCAGGAGATAAAGGCATTTGGCAAATATGCTTAGGTTGGTTGTGCTTTGGATGAGTGGGGTGTGACTCCAAATACTAAAAACAAAGCTTACTTCAACATGGGCTAGTATGTTTGTGAAGAACAGTATTTCACTAAATGTAAAAGGGGATAAGTGTGTGTGTGCGCAAGCACATTAAGGATAGAAACAGTAAAACATAGCCATTCATCAAAACTTGAACCTTCTAAATTTAACAGTTAAAGCATATATGAGGAGGACTTCTATTTAAATACGTGGAACATAGCTGGTTTTCCTCCATTCACACACCTCACCCTCCTCACCAGTTCCAGATCAGTTTGGTAGATTTGCCTACTGTGTCACACTGATAGAAAACCACTGCTTTTCTGGTGGGCTTCTACATGGCAATGCAAGCAAAAGGAGAGTCCTCAGACCTCAGTCTATAAGTGGGAATAGTGTGAAGAAGAAAGCAATTCTCATTCTTTACAGCAAAATCCCACACTCAGAGGATGGAGAGCAGCATCCTATTGCCTCTCAGATAACCTCATTCATGGTCCATCTAGAGAGACAGAGAGAAACAGTACAGATTCTCCCTCACACAATAAAATTTAAAGCAATAAAATACAAGGAGCATTGCAATTCTTCACGAGTCCTATTTGATGTGAATTAGCAAACAAATTTTTTTTTATTTTTAAATATTTTTTTATTGGTTGTTCAAAACATTACAAAGCTCATGGCATATCATCTTCCATACATTTGATTCAAATGGGTTACCAGCTCCCATTTTTACCCCAGATACAAGTTGCAGAATCACATCGGTTACACATCCACATTTTTACATAATACCATATTAATGACTGTTGTATTCTGCTACCTTTCCTATCCCCTACTATCCCCCCTCCCCTTCCCTCTCCTCTTCCCTCTCTACCCCATCTGCTGTGGTTTAATTCTCTCCCTTTTTTTTCCCTTTACCCTCACAAACTCTTATATGTAGTTTTATGTAACAATGAGGGTCTCCTTCCATTTCCATACAGTTTCCCTTCTCTCTCCCTCTCTCCCACCCCACTCTTCTCTGTTAAATGTCAATCTTTTCCTCATGCTCTTCTTCCCTGTTCTGATCTTGGTTGCTCTCTTTATATCAAAGGAGACATTTGGCATTTGTTTTTTAAGGATTGGCTAGCTTCACTTAGCATTATCTGCTCTAATGCCATCCATTTCCCTGCAAAATCCATGATTTTGTCATTTTTTAGTGCTGCGTAATACTCCATTGTGTATAGATGTCACAGTTTTTTAATCCATTCATCTATTGAAGGGCATCTAGGTTGATTCCAAAGTCTAGCTATTGTGAATTGTGCTGCTATGATCATTGAAGTGGCAGTATCCCTATAGTATGCTCTTTTGAGGTCCTCAGGGAATAGACCGAGCTAGATATCAAACCAGAGACTCTGCACCTGATAGAAGAAAAAGTTGGCTCCGATCTACATATTGTGGGGTCGGGCTCCAAATTCCTTAATAGGACGCCCATAGCCCAAGAATTAAATACAAGAATAAACAAATGGGACTTACTGAAACTAAAAAGCTTTTTCTCAGCAAGAGAAACAATAAGAGAGGTAAACAGGGAACCTATATCCTGGGAACAAATTTTTACTCCTCACACTTCAGATAGAGCCCTAATATCCAGAATATACAAAGAACTTAAAAAATTAAACAACAAGATAACAAACAACCCTATCAACAAATGGGCCAAGGACCTGAACAGACACTTCTCAGAGGAAGACATACAGTCAATCAATAAGTATATGAAAAAATGCTCACCATCTCTAGCAGTCAGAGAAATGCAAATCAAAACCACCCTAAGATACCATCTCACTCCAGTAAGATTGGCAGCCATTAGGAAGTTAAGTAACAATAAGTGCTGGCGAGGATGTGGGGAAAAGGATACACTTGTACATTGCTGGTGGGACTGCAAAATGGTGCGGCCAATATGGAAAGCAGTATGGAGATACCTAGGAAAGCTGGGAATGGAACCACCATTTGACCCAGCTATTGCCCTTCTCGGTCTAGCAAACAAATTTATCTGCAATTTTAATCTCAGAATTGTTTTCATACTAGTCTGTGGGGGCAGTGCTTGCCTTTAGGAGGCACTATGATGACAGTCTTTGAAACCTGTGTTTCCAGAATCTTAATCTCGTTGAATATCAATTCTTTATTATTTAACCAAGGATAACAGTAGCACCCTATAGAGTTAGTTGTGATGTGTCTTAAGTTTTCTGAGGAATCACATCTCGTCATCAGTGCTCATGCTCTTTAAATGAGACTGCAGCATCCCGGTCACAGAATAATAAGGATTTTATTGATCTTGTGGTGTCTGAGATTTAAGAGAATATAATATATCTAACTCCAGCTTAAATTAAAGGAGTGTTCACAAGCATGTAATGGGTACCCAATCTATATTCTTGTATTTTTTAATGGCTCTGCAACTCTGCCCCCTCCGTACCATAGTAACTTTTATCCCCTAATAAGAAACAAAGAGGAAGGAAGGAAAGTTTTGAGTGGTTTTCTTTATAGTGCAGGAGTATGCCACTCTGCTGCACTCAACGGCCCCTGACGGCAGACCTCCTGTAGCCTTATGCCCTCAATGAACATTAGTGGGATAAATGTGCTCTTCAGTTTTCTTCTGTGCAGCCCTTTGATGACAATCACAAGTTTCAGAGAAAAAATGCTTTCCAGTTCTCCAACTATCAGCTCAGTAGATGACAATCACTAAAGAAAAGAAAGTAAGAAAGAAAGAGCAAGCTTTAAGGAAGTAAAGCTAAATGCTAGAAGAGTCTGAGAGGAGAATCAAAATTACACTAAGCCCTGATTTAACTTAATTTCTGAGTATAAGCCAATGCACAGTATTAGAGTTCTCACATTAAGATGTAAAAGTAATAATGTGTTGGCACTATGAAAGAGTTTAGGAGTAGACATGATTAATGCATGGTATTTATTTGTGCATGTGTATGTACCTATATCAACACCTGTACATATGTATATGTGTGTGTATGCATGTGTGTGTGTGTGTTTATGTGTGTGTATAATAAATTTGAAATTAAATCTTCAGTATAACTTTGGGACAGAATCATAAGAATCATGAATTTTCCAAATTTATGATATTATGATATTCAAAATTTTCTGGTTAGTACAGCATTTTCCATGTTGTAATTTAGTAACATTATGATATTCAAAATTTTCTGGTTAGTACAGCATTTTCCATGTTGTAATTTAGTAACATCGAATTTTATAACATAACAGTTTTCCTGGAAAGCAGACAATCTACAGTTTTGTCTCTCATGTTATAAAAAATGTTTCTAAAATTATATCACATAGAAAAGCCTTTCAACATATGAGAAAGTAATGCTTTTACTTTTTTAACAATAAAGTAAAAGTTTAAGAGTTATTGATCCATTTTTAATTTCATTGAGAACTTTTCGATTTTCTTGAGATTATATTGTCAGTTCTTACAATGTCAGTGACACTATCATCATATGGTATTTTTTAAGCCATGGTATGACTTCAAATGTATACATAATTTTTACATATATTTTGTAAATCAAAAAGCTATTAATGTTTTTTGAAAATAAAATTTCAAAAATATTCTGAATTTATTAAAAGCACACAAGTCAGCAAAACATATTTATTAAATTCTGACTAACGTGTCCCATCAAGAGCATAACTTTCTAGCAGTTTCATAAGTGAGATTTCTTATAGACAAGGTTGATTTACCTTGCTGAATATTATATATTTTGTTAGCTCAAGTCTCAGCATGTGCCAGACGGGAGAAATTCCTGAGACAAGTTAATAGAATTACAGAAGTTCTTTTTCTCTAAAATTATGTCTTTTTCCCAAAAATCAGTTAGTCCTTTCTTTTGGAAATAAAAAAATAACTTTTTTAAAAAATTGTATCACCTCACAGTAGGGATCAAATGGGGGTTTTCGATTTAAACAGACATGAGTTTGACTCCCACAGTGTTCCATTCATTAATGAATGAATAGGGGCAAGTCACTGAGCTTTCTAAATCTCCAGTCCTTCTTCCATAAAATGGAGATATTACACTGTACCCTTGTGATGTTGAAAAACTGGAAAAATTCATGAAATCTTAAAACATTCTTGAACACATTGTTAGAACACACTTAGAAATTAAAATAATAGAAATTAATGTAGTTATTTTCATTACTATTATCCCCTGATTAATATTAAACTATTATTTGTGGTTAGGAAAACGTTTCCATATGTCCTAAATCAAAGCAGAAGTTGCCTTTCTGAAAAACCTCACTTCCATGCTGCTTCCTTCGCCTTAAATATTCTTTGTGCTAGAAATTATTTTAGCCCTTTTGTGTTTCCATTACCCGTTTTAACAACCAACTTTTTTTTTTCATTGAACAATATGTTACAGAGATTATTCCATTATTGAGCATAGAGTCCTCTATTCTTTTTTCATCTGCAAAGCTGCCTTTGTGAATTATTGCAATATGTGAATTTACTATAGTTTGTTCATCTAATCCCTTCTGAAGGGCTTTCATATTATTTCCAGTTTTCCACTAATGCAAGCATTGTTGCAATGGAAAATTTGTGCATGATAATATCTTTATAACTATATTTTCAATAATTTCATAGAAGTAGGATGGCTCATTTATTTACACAAACGTACGGGTGATTTACTTAGGTATTCTAAGTTCTCTTTCGTATGAAGTTCTATTATTTTGCATTCCTCCAAGCACTGTAAAAGAGTATTGGATTCTCCAGAGTCTTATTAACAAAATATGTTGTCCACTTTTGAATTTGTGTCAGTCCGATTGGAGAAATTGTATCTAAAGTTTACTTTCATTTATTTATTTGTTTGATTGCTTATTTATTTATTATGCATTTTTGAATTTGTAGCCTGTTTTTATTTTTTTCTGTGAAATGCATGTTTCTATCTTCTATCTTTCTAGTCATGTTATTACATTTTCGGCCTCAATTTTTAGGAGCTCTTCATACATAAGGGTCTATTTCTCTCCAGATATTTCAAATATCTTTTCTCATTCTCAGCTGAGCTCTTCCAGTCCTTCATAGAAGGACTAACACTAGTCTTTCTCAAATTATTCCTCAAACATCTTTCCTCATTTGCCACTCTTTTTATTCTAATGATGTTTATTTGCATATCATTATTTTAAATTTTCATGAGGTCAATGTTATCCATTTTTAATGAGCGGACTTTGATTTATGATTGGGAACATTTTTTTCTTCTCAGGGGTAGAAGGAATTTTGCCCTTCTGTTGCTGTTCTTTTTCCTTTTGCTTTTGTCCAACTTTGTTTTTCATTTAGACCCTTGATTTTTTGAAAATTTATCTTAATATATGACATGAGAAAAGAATCCAACTGATTATTTTTCCAATTGCCTTTTAGTTATGCAATACTAATTATTAAAAATGTTTCTGTTCTTGTTTTGAGAAATTATCATATATTAAGGTTACATATCCCCTTTTGTTTCTGATTTTTCGATTTTGCTCCTCTCCTCCTTTGGCTCATTCATATAAAAATATCACACAATTAGGAAGCCTCCTCCTTCCCTCAAGCATCTCACTGGCTGAGATTCCACCTTTAAGAAGCTGGTCACTTCTCACACACACACCTGAATGTTGCATAATCCATGTCTAATTGGCTATTCAGAAGCCAGAACACATGGTCCAAAGTGGATCGTTTTATACTTGTCCAGATGTGCCAAATAGAGCTAGTAGGGCTTGAAGGATGTGCAATAATGGATTTCACTTAATATTCTAACTAGGGGAATTCCATAAAGGTGCTAGGGAGGACAGTGTGCTTGGGAGGCAAACAGAATTCTCAGAAAGAAATAATCTGGAAAAGAACACAATGTTAGATTCCTATTTACTTCTTGCTTATCTTAGCTGCACCTGTAGTTGTTAATAACATCTGGTTTCCATAATAAAATGTTTCCATAATAAAATCTTATTATTTATTTTTGTCCATAACATTTATGTGGCCCTTACTGCTTAAGAAGGCTGCTGTCCAAAATTAACTCTTTTAATACTTATAATAACAGTGTAAGCTGATGCTCAAGTTTTATTTGTTTTTTGTTTGTGTGACCTTTGTTGCCTCTGTTTTAAAGAGAAGGAAACTGAAGTCAACTGTAACCTTTCCCAAGATCACACAATAAACAACAAAGCTGGGTTTTGAGAAGAAAGTCTGTGGTTTTAACCTCTATGCGGTGTTTTCTCCCAAAAGAATAATGATTCCGAAGTTCTATATCAAATAGGTTTATTCTTCCTGCACAGGGAGTAAAAAAAAATATTTTCAGCTAAATTTCATCATTGATCCTAAAAATACAAAGTATTTTCAGGTTTTTAACTTGTCTGGAATTACTGTTTGTTCTAACATGAGTGTCATTTTGCAATTTAATGGGCAGAATTTTTTTCTCTCCTAATATACAAATAATTACAGTACATTGTAAGAAAGTTTTAGATTCATCAAATTATTGTAAATTCCCAGAAAGCATATTATTAATATATTTTTCAAAAAAGACTACATAAAGATATACTTTAGAAAAAAACATAATATAAAACAGTGCCAATAACTCAGGAATGAAGAAATTGTCATGTAAAAAGCCAATGACTAAACAATATGCAGTAAAAATAATTATTAAATTTGGTTATAATTGTTGTTATAAAACAAACCATTGAAAATAAATATTCTGTGTATTAAACAATAATTTCATAATACAACTAGAATAAACACCTGAATATTTTTGACTGTATAAATTTGGAAGCATCTGGGTGAAAAGGGTGTGGGTAAAGCAATTTAATTGAATATTTGCATACAAAATTTCATTCCAGGCACAGTGGGGCATGCCTATAATCACAGTGGCTGGAAAGGCTGAGGAAGGAAGTTTGCAAGTTCAAAGCCAGTCTCATTAATGTAGAGAGGCCCAAATAACTCAGCAAGACTCTGTCTCAAAATAAAAAATAAAAAGGGCTAAGGTAATGTGGCTCAGAACTTAAGTGCTACTGGGCTCTATTCTTGGAACCAAATAAATAAGTAAACAATAATTTTCATCATACACCCAAAAAGTGCAGCATACCCATTTTTCATAGGAAATTGGAGGGGGTTATGAGTACTAGATCTGCTCTTTAGAAACACTTTATTATCAAAACAATGTTAGAAGTTGAACATATCTTTCTTTCATATGATAATATATATGTATATATCATATATGTGTGATGTATATCATATCTTGTCCTTCAGTTGTAATTATAATAACAAAAGTGGAAAAATAAACATGATTCTATTTCTTACAGCCAAAAGGATATTGATTATGGGCATTGTGACCACAAAAAATAATAATAATAAATTAATAAATAATAAATTAACTTTATAAAAGGGAAAAATCCTTCATGCTATGTCTCCTAATATGCAAGATATAAAGATAGATGACAGGTGGGTAGGTGGATGGATGAATAGATAGGTACATAGATGTAGAGATGTATTCATTTAATATTCAGAGAAGCAAATGATTATTCTAACACATCTATATGTGTTAACCTATTCAAACTCAAGTTTTAAAAATTAATTCTTCTAGAAAAATTAGAACACTGGAATACACTTTGCTATTTAAATATTTTGCTTAAAACACAATATGCATAGCAAAGTAGAAAAAGTCTGTAAATAAAATTTTAGAAGTTTTATGCTACAGATTGGGTATAAGAAAGGTTAGATTAAGCTTCTACCTGATGCTGGATAGGATTGGCATAAAAGGTGCTTAAGTATATATATTTTATAATTCTGTACCATTTATGATGTTTTATTCTTATTTAGTTATTATTAATATTAACTCCAAGTATATAAGTTATGAATATAATAAGATATTATGCCTTGTACCAATCCATTGTAAAAACAATTCTAATATTATTTTGATTAACTACATCATTAGGAAGTCTAAAGATTTGGACTTTGATATCCTAACGAAAGTAACCACTGTTTATCTACTAGAAGTTAACCCTAACTGAAAATAAAGAGACTAAATAAACTATTTAGTACCTAATTGATTAATGTCTCCAGATTTATGGACATTAGGTACCATAGTTCTTTTAAAAGGTTAGGAGGACATACTACCATATTAAACTGTAAAACATTAGTGTTTTCTTATTGGAATTGGAACAACTTTTGATCCTATAATGTTTATTTGTTTAAATATAACTCTTGATATTTAATGGCCTAGTTCCATCAGTCTATTGCAAATGAGAATACAATAGCAACTGAAGAATAAGCAATATTAAAGAATTGCCCTTCAGCTGCAATTATAATGACAACAAGAAACATAAGTGGATTTTTTTTTTTACAATCAAGTAGATATTTAATTATAGGTCTCTTAAGGAAAAAAAAACAGAACAGAACAAAAATTCAATACCTTCAAAACTTCATGTACCTTCTAATACTCCATGGTTTTATAATTACATTCTTGGACATGCTGTACCAAATAATTAGCTTGAAAACAATTGATTAAAAAAATATAATCAAGTTTTGTTAATTACAGTAGTTTATAAAAATGACTTTAAATATTACCAAATAGTTTCTTCCAGAGCATAATAGAGTATTTGTTGAAAGAAAAAATTCACCATTACTGCATTCAATTTGACAAATTGGCTCAAAGACATTAAACAAAAGTGTTCTTTATTCAGTTATTATTATTATTTATTAGAGACCTTGATTTTGAAGTCTGATAGTAGCTTCAAGTGTTTTATTTATACTATCTGAAACATATAAAAACATTTAACAAAGAAAAAAGTCTAAAAATATAAAGTAAGATGTAATGCTCAATTTTATATATATATATATATTTGTGTGGCACCTACTTACATTGTTCAGAGGAAATACCCAAGTACAAGAAACTGCACATTCTCAACTCACTAATTTGACATATTTTTCACAAAAAGACTACACATATAGGTAGTTGTTGATTTCTGAAGATGATAATGTTAATGTTCAGCAAGTTACTACAACTTTATCAATATACCACACACAAGAACAGAAGTGCATTTATGTAATTATTACATTCTGCTTTGGACAGCACTGAATAAAATTCACATTGTTTTCTTAGCAAGGCTTCATCTCTATGCCAAAGATCCACTCTCTATGAACTATCAAATCTTTCAGTTTAGCAAAACTATAGATTACAAAAAGGGGGGGAAAAAGACTTGCCATTTAGTACCTACAATGGCCAGGTAGGGTTCTTTCAGGTGAGGCTACACAAGGAGATGCCCATTATTTCTTCTAGGAACTTCCACATTAGTGGGGAAAATGAGCAATTCAGCAGTTGCAGTGTTGCAAACTGTATAGCAAAGGAAGTTCAATGCAGAACTCTAAAGAACCCTCAAATTCATTGTCAAATTCAGTCTTAGCAGAGAGAAAGGATACGATGTCAAGGCTGGCAATCATGCACAGTCATAAAGGTTGAGATTTTATCTCTGTAAGGAAATCTGCATATGCCAGTCAGAAAAAATGGTTTATTTAAAATGTGAGAACAACAGAAAAAAATAATAGTGTTTGTTCAGAAATGAAGAAATATGATTCTTTTAATAGATCCAATGTCTTGATTTCCAATAAATCTCTAATTCTATTATGAAATCATATCTAACAGAAAAATATTTAAAAGCATATTTATTCAGTAAATTTATATCATTTAATAAATGACATAAAAGCATTAGTTTATAAATATTGAGATTTATTTCTTTAAAGAAGGTGAGCAAAGATTTTTCTATGAAGAACGAGATATTAAATATTTAGATTTTGCTGGCTCAAAAACAAAGCAAAAACTATCATCTAGAAATGTATAAAACAGAGAAGAAAACTAATTTTACAAATGTTTAATTGTTTAAAACTCAAAATTATATTTACATACCCTAAAATTTGAATTTCCTATCATTTTTATTTATAACAAAATATTACTCTTTTTGCCTATTTTCAACCACATAAAATATGAAAACTATTCTTAGTTCACCAGCTGTATGAAAGAAGCATTGGATTGGATCCGGCCCTCAAGCTATAGTTTATTGACCCCAGCTTTTGAGAAAAGTCAATAACTCCCTTTCAGAAAACCCATTGTTCAAGGAAAATTGAGATTTTGATAGCAAAATATAACAGAGGAAATAATAGCATGTGCAAAGAGTCATTACCTCACACATTTTTAAGAGCAGGTAGGAATTGTACATCAGTCAAAAAAAAAAGTGAATCATTAATATTAATGAGAAAGCAATTCAAAATGAAAACAATTCTTATTTAAAAGCAGAATGACAATATCTGATTCCATTACTGTTCAGAAAAAGTGAGAGAAAGCCAGCAAGCCAGAATAAATTTCTCAGAATAAAATGAAATGTCACTGACTCCAGCTTAAAAAAAAAAAAAAAAGCAGAATGCCTATTAAAAAATCACCAAAGAAACTCTGCTGAATTTTATAAGTGTCACAATTTGTAGCATTAATTAAGGATTTTGGACATAAATAATAAAAAAAAAACCTCAAGTAACATATACATTATTGTAAGGCAATGTTTAATATGACATTCAATTTAATGTCACTGGTTATTGCTTTAGCTTAAGCAACTCACATGCCAACTTAGAACTTTATAATACAGTTCTATTTTTTGCAGCAAATTAAACTTCCAGGTGTGTTAGTTTTTCATCACTGTGACCCAAGTACCCATGAAAAACTACCAGTTTGAGGGCATGCTAAGAGATTTTTTTCAAGATCATACAGCTGATAGATGATACATCACGAATTTGAATCCAGGTCTTACTCAATTAACATGTTTGCATGCAATATCCCTCAGGTCACTACATAATGTAAATTATTTGTGGCTACTGCAGAAAATTACAACTTAAAACTGACAAAAAATGTGACAGTATCCCAAATAATAAGTACTAAAAGTATCTTTTTTTAGAAGAACAATGATGATGAAATAAATTCAATCTTTGTTCAAAAACTGTTTGCCCTAGAACTGAAGACCTTTGACATGGAAATTTATGTTACCATTAACCATTATGTAGAAATTAAATCCAAAAAAAGAAGAAAACAAATTATCAATATTAGAGTAAAAATTAATACAATACCAATCCAGCCAACTAAGGAGAGATCAATAATGTCTATAATTGATTCTTTTGAAGGCACTTTCAGTACCAGCCAAGATGGAATAAATTGACTATATGGTAAATTCCCCACTGATTACATCCAAAGTTTCTGGACAGGATTCAAAAAGCAACAACCTGAGGACTCTGAATAGCAAATAGGTGACAGATTAAAGATTAGATTCTAAATTGAAACCCATTTTTGTATGAGGGTGAACATTTTAGATTTGGTTTTTTCCTTATTTATGTCCTTGAACTCAAGGACACAGAGTATTGTTTTTGGTTTTTCAAAGCTCATGTCTTCCCTTCCATTTCCTCATGAGTTTAAAATCTGCTTGTTAAATTCTACAAAAATCACCTAGTAGGATTTTTATAGGAGTTACTTTAAATCTATGTCATTTTAGGGCAAATTAACAAGATGTAAACTTCTGACCCAGGAACAACCTTGTTAAACTCATTTATTAATCCTAGTGACCATTTTTTTGGAGACATCATCAAATTTTCCATAAAGACAATCATGTCTTTATTTAAAAAAAACTGAGGTGACAATACCTACTTAAAATGGTTCTGAGGATCAAAGGAGATTTGCAAGTAAGATGTTTAACATATGGTTAATATTCAACTAATATAGCTGTCAATCCCATGACAGTGAATATTTTTATTGATAATATACTTATTCTGGTATTTTATAACATTTCATTACATGATTTGTACTTTTTGAAGCTTTGCATTTTAATGTTTTTAATTATTGTGAAAAAAGTTGTTTAATTGAAAAATATATGGGGAGATACTATAGTTGATAAATGATGTAGGAATCCAGAATCTGCTATGCTCAGAAAGAACATATGCTCTCCCTGAGAAAAAGCATCAAGTAAGGGAGAGGCTGGCATTTGGTTACTTTCCTGAGAGGTTCCATGTGGAGAAACCTTGTTGTTGGATATCTTAGCCCTGCCTGCATTGTAAAGCCAAGTATGCCTCTCCTGTGATTATTCAATGGACTTGATTCACTAGATGCTTCTCTGCATGGTAAGGATTAATTTAGAAAGCTGAAAAACATCACACATGGAGCATAATTATTTTGAAGCAAAACAGAGCAAACTTTGTGAAGTGAACTGATTGCAAATGTACTAATTCGAGTTAGCGTTTGCTTCACTTAAACTCTGTTATACTTCCTGTCATCATTAAATGTGAATAAAGAATTTATCTTAATTCTCATGTTTGGAAGGGAGTAGAGTAGATCAATTCAGTCTCAGACTGTCCGCAAATTTTTTAAATTTTCTCCTGATGTTGTGGTTTATATATAAAGTATCCCCCAAAAACTCCTGTGTGAAGGCAGGAATATTCAGAGTTGAAATGATTGGATTATGAGAGCTATAACCTTATCAGTCCATCCTAGTTTGGATGGTAACTGTAGGCAGTGCAGGCATGGCTGGAGGAGGTTGGGCACAGGGGATGTTAGATGCTGAACAATTTCATTATCTTAAAAAAACTTTTTTTGACTTAATTGGTTTGTTGTTCTTTACTACCTCAGTGTCTCCTGCTCTTATTTTACACTTTCATTTCTTCACTTTCGGTTTAGTTTTTCTCTTCTCTTTTTTTTTTTCTCTATTTTCTTAAGGTTGAATCTGAGATCTTTAAGTATTTCTTATTTTTTAAAATAGATGTTAAACATCATAAATCCTCCCACCAAGTGCTACTTAATAAAAAAAATCCCAGAAAATTTATAAATGTGCTTCCATTTTTCATTCATTTCAAAAAAACTTCTGATTTTCTTTTTTTTCTTTGACCAACATATTTTTTAAGTTAAATTTATGTTTAACAATAGATAAAACACTAAAATTCTTATGTTTATAGGATATTACCTAATGTTTTAATACATGTGTACATTGTGTGATGTTTTAGGATAAACTTATCTATCTCCTCAAACATTTGCCATTTCTTTATAGTGAAAACATTCAAAATTCTCTCTTGCAATCTTTTGAAATGTACAGTATATAGCACACCAGAACTTCTTACTAATTATACCTCACTAATTAACCTAGTACTCACTGATCAAACTCCCCCTATTCTTCCATCACTCCAAACCTCCACAGCTTCTGGTAGCTACCATTCTGTTCTCAATCTCTATGAGAGCAGCATTTTACATTCCACATATGAGTGAGATGATGTAATTACTTGTCCTTCTGTGGCTTACTTCACTTAACATAATGATCTCCAGTTTCATCCATCTTCTCACAAATGTTATGGCTGAATGATATGCCATTGTATATGTAAACCACATATTCTGTATTGATTCATCAGTCCAGGGGCACTTCAGGTATTTCCAACAGTTTACTTTGAAGTGTGCTATTTAGTGTCCAAGTATTTCAAGTATTACAAGGGAATTTTTTTTATTTATAATGTAATTCTCTATCAATAGCAAAGAACAAACTTCACATAAGTTGAATCCTTTAAAAATTTTGTTGATTCTTGTATACACAATATTCAGCCTGCTGTTGTTGGATGAAACTCTGTAAATGCCATTTAGGACAAGTTATTTGACAGTATTTTTCTAGTCATTTGTATCCTTAGTGATTATCTTTCAGTTCACTCAATCGCTTATTGAGAGAAGAATATTGAATACTTCAACTATAGTTTTGAGTTTTTCACTTTTTTGACAGTTCTATCAATCTTCCCTTTGCATATTTCAAAACTCTTTTATTAGAGACATGAATATTTTGCATTATCCTGTCCTATTGACAAATTGGCACTTTATCATCATGAAACAAACTTCTCTGCCTCTGACACTATTTTTGCTCTGTAATCTGCTTTGTCAGAGATTTCTGTTATGATCCCACCTTTCTTTAGGGTAGTTTGAGGATGAAATATCTGTTTTCATTCTTTGCTTTGAGTTTGTAAATGCCTCTATTTTAAACACACTTCTTATAGGAAGTATATAATTAGATCTTATTCTAATTTTTTCTGTTTTTTAATTAGAATCTTTGAATGCTTTATTATTTGGTACTGGAACCCAGGGGTGCTTAACCACTAAACCACTTCCCCAGTTCTCTTTTAATATTTTATTTAAAGACAAAGTTTCGCTGAATTGCTAAGTGCCTCCACACATTGCTGAGATTGGCTTTGAACTAGGATCCTCCTGCCTCAGCCTCCAAAGATGCTCGGATTGCAGTCATGCACCACTGTGCCCAGCTATATTTAATATTATTATTGATATGTCTGATTTGGGTCAATTGTCTTGCTTCTAAATTCGTCCAATTTGCCATTATCTCTTTTTTTCTGTTCTTGCCTCCTTTTGGATAAATTTAGTAATTTTTCGTGATTCTATTTTTATACTTTTTGTTGGCTTATTATCTGTAACACCTCACAGTTCACCCTCAAGTATAACACTTTATGTGTGGTATAAGAATCTGATTATTAGTTCCAAATTGACCCTATGACCTTCATGCAACTGCTTTCATGCATTTTACTTAAATTTATGTCATAACCCCCACAGTGCCATCTTATTATCCAACAATCCATTTTTAAAGAGATTTATAAATAAGAGAATTTTCCCATGCATTATTCTTCACAGTGCTCTTCATTTCTTTGTCTAGCACAAAGGAAAAAAATGGAGTAATTTCTTCTGCCTAGGGCCTTCATTTAATGTTCTTACAAATGTGTCTACACGTTGAATTATCTGAGCATTGTTTTGTGTGTCTGAAATTGTTTTGCCCCATTTTCAAAAATATTTTTCTAGGCTTATAATTTTAAGTTGACAGCTTTTATCCTAAAGCACTTTAAAGATATTGTTCCAGTGTCTTCTGGTTTGCATCTGTTGTCAGATTTATGGTCTTTCTTCTTTATTTAATATGTTATTTTTTTCCTTTGGTTACTTTTAAGATTTTCTCTTTTCAATAGTTTTGAGAAATTTGATTAATTTGTGTCTTGTAACTTTATGGTTTTTGAGTTCAAGGTTTCTTCAGCTTCTTTGATCCATGAATTTATAGTTTCCGCCAAATTTGGAAGTTTTTCAGTCATTGTTTATTGAAATAAATTTTTGGTCTTCTCTCCTCTCATTCAAGAACTCTAGTTAATACATATCTTGAGCTACTTAAAATGATCCTACAACTCATTAGTAGTCTTTCCATTTTTAAGTGTTTAATTTTTGGATGGCTCTTATATCTTCAACTTTTACTGATATTTTTCTTCTATAATACCTAATCTTCCATTAATACCATCCGCCCACTATTTACATTTTCCTGAGCTTCAGATACTATAAGTTTTTATCTTTGGAAGTTAAATTCCCATCTATTGTTATATATTATTTTTTAATTTACCTTTTTGAACATATTGTATACAATTATAACTATTTTAATGTGCATGATGACTGATTCTATCATCTAAGTCAGTTACTGTATAATTTTCAATTAGATAATTTTTCTCCTCATTATGAAACATGCTTTATAATTCTTTGTATGCCTGATAGTCTTGATTGGATGTCATACATGGTGAATTTTATCTTGTTGAATGCTAGATATTTTAAATTCCTAAAAGTATTCCAAAGCTTTATTCTGTGATGCTATTATGTTACTCAGATGCCTTTCAAGTTTTGCATTCAAGATTCACTAGCTGGGCCAGACAATTTTTTTCCTAGTTCTAATTATTCCCCACCTCTATGGCAACATCACTCTCAGTACTAGACTCAACGATCTGTGAATTATGATTTTCCAGCTGATCTGGTAGAAACAATCACTGTTCCTAGCCTTGTGTATTCCACATATTTTTCCTTTTATATTTTGGGTAGTTCTTAGGCCCCACTTATGGAGTTTTCTTACTTGTATATACTGATCAAACACTGCTGAATATTTGAGAAGGAACAACTACTGGTCTTTAGGGTTCTCTTCCCATGCAGCTTTTTCCTCTCCAGTGCTATTCCCCTTTACTTAAGATAACTTGCAACCCTCTAAGCAACACAAAGAGGGTGCCTACCCTGACCTGAGGATTCTCATTCCTACAATGTGGCCTAGAAACATTCTCAAGACAGTAACCTGGGACAATAGTAGAACTAACGTCATTTTTTCTCATGTCTTCATGGGATCATGGGTGCATATTACAAAATACTATGTCTTAACTTGTCTTATTTCTTTTCTTTTTTTAAATATGTATTTATATATCTTATTCTTTCAGCTAGAAAGTAAGCCTACTCTGATTTTTTTGTTGTTATTGTTATTTTATCTTGGTTAAAAGAAATATTAGAGGATTGCTCTTTCCAGACAAATATATCCAATTTGAGGAATTAGAAATATAGTCTTTGGAGAGACTATATAAACACTCTTATACCAAAACTGCTTTTCTCCAAGCACTCCTAAAAGCTTAATACTGTGCTAAATTATATGGTTGGATTATCTAAAAATTCCTAGCATTTGCTCTAGCTGTAGTTTCCAACTTTATGCCTTCTCCCTTCACACTTATAAAGAAACCCTCAGTGTCATTTCTCAGAATATTCTGCTGCACAGGTTCTCCAGGTCTCTTCTCCATAGTGAATGATGGTTTCATTATTCCTCGTGCCTTATTCAATGAGTAGCAAACAACACATTTGTAAGCATGTCATGTTTAAGGCACTAGGGATTCCTGTCCTAAGGACAGCAAACAATCTTTTAAGAACCGACAGAAAGCAAACAACAAAATAACAAGTAACTAAATTGGGGAGCAAAACAGGAGAGAGGTAGGTTGGGAGTGTTATTTTAAATGGAGTTCTCAATGAAAGCTTCAATGAGAAGGTGAAATTGGACACACCTGAAGGAGATCAATGCTTAAACAAGATCAGGGTTTGGAACACACACAACCCCAGCAACACAGGCAATATATATATATTCCATTACAAACATACTCAGGGAATGTTCTCCAATAGAGAAAAAAAGAAAAAGAACTTGAAAAATTATGACTCTTTTTGCCAGCAAATTCTTTCTGTTGCTTTCTCCTTTAGGGGTTCCTATTTCTGAACCAATAGATCTGAATGTCTTAAAATTGCTCTTTCATTAAATATTTTGAGGTTTTACTATCTAGTTTTCATTCTAAAACTTCAGCTATTTCCTAAATCATGCCACTTTGACAGGAATAAAATAGAGTAATATGCCAATTTTTTTTTTTTTAAAAAAAGCAAAAGTCCCCCAAAAGCTCATGGGTAAAACAGTACAAGGAGATTTCGAGGAGAAATAATTGGGTTATGAGAGCCTTAACCCAATTAGTAAATTAATCCACTCACAGGATTAACTAGGTAGTATAGAGTGGCTAGAGGAGGTGGGTCATTGGGGGGTGCCTTTGGGCATATATTTTGTTTCTGGTGAGTGGAATCTCTCTCTCTGGTCCCCGATCATCATGTAAACCACTTTTCTTTGCCACAAACTTCTGCCACGATGTTCTGCCTCACCTTGAGCCCCAAAAAATAGAGCCAGCCTTCTATGGACTAAGATCTCTGAAACTGTGAGCCTTTAGAAATTTTTCCTCCTCTGAAATTGTTTTCGTCAGGTCTTTTAGTCACAGAAAAAAGCTGACAAACAGAAATTGAAACCAAGAGGTAGGGTCATAGTTGTGACTAACCTGACCTTGTGCTTCAGAAGCTTTTGGGGTTTTATGGAGTTTGCAGGAGGAATTTTGAGATGTTTAGAAGTGCAAGGGGGAAATGCTTTAGATTGTTCTAAGTGGAACTTAATGGCCAATTCTGGTGGGAGCTTAGGAGACTGGAATGCCAATAGGACTCTGGACAGTGAACACAGGGCTCAAGACGGTTCAGAGAAGGAGAACTCTATTGGGAATTGGACTAGAGGCCTCTGATCTGGCTGAGAAATTGTCTGCATTGTGCCCATGTCCTGAGATTTTTTGTGAGGTTGATTTTAAAAGCGATGGATTTCTTAATCTGGCAGAAGAAATTTCTAAGCAGCATAGCATTCAGACAGTGTCATAGATATTTCTGGCATCTTTTAGCTGAGTTTGATACTCAGGAGCAGAAAGCAGAGCACAGAGATTTGAAGATCTTGGATTTGAAAAGTAAGAGTAAAACTGGGGCTAAGGAAGTTGTCATTGTTAAAGACATTACCACAACTTAAGAAATGCTAAAGACTTTGCTGAGAGACAATTAGAAAGATGGCTTGAGGGCATCTTAGGAATTGACAAGACCACATCCATTTCAGACTCAAGGAAATGAAAGCAAAATCTCTCCAGAAGAGAGCAGTGGGAGTACCCTTCTTGTACAAAGGGGCCTAGGAAGTTTTTTTGAACATGCTCAGCTACCCAGACACTTAGAGGCTGCTGTTGCCAGGGTCCCTGAAGGCTTGGCTACTGCTGAAGATGGCATCATCCATGTGGTACTGGTTCTGCAGGAATACAGGATGCTGAAGTTAGGGGGTCATGAAGACTTCTACCAAGATTTCAAAGGAAGGTCTCAGAGGCCAGGCAAAGTTCAGTGGAGTCAGAGTCCCCACAGTCACACCCTGAGAGGGCACAGTGTGGAGATGTGAGGAAAAAGCTGAAGCTGCAGTGGAGACCCCCAAGATTAAGAAATGCCAGAACCATGGAATGTCCACTGAGGAAAGTTGCAAGAGTTGATGGGATTAACTAGGTGGTGGCTGAACAAAGTGGCTAGAGTAGGTGGGTCATTGGGGGTGTGCCTTTGGGGTATATATTTTGATTCTGGTGAGTGGTGTCTCTCTCTCCTTTCTTACCATAATGTGAGCCTCCTCCTTCTGCCATACTCTTCTGCCATGATATTCGGCTTCACCTTTAGGACTGGAGGACCAAGGAATGGAGCCAGCCTTCTATGGACTGAGACTTTTGAAACTGTGAACCCCTAAATGTACTTTTTCCTCCCCTAAATTCATTCAAGTTTAAGTCACAGTCCTGAAAGGCTTATATTTTTATATCTCCATGACAATATGTACTCTTCTAATGTTAACTTTATTCCACAATTTTTTTGGTACAGTTAATACTTTGAATATCACATGCATGTTAATAAGTAGAAAATATTAGGGACCTCTTACTAAATTGAACACAAATAGAAAACCATAGAAATAGAACTTTTTAATCACTGTAAGATACATGAAAACTAATTTTTTAAAAATTCAGACAGAAAAGGAAGCAAAGTTGTTACTAATTGCCAGAGATGAAAGGATAGAATTTTCAATTTTTCAATTAATAACCAAAAGCATCATTACTATCAAAGACAGATATTTGAGTGTTTTTGAGATGCATAAAGTGAGTATCAGGGCATTGACTTTTTGTACATATGGCTATAATATGTACTGCTTCTAAGTATAAAAAATAATAGAAAACATGAAACATGTTGAAAATGTTGTATCACGGTATTATAAAATAGTAGTAAATGTTGAACCACATGACTTACACGTCCCTGCACTAAATATAATTAAAAGTAATGAAAATTGAATGTCTGAATAAAATGCAATTAGAATTAATGAAAAAGGCACAAAGACATTTTCTTTAAGTTTCTTGTATAAATAATTAATATTCATATATGTTAAATCATACAAGGAGTAATTAAATTTCTAGATGTATAAATCTCATTTATTTCCAAATTGCATACATTTTCAAATGCTAATTTCAATCATTTTTCAGTCTTGTATTATGTTTTCTGAATGATGTATTTTTAATGTATGAACTCCATTAATATTGGACAAAGTATAACTACTTTTATATTAATATGGTGATATTGTATCTATTAATTCTACTCCTGGTAGAACTATAAAAGCATAAATTTTTAAGAAAGCATAAATAAAAATGTAATGTAAACATATGGTTGAATTCAAATCACTTATTTGACTATATCATATTTCCAATAACAATGCATTGTGCATAAACCTGACTCTCAATCTGTTTAGAAATAGATCATCATAAATCATTTGATGAAAGGTAAAAGTCATTATCTTTCAAGTTTCTGATTTAAATGCTATTCTTAGTAAATATTTACTGTAACTTGTATTGATTTTTAATAAAACAAATAAGTTAAAAACACAAGAATATCCTCAAAATGTAAATAGATTAATAATTTTAGAATTACAGTTGAGATTTGTACAACTTTTCTCAGAACATTCAGCTATCAAGTGAAAGACTGAAGAGAAGAACTGAGGTCACAGTATTGAGAGTCCTTCAAAAGATAAGAAGTGCCACTATGAGTAGGTGTACCACTGCAACATGAAGGAATAAGCCAGAGTGCAAAACTTTCAAATACAAGGTGTTCTTAAATGAGGGTTTAATGGTGAGGAACTCTTCCTGGGAATTCTGTGCCACAGGATTGATGTGATGTGGAAAACAAGGCAATCTCACAGAGATAGCTACAATGAAAAGCCAAGTTCTTAAAGGAGAAGTGTGCAGAGAGCATTCCATCAATAACTAAAATGGTGTAGGGTATCTATTGAGGAGGGAATGGGATTTCACAGGGTGGAAAAAAAAAAACAAATGGGGAGGCTATTTTAATTGGCATGTTAATATTATTGAACAAGCAGTTCAATAATATTATCAGTAAATATTATGTCAATTATTAGACATTATTCTAAAGAAAACACTATTGCATAAGATGAATTTCAAAAATGAGAAAATTGGATCTTAGAGAAATTATTAACTATCCTATCCATGATTGTGTAACTACTATGTGCAAGAGCCAAAAGTCAGACCTAACTTGTGAATTAAAAATGATCCACAAAATCAGTGCTATGCTGCTTCGGAATTTGAGGTGTGGAAATCTCCCATATACCTTGGACTTTTTCTGAACAGTCCATTTCTACAAATGAAACCTATGATTCTATTAGTACCACTGGAAATGCCATTATACCATTAACACGAATGGACTATGCAATAAAGCTTTCTAAAACTTTTCCTTTACCAGATGCCACTAAATTACATTTTTTTAATGCAAAGCACAGGATTTTACATTTGACTCCCTTAAAGTTTATTTTTTTACTCACAAACAACATTCTAGAGTGTTCTGAAAACATTTCTGTAATCAAATGCATAGGTACCATTCCCAGGGAAATTTTAAAATAAAATTTGGACTGAAGAGAATCTGAGATACCATTTATACAAATTTAAGAATGTAACATCATTAAAGGAGGTATTCTGAAAGATTATTGCATTATAACTACAGATATAAAAAGGAAAGAATTTTTAGGTGAGCAAGGTTCTTTTCTTACACATGTATCTTCTATGTCACATACCAAATGGACAGAGGCAATCTCTTCCAGGGAACAAATGCACAAGAAAACACATGAGTTCTATGTGAGCCTGTATCTGAGAATTACAAATTAAAATAAGCAATGACAGAGAATGGACTATTTCTTTAAGATCAACACATCAAATGGTCTTTCTATGCCAATTGTTTAAAAGAATATTAAAACTAAAGGAGAAAGTGTGCACATGAAATCATGTGCTATGTAAACATAAAATTTTATTATTGAGGATTTCCTGCTATAATTATTTGAAGGGTTCACTTGAATATAAGGTATAGAAAATTTCATAATGTCTTAATCTTGCTAAATCATTAGCTTGAGTCTACTTATAATTAATATATCCTTGGCAAAAAAAGAATCATCTCATCTAGCAATAATTTACATAATTTTTATGAATAGGTAAATTATAAAAATAACATTCTGTTTTTATGTTATAAAGGCCACTAGAACCTTTGTGTCTTTATTGATGCACTGGTGACTTTCAACCTTTTGGTGTCACTGGACAAATAAATGAATAAATGTAAATAATACCAATTTTATGAACAGTTTTCTTCATTCTTGTGTCATGTACTTAATCTTCAACACATTTGTATGCCCACTTTTTCACATTTAGAGTACTTTGGTAATTTGGAAAACATGTGTGTGCCTTGAAATGAATTATTCACAGCTATCCACAAGTCTGTTACTGAATATAATTCTAAAACCTTGCCTAGCAAAACAGAGCATTCTATGAACCCAATGAAGGGCAATAAGTCCTCTATTCAAAACAGAATTAGGTATGCATTGCTGTTATATAATTCAGTCAAAAAGTCTTCAAATATATTTGCCCGACTAGAAGACATGTAGAAATTGTTTGACTCTCCCCCAGCAATATGCAAATTCAAAAGAGAAATGCAGGTATCTTTCATGTCATATTAATTATCTTTGGCTTTCTCTGGCTCTAACAGGGTAGACCAATGTGGAATTTTACACTTTGTTAGAAACAGCTTCAGGAAAACATGTTATTATTAGCTTCATCTGCAATTATAATTCCAAAGCCACACTTTGCAGGAAGAGGAAGAGAGGCCAAGGAAAATAGAAACCATAAGTGAGAGACCACTAATTCCTGGACCTTGTAGGACATGCACCTTCCCTGTTTACTTATGCACCTACCAAGAACCTTCCCCAACTACTGTTAACAAATGTACAGGGACAAAGTAAAGCAGAAGTATGCCATTAAACCTAAAAGACAGTATGATATTTCATTGAATTCATGACTCCTCTAATACTTTATAAATACTAAACATATCATGGTATCTGGACATTACTTATATTCCTAATTTCATTTCATATCAATTTCCTGTTTCTCTAATTATCCCTTACCTATAAGGGAGCCATGAAAATTTTCCTTAAATTCCTTAAAATAGAATGTAACTTTCTACTTCAGTGTCTTTGCATGGAAGACTATTTCCCCAAATTTTGATCTTGAAAAATTACAGTTTAGGTCTCTTCTTTCCTTAAGTTCCTTAAAATAGAATGTAACTTTCTACTTCAGTGTCTTTGCATGGAAGACTATTTCCCCAAATTTTGATCTTGAAAAATTACAGTTTAGGTCTCTTCTGAAATATGATCTTTAAAGAGGTCTTTCCTGGCATCCATGCTAAATTCCTCATCACACCTAGATTTCTGTTTTTTGAAATATTTATCATTTTTCCCAGGCATATATTTAATGTATATATCATTTAATTGAACTTGTTTAACATAAGGAAAATACATTAGCTCACAAAAAGTCAAATTCAGATACAGGTAAACTTCAAAGTTACTGGATTCAGTGTTGAAGCAGAGAGTATAATATCTGCCAGTTACTTTATATTTCCTTGCTCATGGAAAGCAGAAGGCAGAGAACTATTTTTCAGTGACTTTAGGAGTAAGGAAAAACATCTCTAAAATTCTCCAGTAAAACTAATCTCACATTTCATTGGACAGCATTGGATCATGAGCTTATATTTGAGTTGGTTACTGACCAGAGAAGTTGGAGTTTCTTTTAATACAACCTTACTTGTTGTGAAATATTCTCCTGAGTCATAAACTGTGTTGGATAGAGACAGATATATAAATTAAATTTGCATTCTGTTAAGAAGAATAAAAAATCAATGCTGAATAAATGATTGCGGTAACCACCATATTATTATATATAATAAACTTGTTTAGCTTGTTTGAACTATGCAACATTGTCAACATGTTTGTTTTAATGTTTTAAGTGCTATGATCCTGATATTTACTATTAAATTAAAAATTTGAAATTTTTTCATTTCTACTACTTTACAGGATTGCAACATAGATGTACATTTATATGGAGCCAGAAACATAGTTCTTATGAAAATTGGCTATAAAATGGGTTTCTGAATTCTATGCCCTTTACAGGAAGTTGGAACATAAATTATGTCTGGCACTATCTATTTTAATCAATTTGGGTTGCTATAACACAATTACCATAGGTTGGGTGGTTTAAACCACAGATTTTTACTGTTCTCAAGGCTGGGAAATCCCAGATCAAGGTTCCAGAGATTCAGTGTCTGGTGAGGACTTGCTCCTTGATTGTAGGCAGCAACCTTTTCCATATATCCTCTTGTGTACAAGAAAGAGATAATCTTTACTAGTCAGCTTTTCATCACTGTGACCAAAAAGACCTAACAGGAACAACTTAGAGGAGGAAACATTTATTTGGAGCTCATGGTTCCAGAGGTTTGGTCTACAGTCTGACTCCATTGCTCTGGGCCCAACTAAGGCAATACAACATATTGGAAGGACATGGTGGAGGAAAGCTTCTCAGTTAATGGAAGCCAGCAAGCAGAGAAGGAGCAAGGAACCCATAATAAGATACAGTCCCCAATGGAATGCCCCAGTGACCTACTTCTTCCAGCCACACCACATCTGGCTTTAGTTACCAAACAGTAGTCCATTCAGCTATAAATTGATTAATCCATCAAGTAGATTCATCTACTGAGGAAGTGAGAGCCCCAATCATTGCCTAAAAGCCCCCACATTTAAACTTTGATGCACTGGGGATTGTGTTTTCAACATACCAGCTTTGTGGGGGATATTCCAGACTCAAACCATAATATCATCTCTCTCCTCTCTTTTCTTATAAAGGCAGTGATCTCACTCATGAGGGCTTTAAACTCATGATCTAATCACCTCTAAAGATGTCACCTCCAAATACTATCACAATCATCACAATAGCGATTAGGCTTCAATATTTGAATGTGTGGGGAGATACAAGCATTCAGTCCACAGTGCTTTATAAAGATGTCACTGGAAAATAAAATGTCCAATCATGCAATTTTTCAGTTAAAATATTATGAATTCTGCATAGGTTTTATGTAGGCAAATTGTGTTTAAGATAGTTAACCATAAGACCATAAGTACCTATGGATGTGAAGTAGAGAGATTCAATACATAAGAAGTGAATGTCTGTGAATCTCTTGGTATGTCCCAAGGTCACAGCATCACAAAAGTCTAACTGCATCTGTGATAGGATATACTCACTAGAGTCAATGGTGAGCAGCCCATAGAGATCTGCAAGAAATGGGTTTGTGATGACACAAAAAAGGTTTAAGCCTTCTCTCAAGGTCAGTCCAGTTCCAGGAACCTGATTTATAGTTGAAATTGTAGTGAACCAAGATTGTGAGTGTCTTTCTAAAACAAAGAACTCTATTAAAGCCTTCTACCACCAGTGTAAAATGCATTTGTGTTTGAAGGAATTAGTAAAGATGAGTCAAATTCCTATTATGCATGCATTTAACATCAGCAAGTTCAAAGAAAAGCAACTAATCAACTTTCAAAGCATATCTGTACACACACACACACATATACATGGACTCATAAACACACACATGAATTTAAATATTTTTGCAGGAAAAATGGAACCCCTGTACAATCAGCATATCAGCTCTTATTTCCAGAAATAAACAATAAGCAAGTCATAGTCTAATGTAATATAGAATAATTTGAACTGTCACCATTCTGATTTGTATTTACTGTATACCAGACAGTTATATCATCTAAAGATTGCCATGCTAAGATTGTACAGTGTGTGCATTGTATAAAAATACCTAACCACAGAGGCACAGGAGCACTACAACCTAGCAGGGGTTGTTTCCTTTAAAGAATAATTTTTCTATGCCAAAGTGGCACCTTTTTCTAATTCATCTACCAAAAGTAAAGGTAATTTTTTTCTAATTTGCCCCAAAATTTTGCATATGCTAAACAATTGAAATGGCAACAAACACTACAATGTCGATGTTATGAATTCTATGTAATCTAAAGCATTCTGAGGGGTCACTCTTTAAATAGTGAATTGAAATAATATAATTCTATCCTACCCCTCCTATCTCTCCTACATGTGAGAACTTAAATGGCCTCAATATGTACTTGGATTTTGATATTTAGTTGGTGTGCTTATCTCTTGGTTACAATCTTGTCCACTTCTTCTGTCCATTTCTCCACTAATCCTGTAGCTATTGTCTTCTCACAAAGTTACTTTGCTCCATAGAAAATCACAGCTCCTTCATCTAAGTTCTTTGGGGCAGCAAAAGACACAAGCTGTTTACTCTCATCACTGCTGTAAGAGAGCCCATACTAACTATTAGAATTCATTGCCATAGCCAGGCACCAAAAGTTCAGGGCTCCATTTCTTCTGGATTTCTTCTCCAATGACCTTTCTGAACTGCCTCTAAATAACTCTGCTGGGGACTAACAGATTGACTCCAAATACTTAACTTTTTATTCTATAGAATAATTAAATCTTGCTTTTCTCAGTTTCTGCCATCAAGATGAGACAGAGCCTTCCTTTTCATAATATTATTTTAACCTTTCCTTTGAGTTAAATTTCTCCCCTTCCATGAAATGTAGCTGTGGCTTTAATTATTATTTTAGATAGAACCTTTCTTGTCTGATGCATTCTTTCTACACTACAAATGAGAAAAATGAAAAACTCAGAGAGCTTGTGTAACTTACATGAGAGAACTTAAATTCCAAATCTTACTCTGTTTTCACTAAACAACAATTTGAAACCAATTTAACACATAAGAAGAAATTCTACATCTCAACAGAGAACCCTCATGCTAATTAATATTCAAGGGAAAAGTTTTATGTGACCTTTGTACAATCAACACAGTAAATATTATTAAATAACCGAGGGCTCCATAAAAAAGAGAGGCAAATCCCTAGAATTGTGGGTTTATCTTCTATTGGAGGATATAGACATTGAGCAAATTAACACAGGCAGGGGTGTGCACACACAAACACACACAAACATATATGCAATTAGTGCCAAGTATTATGAAGAGAAAGAACAAGATGCTTGAGCCAATAACCACCAAATAAAACTATTTTAGAGTGCAGTCAACTAATCCTTTATATGTTCTTTGAAATGCAATTAATGTTTTAATACCCTAAATATATATTTTTTAAATCTTAGAAACTGTATGAGCCCCATAGACTGCTACTCTAGGCACCAAATTAAGTTTACTCTTTTTTTCTGAACCTGTCTCAAAACAATATAGCAATACAAAAACAAGCAAAGAAAACAACAATGGCTCTGAAGGAGCCATCTACTTTCTGTACCCACCAAGCTGAGAACTACAAATAGAAATCATATGAAGGATATCAAATGGGGACTGTGCTTAATGAATAATTGCATGCACCTGGAAGCAGTCATCCTGCCATCCTGAAGAATTCCTCTGGTTAACCCTGCTGTCACCACTTAACGTTTGGCCAAAGCCCTGTCCTCCTCCTTCAGAAAGGAAAAGTAGAAATATCAAATGGAGCCAAGTATGGTGGCACAGGCTTGTAATCTCAGTGGCTCAGGAGGCTGAGTCAGAAGGATTACGAGTTCAAAGCCAGCGAAAGTGAGGGGCTAAGCAACTCAGTGAGACCCTGTCTCTAAATAAAATACAAAAGAAGTCTGAGGATGTGGCTCAGAAGTTGAGTGCCCCTGAGTTCAATCCCTGGTATCCAAAAAAAGTAAATGAAAAAAAAAAAAAGAAATATCAAATGTAAATTAAGTCATTTCACCTTCAAACCTCATTGTATCTGTACTCAATTCCTCCTTACCTTTTAAGGGCTACCAAAGATACATCTTCTTATCTAAAGCAAAGAACTCTCTCTGAAATCTGGAATCCTCCCCTTCAGACTTCTTGGAAAACACATGGTATCGATTGTCCCTGATCTCTCTTGCTATCCTTATCTTCTGCTTCCTATTAGATCTCTCTTATTAGGTGTTGTTCATATAAAAGAAATAAACACAACCAAAACCTCAACTTCAACCTACATTTCTAAATAATTTCTATATCTCACTCTATAACTTCCCAGCCAAGTCTCATGAGCCAAGTCTCATGAGGAAATTTGTTAATTCCCTTTTCTAACATCCCATTCACACCAACCCTGCCCAGCTGTTTCCTCTCCTGGACCACACAACTTGTTAAGGAATAATGCATTTGTCCCTGAAATTTGTTTCCCGAATATACATTGCTGTGAAGGTGTAAAATATATCAAAATCTGTTTTATTTCCTCAAAGAACCCAAAGCATCCACAAAAAATGTCTTGTCCACCATAACAAATTGATTTCAACAATTCAGATACTACATACCTTTCAAAATATATCTTCAACCCTGATTATTCTTGTTTACACTACTGAATACTCTCCTAGTTAGTTCCCCTCTCCCTATGTATTGCTGCATCCCAGTGTGTGCCCATAATTTTCTTCCTTTAAATGAAAATATGATTATGATGCTATCCTGCAAAGACACAGCCCTACTGGTTAATGATAATAAATAAAACCTTAAGAATATTTTAAAAGGTGAAAAAACCTAAAATTTTCTAAAATACGCTCCTGCTTTTTGACCTTGTAACTCTCTAAATACCTGATCTTTAATTCTCTCAAGTACAACGTATTCTGCCACCTCTGAGTTTGAACAGGCTTCTGCCTGAGAAAGCATTTTCCCAAATGTTTTATAAAATAAAATATCTACTTAGCTTTAACATTTCAACTCAAATTTACTTCTTCAAGAAAGCCTCCTTCTCTAGATATTATAAACAAAATCCTCTTTGCTTGTTAAGTTCACTCTTAACAAATAAAGACAGAAAATAATCAAATAGACTATCTGAAATCCAGCAATTTTATTCCTGATGTGTAACTAATAGAAATATGTGACATTTAATATCAAATAAACATTCAGTATCACTTAAACCAGTGTATAATATCAAATACCAAAGACTATATAGAGAGTAGTATTTGTAGCAATACTTTTAGCCCCACACTGGAAAATTCCTAAATGATAATCAACAATAGAATGGATGAATTGCAGTAGATTCATACACTGCAATACCACATAATAAGGAAATTGAACAGACTACAACTACATCAACAGTAATGAGTCTCATAAGAGTATTTAGTGAAAGAAGCAAAAAATAAAATAATATGAATTTTCTCTTATTCCATTCACACATAGTTCAAAGGTAAACAAAAAAAAATCTGTATTAGAAATCAGAGTAGTGGTTATCATTGGGTGGCATGATAATGACCAGAGAAAGATAATGAATAATTTTTTTGTGTTGTTATAATAGTCTGTTAATTGTTCTTGGTGTATGTCCTATGCTGTACATTTATGGGCTGTGACTCTGTCTACCTAAAAATGTACTTAAAATATATAATATACCATGATGATTAAGTGGGAAAGAAGTTTTCCAGGAACAATAAAATGCCAGTCGGACTGAATGGAGTTATCATAGAAAGATGGGTATAGAATTAGGACAGGAGGTAATGAGGAAGTAAGACCAAAGATTTCATGGCCTTTTAGTTTGTTTTAAGGACTTTGAACTAAGCACTTAAATTATGTGCAAGGAGCATGCACAGCTTGTTCACTCCTGAATCCTTCTCCTCTTCTCCAAAGGAAACCATGCTTCCCTGTATTCACACTTTCATAAAGCCCCTTTTACACTGAATCTACACTGGTCCTGTGTAACCACTACTGTAACATTCATTGCTTAGTGATGAGTTTTGCTCACTTTTAGGAAGTTAAGCATAACATAAGAAGTCTATCACCAGACTCTCATATTCTGAGGAAGCCCAAGCAAGCCCATCAGGAAGTAATATATTGAAAGAGACTACATCTCTCACAACTAAGGCATTAGACGTGTGAATGCAGACTTCACCTTGGACTTCAAGTTCCACCAACTTAACAAGTCTTATATGAATCCAGCTCAACTGTATTTGACTGTAATCACATAAAATACCTCAAGTCATTATCACTGTCTAAACCTAGTCAATCCCAAACCACAGAAATAATAAATTGGTATTTTAAGCCATTAAGTTTGGGGTTGGTTTGTCATTCTGCAATAAGTAATTAGAACAGTATTTTTTCTCTACATGGGACTAATAGCCATGGGAAGACTACTCTGAGCTGAAGTATGACTTATGTCTACAAAGGAGAACTCATAGACAGTGTATTATTAAAAGACTACAGGAGCTGTTGGAGGGTAATGGCAGAGGGGAGGGAAAGATTGTATAGAAAGTGGTTGCCCTCTTTGTACTTCTTGTAACACTTATATCTAATGCAACAGTTTATTTCATAGCCTTTCAGTATATTTCTTTTTGCTAGACTACAGCCTTATGAAAGCAAGAAACATGCAGATCTTGTTTGCTAAAGAATTCTCAGGGTCTGGTAGGTGCCCAAGAAACCTTTGTCAAAAAAAAAAAAAAAAATGCATGACTGAATGAATGGATAAATGAATGCTTTAGATACAGAACCAAAGAAAGACTTTTTTTACTGGATGCTTTCTTGGTTTTTGGTTCTTCTTTCCCTTTTTATCTTCTAATTTCCATTTCCGTTTCTTTCAACTTAATGTCTGGTTTAAAAGATAATTTTCAATATGAACGAATAATGCATGAAAATGAGAATTCTATCATTACTGAGAATTTGAATACAGAATAACTTTAATATTTTTAATTCCAAATACAGATATAATAGGAAGTGAGACAAACAATGACTGAACTGATAACATGTATTTCTTTATCATAATCAAATCTGAAGTCTACTGAATATTAGCACATTTGGATTTTTTATTATTATTATTAGTTCACAGTGAAATATTCTACCAAATCAAAGGAATCATCTTTTTTGGAAAATTACACCAGAATGAAAATTGGCTTACTTTCATATTGGAGATAAAGAGAACACTACTAAGAGCATACTAAAAATAATATTCAAAAAAGGAGGAAATTAAATATCTATATATTCAACTCTATCTACTCCAAGAATCATTCCTTAGCCATGGTTTTCTTAGTTTTGTCTTATTTTAAATTATTTGTGAGTTAATTTACGCATGATGTAATGTTTTAGTGTCTTCATATTATTATCATAGGCCACACTTTATCCAAGATTTTAGGAGCCATCTCTGCTCTCTAGTGGGAGAAGCTCCAGTACCGATGGCAGGATGTTAAATTAGGAGGTATGCGAAAGTGGTTTAGAGTAAAAAACTTTCTTGTATTCACTTTGAATATATATTCAAATATATATATATATATATATATATATATATATATATATATATATATATTCCAAGATCTATCCCAGATATGTCTTCCAGTAACATTTCAGAAAACATTAATCAGGCCATACCCTCATTTACTTAATAACCAGTTTCCTTCCAAATTTAGACCAGTATACTTCTCCATTTAGACCATATGGTATTCTGGATACTGGTCTCTGATACAGATAAAGTTGTGTTAATCAGAAATGAAAAGAGAAACTGTCAACTGTTCTTCACGTGTGTAACAGAGAGTGAGAAACCCTCTAACTTTCAAGAATTCAGGAGTTCTGTGCTAAGAATCAGAAGAGGGCATTCTCTTTATTAGTATCATATAGTGCTGTATGATAAGTTAGTTAAATACTTTGTGATTAAAAAAAAACAATCATTTATTTTGTTCAGGAATCTACAATTCAGCCAAGAAATGACAAGAACAGCTTATTTTCTTCCCCCATGCAGCCAAAACTGGGGCTAGAGGCTCACTCAAATGGCTAGAAAGTTGAGACTGTATTGACTGTGAACTCAGCTGGAATTAACTGGGGACCTCAGTTCCTCTCCACATGAAGCTCTCCCCAGGGTTTCCTGGGGTTTCCAATAGCATGGCAATGAGATCCCAAGAGCGAGTGTCTCAAGAAGGCTGAAGAAAAGCTACAAGGTTAATTTTCATTTGGCCTCAAAAGCTCCAGTGGGGAACATTTACCATGTTATATCATTAAGTAAGATTAGCCCAACTTCAGGAAAAAAGAAAAATGTATTCAATTTCTCAGTGTAAGGAGAAGCAAAAGTTCAGCTTTTTAAAAGCTACCACAACATCCACAGGAAATGAGAAATTATTATGCTTTCAAGTTGCTACAAGAAGCAATAGAGTATTTAGTTGACCTCTTCAGACATTGGAAATAGCACATTCCATACTTTGAAATACTGCTTCATAACCCTTATTGTCTAACTCAAAGGGATGTGTTTTGAGTAGAGCGCAGAGAAAAGGAAGTCTCTCCAACAGATTCAAAATGCAGTACAAGCATCCCTTGATAATATGATCCAGAATGTCTAGTTCTACAGTTATTCATGGTAGATTAAAAAAAAATACCCTTCTGCAGTTTCTGGCAAATCTATAGAAGAGATGCAGCATAGTTTTCCAAGATCCTGGAACTAGACTGTCTGCAACAGAGATCTGATACTCATCATTAGCAAAGCAGCTATTGGTGTTCTTCTTTACCCTAACAAGGACTAGTGTCCTGACCCTGGGACATTTTCAGATTTTGCAACTAGCACTCTACACTTGGTTCATAGATAGGTCAAAAGAGTTGCAGTGAGTATAATATGGATATTGCTACACTAAATTCTCTCGAGGAGTGGCATATTAGGGGAGGATTCCCTAGAGGAACATTACCAACAGGAGATATATATATATATATAATGCATTATATATGTATGACTATTCTTTTCTCTCATATGATCAGAAACTGCATAGTCCCACAACAGCCATCTGCAGGCTGGAGAGCTGGAAGAACCACTAGTTTCCCAATCCAAGAGCCTGTAGCTTCAGAAGAAGGACAATGATGCAGACCCAGTCTGAGACTGAAGGCTTAGAAACTCCCTGGAGAATTGCTGATCCGAGTCTGCTTTGGAAGAGTGAAGGACCTAGAGTCTGATCTCCTTGGGTGATGGCAGTAGCAATGAAAGGACCCACTCAAGAAGAATTGAGATTGCATCTGTGTTGGCCTTCTCATTTCTCCTTTTCTCCATCCAGGCCCCAAACCTAATGGACTGTGTTACCCACATTCAAGGCAGGCATGTACCCTGAGTTTGCTCTTTCATATGACAATCATTTCTGGAACCATACTCATGGGCATATCCAGAAATCTCTTAATCTTAGTCATCTCTTAATCCATCCAAAATGACAATCCAGATGAACCATCAAAGTGGTCCTTGAACAGCAAGGGTGAGGGCAAAGCTTCCAAGTTGGCAAAGCATTTAATAGAAGATATGAACGTGTCTCACAGAATGAGATATATTGAACAGTGGCAAATGGTTTTGCTTGTTGGAAGAAGCAGCTAGCAACATTAAATTATTGGAGAAAAGGTTCTGGATGACTATTTATAGTAGTTCAGCCAGTGTTTGTTTTCATACACCCAAGTATTTAATATTGGTCCCATGAATAAAGTTACTATAGAATGAAAATGCTGATGGCTCAGGCAATATAGGCTCCCTCTTGCTATTGATGCTATTGATTGGCAAACCTGTCCAAAGGAGAGACCACTGTTGAGCCCTTCACATGATAATATCCATCAAAGAGAACAATTAGCCACATTGTAACAAGTTGTAAATATCAGACCACTTCTAAAGTGAGGGGTTAGTGATATTGTCCTTAACTTGAATTGATAAGTAGTCTAGGCACAAAACTGTCTTTCTTTCCCACCACACCTTAGCATCACCATGCAAGGGTTCATAGAGTACCTGGTTTATCATTCTAAAGCTCGTGTTGGACCAATGGTCACACATTAGGAAGAAAGGATGCCAATGGTAAGTAACTGAGGAATATACTAGTTCTACCATCCCTATACATTTTGTGGCCATCTAAGGGCATTGCAAAAGCTTTTTTAAAGTCCTTTGGGTATAAACCAAGGAATGGGATACCTGGGTCAAATGGTGTTTCCATTCCAAGGAATGGAATCTCTGAGGAATTTCCATACTGCTTTCCATAATGGTTGCAACAATTTGCACTCCCAACAGCAATGCAAGAATGTTCTTTTCCCCCACATCCTTCCCAACTTTTATTATTGCTTGTATTCTTGCTAATTGTCATTCATTCTGACTGGAGTGGGATTAAATTTTAAAGTACTTTCAATTTGCATTTCTCTAATTGCTAGAAATGTTGAACATTTTTTAAAATTTGTTGATTGACTGCATTTCTTCTTCTATTAAGTATCTGTTTATTTCCTTAGCCCATTTATTAATTGTTTTATTTCTTTTTTTTCATGTTGGGTTTTTTGAGTTCTTTATATATCTTAGAGATTAATGCTCTATCTGAGGTGCATGTGGTAAAGATTTTCTTCCATTCTGTAGGCTCGCTCTTCACATTATTGATTGTTTCCTTTGATGAGAAGAATCTTTTTTAGTTTGAATCCATTCCTGTTTATTTATTCTTGATTTTACTTCTTGCACTTTAGAAGTCTTGTTAAGGAAGTCATTTCCTAAGCCAACAGGGTGAAGATTTGGAACTACTTTTTTCTTCTATTAGGTGCAGGGTAACTCTTCTAGTGCCTAAGCATACTACAATAACACAGCCAAATCAATGGTTATAGCAGCTCAATTAACAACAGCCAAACTCCGGATGAATGAATAAAGAAAATGTGGTATATTGCACAATGGAATATTACTCAGCCTTAAAGAAGAATAAAATTATGGCATTTGCTGGTAAATGGATGGAGCTGGAGAATATCTTTATAAGTGAAATAAGCCAATCCCAAAGAACCAAAGGCCAAATTTTTCTCTGATATGTGGATGCCATTTCACAATAAGGAAGGGGCTAGGGAAAATTAGAGTACTTTGGATTAGATAGAAGACGGGGAAGGGAGCAGATGGGGTATGGGGGTAGGAATGATAGTATAATGAATCAGACATTATTACCATATGGGCATATATAACTACATGACTGGTGTAATTCACGTCACATACAACCAGAAGAATGAAACTTTATACTCCATTTATGTATGATGTGTCAAAATGCATTCTACTGTCATGAATAACTAATTAGAAAAAATGTAAAAAATAATAATAATAAACTATATTGGAATGGTAAAAAAATAAGGAAATGCTCTAGCTTGTGGATGACATCTCTGAAATCAGGACATTTTCCTTCTACTAATGTCCTTGGTAAGGTTTCCATAACACCACAAACTGAGCAACTGCCTAGACATTTGGTGTTTCTCATATAACTAGACTGGCGAACAAAGAAAGAAGTTCACGTATTGGCAGGAGTCACTGACTGACTAATCCTGGTGTTCAAGTTGCTGTGATGTACTGCTTCACAATGGAAACACTGGGATATGTTGTTTTACATTTCCTTTCTTGGGGAAACCCAGGTGACGAGGGGCACACCTCTTACTGCTTCTATACAGTGAAAATGGTAACCAGTCAATGGTAACTAGTCATTAATCCAGTTTATGAGGCGGGGTGGAAATCTTGGGCTCAGTTCTCTCTCGTCTGAAGATACAGATAAATGCAAATAATTAAGCAAGCCACCCATACCAGCAGAAGTGCTAGCTAATAGTGAAACTATTGCTAAATTCATTAAAATTGGATGGTTGTTACTCTAAAATCAAGACATATAAGAGTTTGTGAGGGGAAAGGGGGAAAAAAAACAAGGGAGAGAATTAAACAACAGCAGATGGGGTAGAGAGGGAAGATGAGAGGGAAGGGGAGGGGGGATAGTAGGGGATAGGAAAGGTAGCAGAATACAACAGTCATTAATATGGTATTATGTAAAAATGTGGATGTGAAACCAATGTGATTCTGCAATTTGTATTTGGGGTAAAAATGGGAGTTCATAACCCACTTGAATCAAATGTATGGAAGATGATATGTCATGAGCTTTGTAAAGTTTTGAACAACCAATAAAAAAAAGGAAGAAAAAAAAAAGAACTCAGCAACTGTTACTAGTTTCTATACTTTATTTATAACTCTTCCTTAAAATTTTCCCTCTGTCCAAGGGAAAAACAAAACAACTTATACAGATATTTTTAAATGAAAAAAAAAAAAAAGACCAACTATCACCTTAAAGAATTAATGGGAGGTGGCTTTAACTTAATGCATAGCATGAGTAGATCTGAATGGCATATGAAATAGATAGTGCATCATGGTGTCCCCACACTGCACTCCTTATGCCTTCGTCCTTTTGTTCAGTACACACAAGCCTAACTTGTAACACCTAAACCGTTGACCCTCAACTTGGGGCCCCTCTGATCATGCCTATGGTTGGCTCAAATTTCTCCAGAATGCATAACCTACTAATCAGTAAGTTTGAGATCCTAGTTCCTGGAGTTGGAGGTGAAAAAGATGTTTCTATTAATATACTTGATAAAAGTTCTTGCTCCTGACAGACAGGCACTCAATGAATCAATCAATCAATGTTAGCTCCTTGAACGTGTGTGTGTGTGTGTGTGTGTGTGTGTGTGTGTGTGTGGTGCACATGTGCTTGTGTGTTTGTCTGTGCTTTGCTCAAGTCTCCCGTGCTCTTCTTTTCTTTAGACTGAGTCTCCTAAGTCTTCTGATGGTCCCATAGGTTAGAAGAAATAAACAGTAGATGTGCTTATGGGGTCTGTTTTATTTCTTTACTTACAGATACAATGAAGAAGTATTCTTTCTTTCAGTAGTGCTGAAAATATGGTTCATGTTTGACTTTGTTTACTGTCTGTTGTTTTTTCATTTATTTTCTTTTTATTTGTTTCAGGGAGTATGATGAATTGTTGGAATCAGGTCACCACCATTATTCCGCAGACCTGGAGGTTCTCTTCAAGTATGCATTCATAAATTCCTACAAACTCACTATAGGGAGTACATTACCCAAGAGGGAAAAGCAGCTCTGTTATTATACCATTCTTTTGTCCAAAATATTTAAGATTATAGAAGTTTTTTAAAATTGTAATTTAAATCACGTATTTTATAAGTGTTTGACATTAACTATATGTTAAACATAAGTTTTATGTATCCTCAGCTGAAAAAAATATTCACAATTTTATTAATTCAAAGAATTAGAATTAAAAGAGTAAATATTTTTCTAATATTTCTGTAACTATCACAACAAGTAGTATAAAATGCAGCCTAAGTTTTTATTTTACTGCTTGGAAGAATCACATTTTACCTAGAAGTTTTCAACCACAATTCAATGCAAAGAAGCTTTTTTTAGGGCCTCAGTCAGTTCCTGTTGACTATAAAGAATTGAAATAATTTACAAGTAAATTTGAGCTTATTTTTGCTTAATGTTTTTGTAAAACTATTTACTTTCAGCAAGTGCTGAAAAAAATAATTCACCAAACAATTAATTATATATTATCTTATCATACCTTTGTATTTTTATCCAAATCCAAGCTCTTCTGTTTAAGAGCTATATACTTGATCTTGGTGAGTTACTTCTCCTTTTCTAAGATTCAATTTTCCCATTTATATAAACGACATCATAAGACCATAGACTAACTTAAGAAATAAATGGAGCAATATAAGTGAAGCAGTTAACCCACTATCGTTGGCTAGACTTTCAATATCTTATTGTTTCTTTCCTATTTAACTACCTTTCTGTCATTCTTTTTGGTTTTTCCAACTTTGCTTTCCTGCTTCTGTAATTTAGACTTTGTGCTAACTATAAATATATATGCACATATATGATATATAATACAATGAATGAAAACCATTACATAGTTGATATGCCATATTATATAAGATAAATATGGCATATGCACATAACTATATTTATGTATGCATACATAAAATAAAATTTCTATGTAGAGACGTTAATTGTAAAATTCTTAATGATATTTATTATTTTGAAAATTTGTCTTTTTATTCATGAAGACAATGATTTGTTTCTTTCAATAGTTTACTACATGTTACATAGAATATAACTTTTCTATGGAACTTCTGTGTAGAGCATCCAATCTTGAAAAAAAAACCACTATATCATTATACAATTATGCTTTTATTTTTAGTTGATCTCTCTATAAGTTTGCAAGGGTTGTGTTTTGACTAAGCTTTTGCATCATCACTGTGATCAAAAGTCCCAACAAGAGCCACTTAGAGGAGGAAAAGTTTATTTGGGGCTCACAGTTTCAGAGGTTTCAATCCATAAATGACCCACCCTGTGGCTCTGGACCCAAGATGGGGCAGCACTTCATGGTGAAGAGCATAGTGGAAGAAATCTGCTAAGCTCACTGCAGGTCAGGAAGTGGGGCAGGAGGGCTGCAGAGAAGATGCACCTTCCTGGAGCACACCCCAGTGACCCTCCTCCAGTCAGTTCCTCCTCTCACAGTTACAACACAGTCCATTAAGACTAGGAGGGACTCATTAGGTTGCTACTCTCACAGTCCAACCACTTCACTTCTAAATATTCCTGCACTCACAGAAGCTTTGGGAGGACACTCATATCCAAACCCTAAGAGGCTGCACCACAGATTTAATTGCTTAAATAATAGCTTATTTTTTCAGAGTTCTAAAGATTACAAGTCCATGGGCAGGCTTGGTTTCTTTTGAAGGTCTTAGAGGAAATTTTATTCCAGGTCTTCCATCTTGGTTTGCAGATAGCCTCCCTCTTCTTGTGTCTTCATATCAGATGTGTCTCTGTCCAAATTTCCTCTTCTTAAGAGATACCAGTCATGTGGGATTAGGGCCTACCCTAGTGACCTCATTTGAACTTAATCACCCGGCAAAAACCATCTCCAAATACAGTCACATTCTGAGGTGCTAGGGGGTAGGATTCACACCTGAATTTTGTGAGAGAACATTATTCATCCCATAACAAGTCCTCGAAGGTCTCCAGTAACAGTTTCCTGTAGCATTTATCAATTCCTTCCTTTCCTATAGTAACAATTCCAACCATACTCAGTCTCTAAAGGGGAACAGTGAACAACCAGGCTATCAGAACTGAACTTCCTCAGCATCCCTTCCTATGAGCTCACCTAACTCCACATCAGCTCTCTCTTACTTCTCCCAACCGTCTGCCTACAGAAGGCTCAGTCCTCCTCTTTCCTCACCAACTGAGCTTTTGCCCTTTCATGTGAAAACATGTTCCAGTGATGTTCTTTCCCTGTATTTGTAAATTCTTTCCCCTTCCTGGCTCCTCTTGACTGCCCTTCTTCTCTGCACAAGGCAAGTTCTCCTAACCCAGAGGTCCTGTCTGTCTTTTGTTCAAAGCAACATACCTGGGAGGAACTGTCTGCACTTTGCTTTCTCTTCCCAGTCCGTGATCACTCCATTGTGCAGGGAAGCTTCTGCTACCATTTCTCCACTGAGATCTCTCTAGCAAAATTTACCAATGACACTTCATCAGCAAGTACCATGAGTTTTTCAATGACCTCATCTTATTTTATGAGCCTTTGATATCTGACAATGTTGATAACACTTCCTCCACAGTGGCCCTTGCTGAATCCTTTTCCTTCAAGATTCTAAAATCTTTTATCTTCAATGAAGAATTTCTAATATGCACATACTTGATGTCCATCTCCAGAGAAGACCAGCTGCATCTCTTTCTTGGCATCATTATTCATTGCTTTTAAATACCACATCTTACCAGGACTAATACATATTTTTTTCATCTACTAAACTGTAAAATCCTTAAGACTAAGAACAATGTACTGCTTAGTGATTACGATGTTGTTTTATGGTAACTGTCACATAATAGGTACTCAGTGAACACTTGCTGAATATGTTGAATGAAAACACTTTTGAAGCTATTAATTCCAAACATCTGTACAATGCAATTCCTTCTCCATAGTGATGCTGATTCATCTAGTAGTTGAACAGTTTATATATATATATATATATATGTATATATATATATATATATATAATTTCTTTCAATTTAATTGTAATAAGTTGAAATATTAGTCCTACTGTGCTCCATGTAGGGAATTCATGGATGCCAATAAGAGTTTAAAGAGGATTATTAGTTTTGGAAGGATTCTAGGTATACTATAAATATAACATACTATACTTATGTATTAATTCATCATCCTCCCAAATGTGACTTAACTCACTCATTCAATCCTCATAAGAGTAAACAAACATGGATGTATTAAGCTAATAGAAACTTGATATTAAAATAGATAAATATAAATCCTACAAGAAATAAGGAACACTGTAGAATTTTTTATTCTTTCCTCCTTTACCACTATGAATTTGCTAGCTACAAATAAGACAAAAAGGCTCACATGCCCATACATCTACAAGAGGCTTTGCTTTTGTTAGTCTTGTGCTGGCTCTCCAATGCGATATTGCATGCACCAAAATACATTTACATGACATAGGAATGATTCAGTAGATTTTTCAAGTGTCATTTTAACTATGCACATGTCTACCATCTCACTGATTTTAGAATCTAAACTACCAGGTAGTATGTAATATGAGAAGGATTTGCAAGGATATAGGAAGAAGGAGAGTTAACAGAGAAAGATTGAACCCTGCTTTAGTGATGGAACTAAAGATTCATACACCCATGGTTCATATATGTATGTATTTATAGGTATGTATTTATGCTATTGTATGCATAGATGTGCATATGTATACCACATAAGGAAATTATTTATCTGTCATTTCACACTCTTTTCTATATTTATTAATGAATTTGGAGAAGATTTTGTGTGGTTTTAGAAGGTGTATGTTGGAAGTGTATGAATTATGGGTTTGTTTGAGCCATCATAAGGCAGGGGACTTGTGATGCTCTTCTGAGGACTCCGGTTGAATCCGCTGGCTGCAGATTGTTCAGATTAAAGCTGACACCCTACCTTAGCTCACAGCCCCTGAAGGTATGTGTAACCTCCCTAGCCCCAAACAATGTGTTTTTTTCTATCTTTATCCTGTTTTCCTAAAGAAGCCTGCCACACTGAAATCTTTTGATATATTTCCCCCTAAATAAAGCATTTGGGCCTTTTTCATTGTTCAGTTCTAGTTCCTACCAAGACAGGAAAACCCACCAGGCCCCAGCTTTGAAAATTATTATCTGCCTCTTGTTTTTGTTGTTGTTGTTGTTGTTGTTGTTGTTCCTTATTGATCATTTTCAGACTTTTTATTTTCCCACACCTCCAAACAGGACTTAGTTGTTGGGGTACTGATAACCCCGACAATATGGCCTACCTCACAGATTTCCTTGCCTACTGGATTATTGGCTTCTTCCAGTTGGTGTTTGAGCAGGAGAACAAAAAAATGGAAGAAGAGTAATCCACTTTGGGGGAAGGAGAGAGCTCACTGTGGAATGATGTCATCTCTCATGAAATAACAGCTGCTGCCACACAGCCCTCTCTACCCTCTCTCCCTTTCCTTCCAGTTATTTCTCTTCTTCCTACTTCAATCCTTGGGAAATTACTACCCTCTCAAACACAAGTTCAAGGATATTGTGTTATTCACCACAATTTTCCTACAACCTCCCAACACCTTATAAATAGTCTCCCACATAAATCTGCTCAAATGATCCCAATGTGTGTATGCCATCTGCTCCTTACTGTGACATTGATTGATATAGGAACCCTTTGAAAATTTTTTGAATGCTAAGACCTTTATTTCAAAAATAAAACTGAAAGAAACACAGCGAAATTCACAAATCTTTATTTGCAAACCCCAACCAAGATTATGTATTCATAAACACACAAAGGATTAAGATCACTTCTTGAAGCTTTAAACAGAAAAAAAATTGTTTGTCCAGTAGATTTCAGCAAACAAGGAAATTAATATCAACTTCCAGATTATATCAACTCGTCTAAGAGACATATGAAATACAGCTCCCTTCTGAGTATTGCTTTCAGGAAAAGCAAAAATAAAATGTAATTCTCCCAATTCTTTTGGCCTTGGCTGATATTTCTGACCTTTCCAGCTACTAAATGACTTCTCTTATAGTTGGAAAGCTCTTTTTCTACATTTTTAAAGACCATTTAGAATCTTTTGACAAGTGTAAATTTGATTCAATAGCTTCTACTTTAATAAAAAGTAAATCTTAGTTTCTTTGGCTTGTGTTTTCAGAATACATATTCATCACTTGATATTATGTCTTCGTTTCCACGTGTCAGATACAATACTAATCACAACACAATGTGTGATCAGGGACTTCAAATTGATCTGGAACTAGAAGAATGTGGGAGAACATTTTGAGACAGCATCAGAGTAGAGAGTGTCCTTGCCTTGCCACTCAGAGTGATTGCAAAAGGCATGTGCAATTGTTACCATAGCTCCCAAGAGAGGGAAAGCAGCCTTAGTGTCATTGTTAGATATGATCTTTTCTCTAATAGTGAGACTAAATTCTAAGACAGGCAAGATAATGACATGTGGGATGCTTTTCCTCATCCAAGGCAAGCCTGCTGAAAACTGTGAATTAAATGAACCTCATCTCTTATTTCTTGCCATATCTCTCATGGAGATCTGTGAGTCTTCTTGTTGAACCTTTGCAAATTCTCCATTTTGACAAACATTAAATTTTCCTGTGCTAAAATAATTTCAAAGATTATTTCTTTTATATTTAAACTTATACCTTGGGTATCAGCTGGTAAAGTATGAATAAGTGCATTGGCATTTTGATGCAGATTTTTCAGATAAACATCTTTGATACTGAAAAAATAAGATCAATTGATAAAATATTAAAATTCCAAGGAAAATACCAAGACTTGTGCACTGTCACACATTTATATTGTAGAATTCTCTCCATTTCTATAATTCTCTGGAACGTTATAAAGCTGTCCTTGAACTCCTCATCTACCTCAATTGCATCATGTATCTCAAGTTAGCTTTAATAATGGTAATAAATGCCTATAATCCCAGCCACTAAGGAGGCTGAAACAGAAAAATAATAAGTTTGAGGCCAGCCTTAGCAATTTAGCAAGAACTTGTCTCAAAATTAAATAATCAAAAAGGTCTGGGGATATAGTTTATTGGCAAAACATCCCATGATTCAATCTCTAAGCCCAAGAGAAGAAAAAAATCAATTAAACATATTTGAAACTTATAAGGAACATTTAAAAGAAAAATTTTACTGACAATTACTAAACTACAACAAAAAAACATATATTTTATATATTCAAGAAAAACTGTTTTACCTGCTGTCTCTAGCCTACAGAATGAGGCTAGATGGTCACACACAATTGTTAATTATATCCTGTAATTTTGCAAAATTTATGCTTGCAATATTCTGCCTCTTGTATAAAAATTCTACCTCCATATTCTAAAGAAAAGGATTTTGATAAAGTTTTTATTGTTCATTATTTCAAATAACATTTTAAATATTCAAGTAGGTTTTTAACAGTGCTAGAGTTTGACCTAAGGGCCCATGTGTTATAGACTGGGTCTCCAACATGGCACATTGCTAGGTAGTAGAATCTCTAAGAGGTCAGCTGTAATGAGACATCTCCAAATCAATGGGAGAATGCCCTTGAAAGGGACATTGGAACTTATCCCTTCCTCCACATTTCATTCCTAGTCATGATGTAAACAGTTTTGCTCTGCCTCATGCTCCCTTCATGATGTGGGACCTCATCACAGGCCACAAAAATGGGACAGCCAACTGGTCATAGACTGTAACCTCCAAAACTGCCCTCCAAAGTAGACCTTCTCTCTTTAGAAGTTCTTACAGACATGGAAAGCTGACAAACATAATCTAGCACTAAGCTAGGTATAATAGGGAGAATACGCGTCATTTGTCACATGTCCAACCTGGACAAATGTCCCCAAAAGAGTTTGTACTCAGCAAAAGTTTAGAAAGAGCTATCAACTATGCAACAATGTAATGTGTCGCAAAGTGACTCAAGATTGCATAAAGTGCTATAAGATTACAAAAGAGGAAATGAAGGAACATTCAGAGTAAAGAGATAAATACACAACTACATTTTCTCTTCATTAAATACCCTCTAATTGTATACAACACTTGGAAACAAACATATGCTGGGCTGTAACAAAATTAGCCACTTCAACTTCATTGCAATTTTCACAAGTCTGATATTTTTCCACATTATCACTTAGGAGATTTAACGAGTAAAAAATGATCAACTGCAGTCTGCTGCGAAGTCACCAGCAAATTCATTTATTTCCTATGATTCATGAGAGTTCCTAAAATAACAGTGTACTTCTCAGTAAATTACTTAAAACCCATCAACACTAAAATGCTATTAGTCTGCTAGATCTTGATTTGAAAGATAAAATGAAAATATTATTTTATTCCAGCCTTTTCCATTTAATATTATTCTCTTCATTTCAATCTAAATAAAGTTTCTTTGTCATTTTCTATGATGACAAAACTAGGCTTTCAGAATCATTATAATAAAGTCACAGACTACACTGAATTTTATTCTCAAGATACTTGCACGGTGCTACATATTCATTTCCTGATTTTCTTTGTAGTGTGGTTTAAGACATTGGCAGGGAGTGCACAGGGAGGCTACTCAGCTTCTTTGCTTCTTTTTTATATCTGGGGGGGGGGAGTGGAGGGGGGCGGCAGGGAGATGAGCAGTTCTCCTGAGCATTCAGTCATGTCCAAAATGTCTGTCAAATGTAATAGTGAAGAAGGAAGGACTAATGGGCAAAACAGCAGGAGAAAAGTATTGCTTCAGACTTCCCCCCAACAGTATCCTACTGGGACAAGCCTATGGACATCTCTGTACAACAGTTTCAGCATTTGTATGTGGGAATTAAAGTACCATCTCTCTGTATCTCATTAGCTTGTTTTGCATATAATGTGCTAATGGAAAAGTGATGTACAAAAAGTATGCAGAAAACAACAACAAGGAGAACATGTAAGATGCAATTATTGCTTCCCAGAAACATCTTCTTGCTTTATTCAGGATTTCAGAAAAAAATATGCCATATTTATGTAAATATGAAAAGAAACCTTAGCATAACATGACTGGAAATTTCTTTCTAAGGTTGTGCTAGGAAATTAGCATTGTGATTACCATTAGGAATTTATAGAAGTCTAAGAAGTTTTGCAATTAAAGATAAAAAAAAAGACACAAGTAAGATAAATCCCAGAATTGAGTAAATGCTCCCAAGAAGTCCCTATTCAGGGCACATGAAGACAAAGCTTAAAAGCGGAAGGAATACATCTCTACTCCAAAATTTAAAGGAAGAACTTAGTTTCATTATGTATCTAAGAAAAAAGGTAAGGGGAAAATAGTCTTTTCAATCTTTACAAATGGATAACGATCATTTTCATTTACCTTTCATGCCTTATAAATTGAGACACTGAATCATCTGTCCTCTGGGTTCCCTTTCCCTTCCTCAGGACCCTTTTTTGGAGCCTCTGATATCTCTGGTAAAGTGTTATTTAATTGTTCTATTTTTGTATAACCTTGTATACCTAAAAGGACAAAGATCTATATGTTTGCTGAATCAAATTAATCTTAATTCAACTACTATGGACTGAAAAATTTGAGATTCAGTAATTCTTTTCCTCATTGTAGATTTTAGTGTCAGAGAAACCAATCTAAAACAAAACACAGCTGAAACTAGGTCAGATATCACAGGTGCAAATTTGAACAAGGACCAATTACCATCAGAGAAGATCAAGAACTTATGTTGCAAGAAAGATGGTACAAAATCAATGTATCAGGTTTGAATTGGATACTTGATGTGGATACCAAGACAGTGTCTTATTAATGAAAATTCAGATTTGGAAGCTTTGGTTAAATCCTGGCATTGTAACTTCCAGATGTGTATAATCTATGACAGATTTCTCAACATCATTTATTACTATAGAAATTTTTAGAGATTAAATAACTAAAAGAACATAAGTAATATATATGATAAGCATATGATGTCTGTTTCATACTGAAACATTTAGAACTGTGTGAGCTAGTCAGCTTCCTCCCATTGTGACAAAATACCTGAGATAATTGTCAGGAGAAAGGTTTATTTTAGTTCACAGTTTTAGAGGTTTCAGTTCATTGTCAGTTGGCTGATTGCTTTTAGACCTGCAGTGAGACAATACATCATGTAGAATACAAAGCTGCTCATTCACCAAAAAAAAAAAAAAAAAAAAAAAAAAAATCTGATTGGGGGTCCTACATGCAAAGTTTTCATTCAATCACTAAGTGCAACCAAGGATGCAATCTCTAGAAGTTTAGGTGTTCTGATCATGGGCTACATTTGAGTACCACTGATATAGTGTCTGTGTAAAGATATAGTAAGAGACATAAACAAAAATTTGTGATGCATGGTAAGAAAAACACAGGACTTGGCTAAGGGGTGTGGATTTCACTTACTAAAGCATGGTTCATCCTACACAGTCTTTAAAATAGGGAATGCAATACTAACTACTCTGCTTTACTAAGATAAATTTGGAAATAAATAAAAATATATAAGGGCAAGAGTAAGCTTGACAGAAACTACAGAAGATTCTATTGCTAGGCTGGTTTGACTAGTCTGGAAGAAAATTATGAATGGTTGGGTTTAGGGAGCAGATACTGAGCTTCAAGAAAGAGAGAAGCCAAGATAGACAACTTGCAGCTACATTGCAGCTACATAAACAAAGCAAAACACACAGTGGAGGAAAGAGGGTCAAGAAGGAAGAGCATGTAAGTAAGTTGAATGTATTTTAAAATAAATACAAAGTTCGAACGTTAAATAGCCTGAAAAAATTACAATGATCTGAAGTAATTCTTGCAATCTGAATCAAAACAGAACACAAATTGAGTTGTCAGCTCCTTATTAGAAAGGGTGCTGCTGATGTGCTACTTCTTGTTTATGACTTCCAACTTTCCCTCCTTGACGCTAACTATAAGACTCTTAGTCGCTCATTTTATTCCTTGAGGATGTAGGGGCTGGGTGGAGACATAAAGGATTCATTAGACACTGTTTCCTGAAAGCTTTTTTTACTTCTTTGACTTTAATGGCCTGTACTTTGACAATACTCCAGCCTCCTACAGTTCCACTTTAAAATCAAAAAGCCAATTATAGCCACACTCATCTGTCCCTTTACAGACTCATCATAAACAGCATTCTCCACAAGACTGCTTTTCTTCACCATCTGATTCTGATGTCTGCTTTCTTCATAACTCTTCATTTTTTCTTTCTTTTTTAATATTTATTTTTTTAGTTTTTTAGGTGGACACAATATTTTATTTTTATGTGGTGCTGAGAATTGAACCCAGTGCCTCATACATGCTAGGCGTGCGCGCTACCACTTGAGCCACATCACCAGCCCTCTTCCTTTTTTTTTTTTTTATGACACATACTCTATGGCTTCAAGAAATCTTTCTTGCATTTCAATCCCTTTATTAATATATCTTGCTGATTTTCCCAAGACACCCTGGATCGTGAGTCACAAGTTCTGTTCTATACCCAAGCCTCAGTGCACCAACTGCAAAATCCAAGAGCTAAGAATAAGGTCAATAGATATCACTACAAATTTATGACCTCCACTTTAACTGGGTCATTAATATTCCTAAGAACAATGTTGTTGGTAGGTTTCTTTTGTCATCTTCCAAAGTAGCAAAACATTCTGTCCCAGAAAAGAAATGTACCTTTCTAATTCACAGTGAAATTGAGACTTACTGGAGTAACCATAACTTTAAATCTCACACACACAAAAATATTGTGTGCTGTTTGTTTAAGTACAGTTATTTATTTTCTCAGAAGCATCAAAAGGAAATAATTTCCTGTATTTATGGATGATGCATCAAGCAGAGCTGTCAATCCTCTCCATCTTCCTAGAGACTTTGACCTTCACTGACTACTCAATCCCATGTGATTCCCACATTGCAATGTCTCCTGGCTCCCTCTGCATCAAGTGTAAACATGTTCTAATCTCTTCTATCTCTAGAAAATTATTTTCTGTGAACCCCAAAATATTTTATGAGTTGAATAATTATATAAATAAGAATATATACTAATAATTTCCATAGAAATATAGTTGTGAATAAACTTATAGAGTGTATAGAATTATTAAGCAAAAAGAAAAACTAATCTAGGCTGGTCATCCCTGATGCAAGTTATACCATGGAAAGCCTGGTGGTAGTAGATTTTTATTACTGAATGTGAGAGAGAAAACTAACACATGCAAACCACTTTTCTTTCACATCATCATTGCTGACTACATAACTGTTTATTATATAAATCTGATTTGCCTAAGCTTTTCAGTTTTTAACATGTTTACTTTCTATGTCTTTGTTTTCTTGTGCTAGTGCCTTAGACTTTCATCCATGACACTCCATCAAAATGGCTTATGTCCTATTGACATTTCAGGCTTTATTTTAATTAATATATCTATGTCATTCAGTATTTGTTTGAGTTGGGGCTAGTAGCATGTGCCTGTAATTATAGCTACTCAGGAGGCTGAGGCAGGAGGATCACCTGAGCCCAGAAGTTTTGAGACACGTCTGGGCAACATAGTAAGACTCCTATCTCAAAAAATGTAATTACTAAAAATTGTTTGATCTTCTATTTGAGCTACTTCTTTCACTAATTTATTCACTCAAGATGAGTTTATTTAAATTCTAAGGATTATTTTATATTATTATGTCCTATACTTTTCCATAAAATAATTAGAAGTTCTTATGTTTGAGCCAGGAAGAGACATTAACCAAGCAAACAAAGCTAACAGAAATAAAACCATGATTTCCATAAAGACAGACTGCAATAACTTCACACTTACTATAAACAGATACAAATGTGGACAAAATACAGTAAAATAACTTTTCATATTTTGGATAATCATCAGTGCAGAACTGTAGGTTCTGAAATAGGAAATCAGTGAGGTGAGCTCGATGAGAACCACAGCATATGACCTGGAGTGACTTCCAGAAGGCAGACCCAGAAGGTGGACTCAGATGATGGTGGTTCTCACTGATTGAGGGGAAAGCAATTGGAGTTAGTAATGTCAGACCCACAAATAACTTTACTTTTGCCAAACACTTGTTTTTAAAGGAATATAACAAATCCAATAATCAGAGAAGGGTTAGAAAACTGCATAAATGCATCATAATTTGATGAACAGAGCAGATGAATAAATAGGGGTAGAGAAGATGCTAGAGAGGAAAAAAAAAACATACACACACACTATGCAAAAGAGCTGGGGTCTGAGAAAGGCAGGTGTATACACCTGTGTTCCTGAAAAGAGGAACTGTGATTAAGATGCAGAATCTAGTTCATGAGGAATGTGAACAGGTCCAGGGAATTTGGAGGACAAACAGCTGTGAGGAATTCTGACCTAATTTAAGGAAAAAAATAAGAAGTTTGAGGATTTTAATAGGTTCAGAGAGAGTGATAACTAGAACAGGGATTAGAAGGGCCAAGAGGAATAAAAACGCATATCTTCCTCTAGCTACAATGAAATATTTCACTGATCATTCCTTCTCTGTATCTTTTGCCAGACCCTCTCCTTCCCCTTCTAAGTGCTGGAATTTCAGAGTATTCTTCTTTTTACCCTCACCACCCCTCACTTGATGTCTGTACCCAAGTGATCTCACCAAGCATCTGAAAGCCCATGACTCTCAACATAAAGGCTGATCCCCTGTCCTCCATGCGTACATATTCAAATAACCAGTGCACAAGTCCATCTAGAAATGCCACAGGGGCCCTAAATTCAATATCTACAAATTATGAAATGATCGTTTCTCTTTCTCTTATATACACTATTTTTATGATACCATTAGCTCATCAAAAACACAAACAAAAAAATGTTCTTTCTTCTTCCTCACCAGCTACATCTAATGACACTAAACACCATCCATTCCATCCCTAAATTATCCTCCATTGAGATCCTCATTTCTAACCCTCCTGTGCCTGTTCTCATTTACAAAGTGCATCATTATAGGTGAGAACAAAGGCTAAACATCATCTAATAAATGCAATCTTTCTGAGTCTCATAAAAAGAACATGCAAATCTCCTGGTTAAAACTTTCTCATGATTCCCCACTTTAGTTAAGAGCTCTCTGAACTTTATATTCTGGGTGTGTGGAGACTTACTTATTTCTTATACCACAGCACCACAGAAAACGCCTTCTCCAAACACATACCTTATATATTATGCTTATGTAAATACTTTCACATATTGTAAACCTGAACACTATTTCTTCCTCCTCTGAAAATAGAGCTTATTAAAAGCCTTGTCTTTCACCCATTGTCACTAGAGGATTATTTCTGCAATGATAACTGGAAACATTATTTCATCAATGGTTCTGCCATTCTTTTTACAATTAAATCCAAACTCCTTTAACAAAACATTCAATGTTTTCCACAATTAATCCCAAACTAACTCCCAGCATCAGCTCTCACCACACCTTCACTTATGATCTAAAATCTAGCTATATGGGCCCCTTGCATTTCATTGAAAGTACTATACTCATTTAATTCAAATTGCTCCAAATTTTTTTAAAAAAACTAACATTCTTCAACAGATGATTGAATAAACAAAATGTGATATATTTGCACTGTGAATCATAATTTACAAACAAAAAGAAACTATTGCACATAGTGACATGAATGATAAAGAAGCCAGAAGAAAGAATACACAAATTGTATGAATTTTGAGGACAATCACAATTTCTCTTATCTAATATGAGTAAGAAAAAACATTGGATCTACTTAATAGTAAGAATCAGCAGGAAAGTGGCAAGAATTTTTGTAGAAACATCATAATATCCTATACCTTGATTGTTTATAGGTGACATGGTTGTCTATTTACCAAGGCCGTTTAGACTCTATTTTCAGAATGTTCACTTGTGCATGTAACTATGCATAAATTAAATCTCAGTTTAGAAAAACAAGTTATAAAAATGGCATAAGAGGTATAATAGAAAGAGCTGACATTTATTAAACATTTGTTCTGTACTAAAACAAATATCCATTCTTGCAGAATCCTCCTTGATTGAGTCTATTTTGTTGGTGTCTCACACGAAATTCTCAGTTGATGGTAGCTATTGGTATACATAAGTAAAATATGTGGAAATATTTAGAAAATAAGGGTTATAAGCTATGAAGTTCTGGGTAGCCACAATATAAAACTCTTTCCTCACTCATATATATCCAAACTGGGATAATATAATTGTATAATACTGTGGGATCCTTTATAAGATCCATTTTTATGGTGTTTTTTCCCACAATTTTATCTCTGGCTCTTCAACTTCTGATAGCCACTAAAAACTTGAGATGTATTTTATTTGCAACAGTGAAATGGGAAACTGACTAAAACCAGAGGGGTCAGGACAGTTAAACCAATTTTACTAGCTTTTATAAAAAGCTTAAAAGAATAACCTTCTGCGGCTGAGAATGCTTTTTTCTCTAGAAATGAAAAAGGCATCATAAAAAGACATTTACAGGGTTCATAAAATTCAAATGAATATATTATTACCAAGTTTCACAATATGAAAAGACAGATGATGAAAGGAAAAATGAAATACATGGAAGCAAATTGAAATTGATCATCAAAAATGCTAGAAATAAGAACCCTAAAAACTTTACCGGTAAACCAATTAGAATTATATTACAGCTCAAATGATTACTATAAAATCTGATACAATTTCATATGAGATTTCATTTTTCTACTCTCCCAAGTAAAAGGCTTAGCCACATTTACTTAAAATTCTTGTCATTTATCAAGTGTCTGGCAACCTAAAATAAATCAGATTCTGAAATGGTTATAAAATATAGTTATTCAATAGGATTGTGGTTAATTGGACTAAATTATGTGCCTCTTAATAATTCCTTATCTAGTCATTGAAATGAACAAAAATCAAGCATTTTTATCTATGGTGCTAATTATCAAAAGTCCTTCTGTTCTTACCTTTATTTTGTAATTACTTCAATTCTGTGAAATGGAAGCAGAACCCAAATAATACTTCTATGACTTTTCTGATACAAAGTTGAAATGTTCAAAGAGACCAGATCTATAAAATAATACCCTCAAGTAGGCTACCAAAATAATCCTTTCTCTTTCACACAAGTACTTTCCTGTGGCTTCAGTGCTAAGTTAGAGAAGCAATCATTTCTTTTAATTACATGACTATAATGTTATTATACCCCTTACCACACACAGCCTGACATTTTTCTAAGCAACCCCGATACCAGTGCTATTTCTATAAACAATTTTCTTTGTGAAATTAAAGCTCATTCCATAAGAAAACAAAGATGAGTTTTTAAAAACATCAGTAGACATTAGTTTTAGAGTAATTTAGATTTAGAGAAACATTGAAATAAAGTAGATTTTACACTCACTCTTTTTTCCCCTTTTTATTAACATCTTGCATTAGTATGGTAAATTTCTTATAACCGTTGAACCAATATGTTTCATTATTATTAAGTAAAGCCCATAGTTCATGCTAGCTTCACTCTTCGTATTGTATAGCTTCATGAGTTTTAAAAAATGTAAAATAATATAGTCATCATAGTATCAACCACAAGTTTCACTACCCAAAAAATCTGTGTTCTGCTAATTCATTGTTTCTCCAAATCTCTGGTAATCACTGATCCTTTTACGATCTCTATAATTTTGACTTTTCTGTAATACCATATAGTTAGAATCATAGCTACACTGTGTAGCTTTTTCAGACTGGCTTCTTTTACTTAGCAATAAGCATTTAAGGGAACTTTATATGTTTCTGTGGCTTAGCAGCTCTTTTTCTTTATCACTGAAAGAAATTTCATTACATAGTTGTACTGCAATTTGTGTGCATACCTACTGAAAAACATCTTGGTTTCATCTGTTAAGGCTCAGAAAACAACATTTTGATGCTTTGACTTACTTAGCACTTTGAATGAAAGGAGACCAAAAGGCCTTCTAAGCTACCCTGAAATCATGGTCTCTCTGACAGGGCCCTCCCCGTCAAGTGCAAATGATTATTATAAAATCGGATACAATTTCATATGAGATTTCATTTTTCTATTTTCCCAAGTAAAAGAACTTAGTCACATTTACTTAAAAATCTTGTCATTTATCAAGTGTCTGGCAATCTAAAATAAATCAGACTCTGAAATAGTTATAAAATATTTGTAATAAAATAATTGTAAGGGCCTGTCATTTCCTCACCTGAAATGAAATTGGCTTAAACCCCCTTCCTTATGAATCTCATCAAATGACCTGGAAAGATTAGCCACCAGAGAAGAAAAGAGACTAAAAGTCATGACCATGCCCAGGTAGCCTTTCATCTATTTTACTGTGGGAAATTCCAAAAAATTTCCTGAGAGACTTAACTGAGTAGCAAGACAGTTTTAGTTCAAAGTGCAGCTCCAGCTCACCTTCCCTCACTTTACCCCAGAGCCCAGAGGAACTTTGTCACGGGCTACTCTGTCTATTCTCCAGGTTCATTAATATTCCCTAAAAATCACTTACTATTCTTCTACAAAGGCCTAAATTCACCACTGCATTCTCCCCTGTGAAAAGGGTATTTAAGCATCAACAATCTGCCCTTTTTTTGGACTTTCATGTTTTATCTGATTCCTGTACACATATGCATATTAAAAAATTTATATGTTGTTTTTTTTTTTTTTTCTGACAGTCTGTCTAATGCTAGTTTATTCAAGTGGACTTAAAGACTGAAACCTTCCAGGGCCAGTGGCAAGCAGCAGTGGGGAGATTCCCTTTGCCCCTACACTTTCATGTCTTGGCAATATTGAATACAGCTGCTATAAACATTTAGTTGAAATTTTTGTGTAGACCTAAGTTTTCAATTCATTTGATAAAAAATACCAAAGAGGCCAGTTGCTGCATCATCTGGTAAGACTCTGGATTTGTAAGAAATTTCCAAAATGTCTTCCAAAGAGGTTGTACATTGTATATTCCCCCCGAAACTGAATGAGAGCTCATGTCCTCCACATTCCAACCAGCACTTAGTGTAATTAGTCTTTTGGCTTCTTGCCATTGCAATAAGAAAATGGTATCACATTTTTGTTTTAATTTGCAAATGTTTAATGACATGTGATGCTGAGAATTTTACATATACTTATTTGTGCCAGACCTAGATGTGTAAGAAGCTAAATTCTACCAAATATTTAAGGATGAAATGTTACTAATTCTCTTCTATTTCAGAACATAAAAGCAGAACAATTATTCCCTATCTTTGAGGCTAGCATTACTCTTAACCAAAAACCAGACAAGTACCTCACAAAAAAATGAAGACTGAAGATCACTATCTCTCATGAATATAAATGCAGAAATCCCCAAGAATGGTATCAAATTCAATCCAATCATGGATAGAAATACTTATATACCACACCGGGTGGAACTTATTCCAGATATGAAAGTCTGATTCAACATTTGAAAATCAATCAATGAAATCTATCACATCAGTAGGTTTTTAAAAATCATATAATCATATCAATTGAGGCAGAAAAATCATTTGACAATATTCTACACCTACTCATGATGCAAATTCTCATAGCAAACTCAGCTATGTCCAATGGTGAGTCCATCAAAGACATCCTTCATCTCTGATGTAGTGCTTTTTATTTCTGCCATTTTCTTTTTATTCTTTCTTGGAGCTGTATCTTTGTCCTATATCACCCACCAAACCTTGCATATTATCTACTATTCCAATTAATGCCCTTAAAACAACATAGTTCTTTTAAATTCCAAGTCAGATAATTCCAAAATATCCACCACATCTGTGTCTGAATCTGATGTTTATTTTGTCTCTTCAGATGAAATATTTTGCCTTTTAGCATCACTTTGCCATTTATTGTGGAAATACAGACATGATACTTCAGGTTAAAAAAAAGAAGAAGAAGAAGACCTGCTGTAAATAACAGCTCATAGAGACAGTTTTCTGTTTGTCTGGCAGGGAGTAAGGCTGTGTGTACTGTTTTCTGTAACATTTTTGTCCATATAATGCCCTTCTTTTTGACCCCTCTGCTGTTATTGGGTTTCTGTAGAAACTGCTCTTTACCCCTTAAATAGACTCTTGAGTTTCACAGTTGTTCAGCTGTAATCCCTTGATATTTCTGCAAGTATCACACTGATGCTGTGATAATGGGGTAGAATAGAAGCATTCTAGGATCCACAGTCTTTACAGAGCATTTGCTCCTGGATTGTGTTACAAGTGTTTCTCAGCTTTGTATTCCCCACCTATATGAGACAGGAAGACTTGGTGGGATGGGGGATTACTATTTCTCTTCCTCCAAGTCACTTATGGGGTGGAAAAATCCCAAATCTGCTACAGTCTAGTAAAATCGTTTCACTGGAGGACAGACATTGTAAGTAGAGCAGAGTGCTCTGGGCTTATTGAGAACACTTATTTTTGCTCTCCCATGGCTAGGAAGCACAAAGTGATTTTTCTTTGATCTTCATTTTGAGAACCTAATGAGGCTTCAGGAGGTAAAACAGGAAATTATGCCCCCCACCAAAGATGACTGTCCAGACTCCCAGCAGTTTTTACCTTTCAAGTTAGTCCATGCTTAGCAATTAATCAATTATCCTTTAAGAGTTTCTAGGCCTTGGTGGCTTCTGTAGCCCATAAGCAGTGATTCTTTGTGTTTGCCTGTCTCTCCTGCTTTGGGGGCAGCAGATTGCCCTGGGACCTAAATTCTCAGATGAATCTTAGAAGAGATATTAATTTTATCTTTTTCAACTTACCTGGTGAGGAATTATATCTCTTGCCTAGACATCTATCTAGTTTCCTATCTTGATATCTCAAACAGAACATGCTCCAAACTGACCTCTGGATATTCCTCCTCAAAAGCTGCTCTGCCCACAGTTTTCTCCATTTAAATTGATGAACACTCCCTTCTTCCCATTGTCCTTGGTGGGATGAAAACATTGAAGCTATCTTTTAATTTTTTTCTTCCTTTCAAATATATAGAATCAATCATGAAACTTGTCTAACTATTTTGAAAAATAAAACCCAACCCTAACAACTTCTTATCACCTTTGTTGACACTGCCCTGATGTGAGTGGCCAGGGTCTTCTGGTCTGCATTACTTCAGTAGCCTCTTACCTGGTATAGCTGACTCCATATCTGCCAGCCTGCCCCACCACCACCAAACTCCCATAGGGACTATTTTGAGTACAGTCGCCAGGTTCACGAATGAAATATTTGATGTGGTAAAGATGATGATTGTTTGCATTTCTTCTATTGATTTAATACTAGTCAAAATTTCAAAGAGTTTGCTTATAAAAAAAAGTATCCAATAATTCATAAAAATCTAAAAGTTCCACGTATAGCCAAGACAAAATTGAAGAAGAGGAAATATAAAAGAAAAAGGGAAATGAAGTGGAAGAGTAGAAGGAGGAAGCAAAGGAAGACAAGGAGGAGAAGGAGGAAGAAGAATAGAAGGGAAGTCAGGAAGGGAGAGAAGATTATAGATTATAGAGAAGAAGATGATAGATAGATAGATGATAGATAGATAGATAGATAGATAGATAGATAGATAGATAGATAATAGAGAAGAAGGCAACAATTATAGAGAAGAAAGGGGAAAGGAAGGAAACTGAAAGGAAGGAAGTAGAGAGCGAGGGAAAAGTTTGCTTTAATAGAGATCTAAATTTATCCTTCGAGTTTGGAAGATAAAACAGTGTGCTCTGGGTGCAAGTGCAGACTAAAAGACTACTGGAAAGAGAGAGATCTACTTTGCTGTTCACATTCCAAGGGTGGAATGACACCCATGGGGATAGAGACAAAAGACCTCTCTATAAATACCTTGCTGTATCTAGAAATTCATCAGTGGGGAAAAGATGGACTTTTAGTAAACTGGAATGGTACAATGGGTTATCCACATGAAAAAAATAAAATAAAATTAGTTTACTACTTCATACTGGACACAAAAGCATATAGCCAGGTGCGATGGTGCACTCTTATAATCCCAACACTTGGGAGACTGAGGCTCGAGAATCACAAGTTCCTCAGCCTCAGCAACTTATCAAGACCCTGTCTCTTAAAAACATATGAAAGAAAAGGCTGGGGATTGGCTCAGTGTTTAAGCATCCCTAGGTTCAATCCCCAGTACCCCAAAAAAGGTGGGGGAGGAGGGAGTTGGGGTTGATTGTGTAGCTCAGTGGCAAAGAACCCCTGGGTTCAAAACCCAGTACTGGGGGAAAAAAAAAAGATTCTAGGCCAGTTTTAAGCTTCAAATACACAACACGATATTTTTAAACCTTCAAAAAAACAGAATATTATAAACTTTGAGTACACTTTTGATCACTTAAATAGGTTACAAAAGTATACACCATAGTGTGAGACAATAGAAAAGTGATTCTTGTTTTTGTACAATGAAGATTTCTGGGCTAAAGCATAAGACATGGGAGGTACATTATGTCTGAATAAACACAACTCTGGAGAGATTTGCTTCCCAGGAGAACCGTTCACACTTCAAGGGAGAAATAACACCCTGCACCTGGGACACATCCTCTAGGTTGCAAACCTAGGGATACTAGTCTGAGCATCTCCTTAGAGATTTGATTTGCATTCTAAAGGGTAAGAAGCAAGGATTCTTCTCTTGGAATTCCCAGAAAAAATTTATTTATACCAGAAATGTAAAATTTCTCCTTATATCTTAAGAGAGAGCAGAGACAACTGTTCCTCTTCTATAACAACTACATCCTTATTTGTGTGTTTTGCTGCCTAGCCTACAGTTCCCAGGCTTACAGGATGACATCTGGCTGTCATCAAGAAGGGGCCCCTGGGGTGTGGAGAAGTCAGTGCAGTTATCACTATAGGCAACCAACAACTAATAGATCCTTTACCCAGAAACCTCATACTACCTGAGGACAATACAAATAACTGTATTTACTAAAAACTCAGTGACACAGAAGAAATTACTGATAATCTTGACAACATTAAAATTAAAAATGTTATAGAATGAGATTAAATAAATTGGTAAAATAAAGAGATAATCAATTCTGGATGAAGTATTGATTATTGAGTGAAAAGAGAGACTCCAACAAGTTTACCCAGATAAGAGAAAGTCTTACCCTGTGAAAGATAATACCCATAAAGCTAAATCAGAGATACTCATCTATGACTTCATATCAGAATCATCATCGTGAAAAAAATTTTTTAATTATGAATGTCCAAGTCTTACCCTAGATAATTAAATCAGAATATGAAGGAGAGACATAACCTTTATAATATATGAAAAGAAATACTCTTTTAAATTCTGAAAATAAATAAATTCAATAGATCATAACAGTGGGCAAAATATATAAACTATCAGTTCACAGGAAAAGATATAATAGTGTTTGCAAATTTACTAAAAATAAAACAAATGCATATTAAACAAAGTATAATATTTACCTATAAGGTCAAGATTAACAAGATTGATAATAGCTAATATTCATAAATCAGTGGGAAATGGATACCCTTAGGTATTTCTGAAATTGTTTAGAGAAAAATAATGGGTAATATTTATCAAAATCTCGAATTTTGTCAAACTCTTTGAACCAGTAATTTTATTTTTTAGCCTTCAGAGGAAGCATGTAAAAATGTACAGCACACACCCTCCTAACTGACCTCCACTTAACTAATATGCCAGGTTAACTGACACTGTCTTATAAACTATGTGAGTTCATCACGTGGCTGCCACCGGCTGATGAGCCTGCTTCTTTCGTGGATACTTAGAACCTCCTATTCACAAAACATTAGTTCATGTCAACCAAATCAGGTTTATTTCCAAACCTATGATGCCCCTGAATTTATAATCTTTACTATATAATTTTATTAAACAGTGTATGCTTCAGGGAAGACAGTTATTTCTGTTAAAAATAATATTGGATGTTTGGAGAAGACCTCAAAAACACAATGCATGATAAAATAAGAAAAAAATCTAAAATTATTCTACAATTAAATATCTTGGAACTGTGTTTAAATTCTCACAGAACTTTTCACACACACACACACACACACACACACACACACAAATATTGGATGTAAAAGTGACTGATGCGAAAGATAACAGCCTGAGAAGCTAATTAGTGTGAGTTCAATGGGAAGCCAATTACTGTTAGCCCAATATATAGAGTGGCAAAAAATTGTACATTCTTTTGAATCACACTTGATCATATATATCTTTACATATCATTTTATGATATTTCATTTAAACATCTTTGGATTATCCAAAGTTAATTTCTGACTCTACTGGTATTTATTGCACCATTATAACAAGAAGAAGCTAAAATCAAAATTAACGAAATACACAATGATATTATGAAAAATAGAGTTATTTGAAGTACCAGGAAAAGATACCAAAATAAATTGCTGATTAAAAATACAGGGAAAAAATGTAGTATATTAGCTAAAACATATTCCTAATTTTTATCTGAAGAAAATGGTGTTCAAATATAGATAGAGTGGCAGGAGTGGGGGGGAAAAGACTTAAAAACTTCAGATCAAACTAAAAATAGTAGTTTGTCTTGATCTTAATTTTCTGTTTTCTTGCTGTACTTTATTATGTATATATAAAATTTATGGAAAATGTTGTTAGTATTTGTTTTCAAATAATCAACACCGGTGTGGTTTTTGTTTTCAAATAATCAACACACTTAAATGTGTTCTATTTGTTTTTCTAAAAATGCTTTATGTATCAGATGTTGTATTTGTGTCAAACTAATAAAATATATTTCAAATAAAAGACTTTCTCTACCACCTTTGGCTTTTGAGACTAATATCTGAGTACATAAAGTTGCATGGCAGAGGTTTACACTTTGAGCAACCTGTCAGTCACTAAAATTGCTGATTAATTTTGTCTTGGCACCACTTATCATTTTAGATCGAGTACTTGATGAAATAATCAGTCATGGGTGCTGCTTGTAGAAATTAGCACGGGTGTTCATTTGTCAAAGTGTCAAAGCAAGTCTTTAATCCTTAAGTACTGTCCCATGCAGCATGTGTCAACATTTCTCAACATTAAGAGAGTAACAGTCACAAGCAGGGAGAACCACAATTCCCATAGCAAGACCACCTTTGTATACCTCCCTCTATATTTTTCATTAGAAATTAAGTAGAGATAGATCTACAGACTGAGGTGATGAACCCATGCTAAAACTAAACTGTTCAGTTCTCTTTTTTTTTTTTAATGGATAATGGGGGAGGGGATATAGTTTAGTGGTAGAGCACATACTTTGTGTACATAAGTCACTATATTCAATCCCTAGCACTTAAAAAAGATTATTGACTTTATTTGTTTAATAGAATTATTAAATGGAAAGCAAAGTGCCATTCCAGGTGTTGGGAAATGAGTCAGAAATTGTTTCTTAAAGGGAGGGCAGGTAGTGCTGAACATAGAGTGAGCACTTAAACCAAACCAATATTTATGCATTAACATTTATTGAGATCACTATGTGTGTAAAATTTTATCTGTAAAATTACAAAGAAATTCAATGACAGAAGTGTATAGAACTGGCAATCACAAATGACAATCAATCAATGTCAAACATCAAGATATTATTTGAAAAAAGAGTTATGCATTAACCCACAAGTAATCCAATGCAGGGTTTCAGATGCTTTTCCAACAGAATATAGAGCCCACATTGATGCAATATACTTTTCTTTCCAAAAATAATACTATCATTACACATCATATTTTCATTTGATCGTGTTTGTGATAAACTAGCAAAAATTTTACCCTTCTCAAGTTTTTTTAACCTATGTCCTAAATATTTTACTCATAACAATATATATAGATAAAACAAAAATAAAGGTAAACAGGAATTTCTATTCATCATTATTTGAAAGTAGCTTAATATACCTTGTGGAGTAAAAGTAAATGAAATATACTTTCAAAAAAGTACTGCTCTCGCAACTCTGAAATATAATATCAGAAATCCTAGAAGTGAGATATGATTATATTAGAATTTCTAACTTCTACACGTTTTAAAATGCAGATGAACAAGGTAACAAGAGTTGGGGAAACTGAATACAAACAGAACACTTCAGCAAGGAGAAGTGACTCATAAAGAAAACTAACCCCTTGAATAAATGTTGAAATACCTATTTTGTTTCTGAAACCTAGATGCCCAAAGAACAAGACACTACTGTCATTGAATTTGCTAATGTAAACATTAAAATTAAAAACATCCTTCTATGCACTGTTCTAGCTTTATTCCAAAATTTGATATCTGTGTTGTCATTATTATTTAGTTCAAATGGGTTTTAACTTTTCCCATAACTTATGCTCTTACTGATGGATCATTCAAAAGTTTAGCATTTTATTTCCAACTATTTGGAGGCTTCTATACACATGCTATTGTCACTAGCTTCTGCTTTAATTTCCTGGTGGCCAAAAAGATAGTCTGCATAAATTCAATCTGTTTAAGCATAATGAAATTTATTTTATGGCTCATCATGTGGCCTATTTTCATAAATGAATCAACCATATGTATTTGAACTGTATTTATTGGATGGAAGGATTTGATTGAGGATAATAAGAATGAAATGAAGTGGAAAGCATCATATTTTGTTTTCTGGGTGAGATTGCCACTCACAGAAATGAAAGAGGAGGAGGAGGAAGAGAAAGGGTGGGGAGGAGGAGGAAGAAAAGCAAAGAGGTGTGCAATCCGGATATTAGATAATCTATGGGGCATGTAGTAAGTATGCTTAGGAGAGACGATAATGAGAAGGCCATACACATCTTGTACTTTAGCCAAAATAAAAAACAAAACAAAAAAACCCAAGTGCACATGTCTAGTAAGAGATTACTATATAGATATATCACTCAAGGTTTAGGACAGAAAAATAATGAAAAGGAAAGCCAAGTAGGTTCAAATGAGACTCTATATTACAAGAAAAATGGTTGTTTTCTAACTTTAATTTTGAATTTTTATTTTTATAATTTATATATGATACTGAACCATTCTGATATAATTTTTCTGATATTAGTTAGTATTGGTATATAACAGTAAACAACTAAAGGAAAAGAATCACTAGGACAAGCACACTGAAATAAATTTAGTACAGGAAAAATACCTGAATTTAAAAATGTATAGACACACACTTGCACATATTGTGAAAGAAAAAAGTAGCAAATCCATTTAGCCAGAGGGGGGAAAAAAAAAAAACATTTCCAAAGGTTTTCCTTCTGAGAGGTATTAAAAAGCAGGACTCCTCTGTTAGGGAAGGGTTTGTTTGTTTGTTTGTTTTGCTTTGTTTTTCAGAAAAATCAAATTTAGGATTTAATGAAAGAAGGTGATAGTGAACTTGCTACCCAGATCAATCAATTATCTGGGTGATGATTAGTGGAATAGAGAGGCCACAGTCTTCAGATCTTTTAAGTAGGTAACAGAATCCCTATCTCATCTCTTTCTTTCTTTTTCTTTTCCTTTTTTTAAAAAATCATGGCTATGAATAATCTTTCCAGGAAAATAAAAAGTATTAGTCATAGTCTCCTTAAACAAATATGCTTAAAGTCCTTGAAATCACAAGGCAATTATTCTAGGCTTGGAGTGGCGACATCTAATTAGAATATTCAATGAAGTTCAGTACTGATATTACACTTGTTTATATGTTCAGATTCATTTCAGTAAAGAAAAATTAACCATGGATATTATTTACTTTGTCACCATCAATTATAATAAAATTGTAAAAGAGATTTTGAGATGAGATGAGGCTGAGTAACTTCCTTCAACTTCCTGTTGAAAAAGATGAGGAGGAGGAAGAAAGTAGTACACCAAGAGTCCAAAATTTATGACTTCCTTGGAAACCAGCAATATTAGTCTACACTTTGCTAGACCTCAGAAAGAATTTCTGCCAACAAAAGAACAACTGAAATCTCAAAAACAAACTAGCAGAGCTCCACAAAGACTACTGCTACTGTGATATAGAACATTCAGTCCAAAATGCCCCACTAGTCAACTTTCTTCCAACTCGCTTTCTTTACAAAGATTTTCTGTTTCTTATCTTATAGCAAGAGAACTATGCATACACCTGCTTGAAGGCATTAATTCATAGCTAGTTTTACCTTTACAACATCGATCAGGGCTCACTTACTCACTTTTATCTTTTTGCAAAGAAAATGCTACAGTGTGAATTTTTAAAAAGAAGGAAGAAATTACAAACAAAGCTCAATAGACTTTAGTGACAAAATTCAATAGATTTTTTAGTGGGGAGGCTAATATATTTAATAAAAGTGTGAAATGAAACAAATACCTTGGAGCTATGCAGTTGACATTTCGTATGTAAATGAGCCATGAGAGTCACTTTGGTGATGTACCAACATAGAAATAAATAAACTCAGGTAGGGGCATTGTGCTAAATTTTTTTCAAATATTATGTATCAACCCAGGTAAGTGGTATTGCCTATCCTTAAAAGGAACTTAGGGAATCCTAGGACAGCAGCAAAGACAAGTCCATTGAAAGAATTATTTTCAATTAGTTAGGATTCTAAGACAGACAATACACTGATGCAAAAGCAATGTCATGTGACCAGCTGTCTCAAGCAGCTGGTTTGTTTGTTTAAAGACAACAGACCCAAAGTTGTACAGTTCCCAAGTTTTCTCTAGTGATTGCTGGAGTTAAGAATCTTTACTTCTAGAAAAAGCTACAGGCCAAGGATGCATTCTACCATCATGCATCCCAATCACATTGTTCCCCCTTAAAATACGCCTTCCTACCGGAGTTCAGGGCAGACAAATTGTGGGCCATGTCAGTATCTTCAATCCTTGACTTTGTAGAAATTCCCTTCTCTCTTTAAGAAGGAAATTTAAGAAGTTTGGTTAAGGCTGTTATTTATTAATTTCCTTTGTTTATTTCATTGTGATTTTCTGATTAGATGGTGGAAGAAAAGTAGCTCTTTAAAAATAAATGCATATACTCATTAAAGATGGTTTCTTGGTCTCTGTAGACCACTGCTATCCTTAATCAGTATGACTGTACATCAGGATTGTACCATTGCCAAGTTCACAAAGTTTATAAGTGGTAGAGCTCACATAAAAATTCTGACTGGAAAACCCAATTATTCAATAACAACTTCAAATATCTTCTCTATCATAGGATTTGCTACAACAGTGCAACAGTTATTTTTATTGTTGTACTCAAAAAATATTTCCAGAGGTATTATCAATTTTATATCTTTTCCAGCTTGATGCTTTTCTAGTTTTAAAGAATTGTTATGAGTTTTTTTTCTTTGATATTCCTAACTTCTACCTTCTTACAAGTCCTACATGAAATACTGAGTATGGAATAGAATATCTCTTCAAATGATACTCACCATCCTAAAATATAAGAATATTTTATACAGATTTAGATATATACTATTCCTGCTGAACACGTAATTATTTTAGTATTTAATTATTCTTTTCTACTTCTTCCTATACCAATATCAGCATGAAATCCTTGCTAAATGTTAATGTCACCTAAACCTTTAGTAAATTTGTGAAGTTGTGTTAACACAAATTAATTCCACACAATTTTTCAAATTGACTGGGTAGATTGACCCAATCACCTCTAATCCCACTTATTCAGGACATTCTGAACTTCCAGCTTTATACAAGAGTCAATTGCTAAGTATGAAATGACTTCATTATAGAGTAATAAATGTACATTATTCCTTGTTGTACATAATTTGAGACACTCAACCTAAGAGATGATATTAAGTTTATGCAAAATGTGTGGCCACCATGACACATGGAGAATGTTGAGGAGACAAAGAACATGCTAAATGGGTAAAAACTAACAGATGGATGAAAAGAATGAATTACTCCCTAGAGTGCCTGGAATTTCAAATACAAAACATGTGGAAACTCAAAGAAAGTGAAGCAATGTCTCATTGAAAAAGAATAGAAAGGAAAACAATTCTATTATAAATATGGTCAAATGGTAATATGGTAATAAATATGAAGGCCACCATAGTCTTTAGATGTTTTATTAATACTTGACAGAGCAAATTATTCTCATCCTCTTATTTGATTTTGACTTTTCTTCCCCTTCCCTAACTATGGCGTCCTGAACTGCACCCAATGAAGGTTTATTATGTTGAATTCTGACCACCAGCTTCATTACAGAAAGAGAATTACACTTTTTCTTCCTTCTGTCTTACAGCATTATATTTTTCATCGAAAAGAATGATTTGATCTCAGGCAAGTTCAGAAGAAATATTTCAAAGGCAAGAATAAAATACTCTTTTTCTGGGTTTGTTCACCTGTTCTGAGTTCATTGATATGCTTGAGAAAACAAAAAGCAAACTTTATTGCTAATAAATACTGGTCAATAATTTTTCCTCACTCATTTAAGGCACCATGCCTTCCTACAAAAACATGTTCTTAACTATTTTTAAAAAATAGAGAAATCAAAATCTCACTATTGAATTTTAAAAGTTATTTTCTGGATAGGGGATATAGCTCAGCAGTAGCATATTTGCCTAGCATGCACGGAACCCTGGGCTCCATCCCCAGCACAATATCAACAACAAAGTTATTTCCTTTTATTACCCATAGAAATTATATAAAAACCAATTAGCAGAGTTCCATGTAAATAGACTGTATTGTTTATTCTCTTGTAATTCATAGGACAATTATCATAGAAAATGGAGTTATTTTCTAATGAACAAAAATATCTTGCTTTAGATCAATTCAATGAGAGCCAAATAAATTAGGCTTCTCGGTGCCGGGAACACCAAGAGTAGGGTGACTAAATGCATTGATTTTTTTAATTCAATTTGTGCCCTACCAAGCTCTCTATGAAATCTGAAATTATTTTAAGATTAGCTTTGATGACACTGGATTTTATCTTCAGTTTTTTACTTTTTCCACTACTAATGAATGATTATTTTCTTGACCCATACATATAAGTTGCAGGCTCATTTTAGATTTTTTGTTGTAAGCACAACTATTTTGTCATATTCAACATACACATACATTTGTAATGACTAATTTGTGTTTAGCCTAAGAACACAGAAATGTTGCTTCATTGCCATTTTGTCACATCATGATTGATAACGCACTTTTCTTATCTGGACAAAAGAACATTTATCTGCAGTTTTCATGTCCTGAATGTAAACAACCATCTCTGGTAAATTATTTTAATTCCTGAGGACTGCATTTCTTTATTTGAGAATTAATGTGTTTAGATGACTTTCAAATTCCTACAGAATATTCTATTATTATAAATAAGATTTAATATCATTCCCTCTATAAACTCCCAAGATAGATAATATGTTGAAGTAAAACTGCACAGAGCTACATAAATCCTTGAGTTTAGAGTCATTCTCAGTAATAGAGGCAGGGGCTAGGGTGGTGGCTCAGTGCTAAAGTGCTTGCCTTGCACATGTGAAGCCCTAGGTTTGATTCTCAGCACCACATTATATAAATGAATAAAATAAAGGTACATCAACCACTTAAAAAAATAATTTTTTTTTAAAAAAAGTAATAGAGGTAGTGAGTAATTGAAAATGTGTAATAAGAACTTAGAGGCTGCTTTTGCACCTACTCTTCACTTGGGTCTGCAAATATCCAATGGGTAACTAAAAGCAAGATTTAAAAAAATAATTGTCATCCCTAACTTCAATATCTATTTTCTCCTGCAGTCACCTTGGATTTCAGGAACAACAGGTCTGATTGCTAAACATATTGCCATGAGCTGAGACTATCCCCAGATCACATTAACTTTCTTGTAGTTCTTATCGCTGCCACTGCCAGCATGGCATCTCCTGATCATTCCTGAGATGAGGATCAACCAGGCCACAGTTTGATCAAGACTTCTTGACTATGCATAACCTTGGTCCCCCTGCCCCATATAATCTGGGAATTCATGTTAGTATCTCCAAAGTCGGGGATAAGAACACAGATCTCCTTGTCTTCCCTGAAGACTACACTGATTAAATTTCCTTTCCTGCCATCATCTCTTCAATTGGCATTGCAGGGTGCATGGCAGAACCTATTCTGTTGGGGATCCCTGGAGCTGGGGCCTTCATCCTAAAAACGCTGGTAACAATTGACCCTTGAAAAGACTGAATAAAAAGTAGGTCTGAGCATTCCACTGATACCACCCACTACAGCTGTGTGGCAGACATAATTCTAGCACAGAGGGGAAGAAGAGACATAGGAAGGCCAGGAAAGTTAGAGGGAAAAAATAAATCCACTGGCCAGCAAGCCTTATGGCCAGTTGACTCAAATTCACTCTTTAACAAATTACTCTTTACTACTTAATCATCCTGCTCCCCAATGTCACCATAGTTTAGTATTATAGTTACTCACTCCATACTAAAGAATTCCCTATTTAAATCATTTCAGAAATCTCCAAGGGGATCTGTAAACTACCAAACCCACATTCTTTAAAATCATTGCTGCATCCATCTATTCCCATTGCTCAAGAACCCCTGACTCCCTGATGCTAAGAACTTACACTTTCAATTCCTCTGAAATTCACTCTTCCACTAGTGCAAGCAGCCCCTACTTTACAGGAGGATTCTGATTCCAAATACTTATTCATAAATACAAAATTAGAAATCAGGGTCTATTTACCCCTAGGATTAAAATTCTACCTAGTGGAACTGTAACACTAGAACTCATGCTTATCTCTGAGAGAAAATGTATTTGTCTGGTGGTTTGCAGTAAATTTGACCACAGGCCGTTGTTAGTGTAACAGAAAATTATTCTGCTTTAAACTGGGAGAGAACGCAGCTGCTCTTTAAAGCAAATGGAGAAGAGGAAGATTAAGATCTCTTGGTCTATACCCAAAGGACTTAAAAATAGCATACCACAGAAACAAAGCTATATCAATGTTTATAGTGGCCCAATTCACAATAGCTAAACCATGGAACCAACCTGATGCCCTTCAATAGATGAATGGATAAAAAAAAAAAAATGTGGCATATATACACAATGGAATATTACTCAGCAATAAAAGAGAATAAAATCATGGCATTTGCAGGTAAATGGATGGAGTTAGAGAAAATAATGCTAAATGAAGTTAGCCAATTCCCCAAAAAACAATGCCAAATGTTTTCTCTCATATAAGGAGTCTGATTCATAGTGGGGTAGGGAGAGGGAGCATGAGAAGAATAGATGAACTCTAGATAGGGCAGAGGGATGGGAGGGGAAGGGAGGAGGCATGGGGTTAGAAATGATGGTGAAATGTGATGGACATTATTATCCAAAGTACACAAATTGGTCTGAATATACTTTGCATACAACCAGAAATATGAACAATTGTGCTCTATATGTGTAATAAGAATTGTAATGCATTCCACTGTCATATATCAGTTTAAAAAGTTAATTAAAAATTTTAAAAACAATCAGATCCCTCTGGGGTACTGCTCCACAGAGGATAACTGTGGATCAAAGGGGACAAGATACCATGATAACGTGTGTGAGAGGATGGACAGGAATTTTCCTGTTGAGGGAGGCTCAAGATGGTTAGGTCCTGACACAATATCAGAGCTTAAAACAAAGATATGCGTACAGCAGATGATTATTTTCATAGTATAAGTGGGAATGCAAAGTTAATCTGTCATGCCAAAGAAACGATTTATCCCCACAGCAGGGATTAAGCATGCTTTACCAGAGAACTCTTTCAATCTTGTTGCTGTCTGGAGCACAATTTTTCAATCCTCCAAAGGAAAAACTCCCTGAGAATCAATAGATTATAAGAGCTTCCTGCTTCTATGTTTGTTTGTTTGTTCGTTTGTTAACCTGCAACTGACCTTTTGCTTCTCTGGTATCGATTAATTCATTCTCTCTTCTGTCCTTTATATTCAAACCTTAAAATTTTCTTCCAGGGAAAGTTCTCCCAGAACAATTATTATGAAATTCTCGGTGTTAACTTGAAAACATGCTTTGAATGAAAGGAATATTTTTTCAAAGAGGGAGAAGGGGAGATACACACACACACACACACACACACACACACACACACACACACCATCTGGGGAAAGAGGATAACCTAGAGACTAACAGGAAAAACAAAAAAGATGGGAAAGTCACATAGACACGTCATATACCTTCTCTAATGGGCTTGGGGAGGAGGGTATAGAAAAATTATAATTACCCCTTTAGTTTGAAAGTGAATCATACCAGAAATCCATTTGTTGTCTAGAAGTTTTGAATCACTTTATTGATTCTTATTGGACTTTTGACGGGAATTTCAATACAATGTAGTATATCACACCGCTTGCAACCATTTGAGTTGAATCTTGAGTTGGTTGCATTGAATAAACAAACAAAAACATTCATTTTTAAATACATTGCAATTTTTCCTAACCATTAGTTGATAGAAGCAAACCCTATATACAGAAGCATCAGTAAGTAGCCTATTGGTTCTCCAGATAGAACATAAGACCTTCACCATTTGCTACTTTCTTCCTGCTGTTAAAGAAAGGAAGGGTTGCTGATATGTCTGTCCTTAGCTTCCTCATGCTTTTAATTGTTACCCTGACCCCAAGGACTGCATGGAGAGAAAAAAATTGAATGGCTGCCCAGACCTGAGCTACTGTGAAATGCTCTTTTGCTATCTCCTTGGCACAGTCTCCTCATTTTCAATGTCACTGACAAATTCTCTGAACTATCTCCATTGTCAAACACCCTCTAGTACGCCAGTTCTTGAATCCCTCTTTGGTCATATCCCAGAGACTTTAATTGCTTAATTCCCAGGGCTTTCCCCAAGATCTCCCTAGGCAGAGACCCTGCTGAGTCAGGTTTCAGAATAATTCATACTTTGTACATTCAGTTGAATTGTGTTTTCCCTTTGTAAGGTTTCTGAACCAGATTTCCAAATGGATCAAGGTCAGTCCCAAACCAGCACCAGGAGCAAATATCTTTTATTTTCCCTTCAGAAGCATCTTTCCATTACTTATCACACTCCTTTCTCCCCCTATCCATCCATCCTCCCTTATCAATGGAAATTAATTTGTCCTCCTACCATCATCATTGCCACCAATGCCAAGCTCAAAACAGATTGAAAGTACATCGCTTAAATCTATGCCATTTCCATTCTTTATCAAGATGGAATCATTCAGTTCGTAACTCTATGAATGACCATCTAGGATATTAACATGAGAAGACAACTCAGTCTTTCAATAAGAATATAATGAATGTTCTTTGTGTCTGAGATATATTGAAATATACTAAATGTTTAAAATACCATATGTCCTTAATTATACAAACTTTATCTCCATTTTATGTCAATATCATGAAGTCACATAGCTGTAAGTACGTATTATTACCAACATTTAATGTAAAACTTGTTAAAGTAGGCTAAAAGTGCAGCCCTATCATTTGCTTTGGTCAATAGTACATTATTTTCTTTAGTTTGAGATAATTTAGTCAATAATAAATGTACTATATTATGCATATTCACATATTATTTAGGGTTGATATTTTTCTAGGAAAACAAAATTACTGTCTTTTAATTTTATATACGCCTTAGAAGGAGATAAATATTAATTTTAAGATTAAGCTATCTATACAAATATACTAACAAGAATTATTTATAAATATTATCTCCAATAGCCAGGTTTTTCCTTCCTCTAAACATTACAAATTAGATATTTGCTGTCTAGCTTACAGAATTTCTAGTACCATAAAAAGTAACAAAGCATCATTTTATCTCTGCAAATTTGTATCCCTTATTTCTCTGTGAAGAAATGAGGAAAATAATCAAAGCATAACAGTGATCAGCATTTAAATATCCCATAGTGTTTTCCCTTCCTTTCCAACCAATTTAACCTCAATTCCTAGGTTACGATTTGAGAAAATTTCTTGTTCTCTGCAAAGGTCACTCAGAAACACGTATGTGTAAGCAAAATTTCAGGAATCAGAGATTTTTTTTTATTACCAGCACTAAGAATGTAATAACTCCTAGCTGTAAGGTATTGTATGTTACTTTGTAGATAGATAATTACAAAAATTATCACTTTGCTTCTGTCGAGAGCTGCCTGATACCTTTATACACAGTGAAGTGAAAATTTTTTAATTGTCACTATTTTAAAGGGTGATAATTTAAGTTGTTATCCAGAGGATCATGTGGTCCCATCAGTTGCCAAGATGTGATGCCAGTGTACACCTGAGGATGAGTACAGCAGTTGTCATGGCAACACTGAAATTCACAGAACTGCTGAAAAGGCTCAAGTGTTGCTGTGAATCCCAGAAATGTGAGTGGTTTCTACTTGCAGACCTTACTGGCCGCCTGGTCAGAGCATGACCAGCAAGTAGTTGTCAGGTTTGGGAGCTATACCTTTGCTTCTCTCTGCTTCTCTGACCAGCTGAGTTTTCTCCTCACTTCCCTCATCACTATCACTTTGAGTATTTGGAAAGCATTACTATCCAGTCCACATGAACATAGATTTTTTTTTTAACTTGGTTTGTAACAGTAGGTAATTTGAGAAAAATCTATGTAACTTAACCACAAATGTATAAAATCTGGAATGTGTTAGGAGCACAGAAATTGACTCCAAAAATTACTCTACATGAAAATCAGTTGCTTATTTTTCCTCTGGAGAATGGGAAAATACAGGTGAGACAAATTATTTTATAGACCTACTATAATATATATACTATACTACATTTAAGAACTGTGACCAGAAAAATCTCAATTGTTGATCTTACGTGTTTATCAATGAATGTGAGAGGCTTTGAAAAAAAAAGATCTAATTTATCTTTCTCCAAAAATGAAGGAAAGAAGAAAATATTTTATAGGATTTCAATTAATGAGGCATATAGCTTATGCACCTTCTTCAATAATATTCAACTAGAAAATACTTTTCTAGAGCTTTTGTGAGGGGTGGGTCATATTGTACTTTCTCATCAAATTGTTTCTCAAAATAGCTCCAAGGCACCAAGCCCCAAGTGCTAATTATGAGTTTGATACCACTAGATCTATTCTTGAAAAACAAAAAATCAAACAGAATAATCATATACTCTTACTCCAATAATTCGTGTTTTATATAAGGCACTATTCTAAAGCATGGCCATATACCCCATATACCCCATGGCCATATACCCCACATCCTATATGCAGTCCCTCAATCAGTGAGGGACCACATATAGGATAGCATTCTCAAAAGATTATAAGGGAACTGAAGAAATCCAATGCCCTAGTGATTTCAGAGAAGTCAAAATACACTAGTACAACACATTGTTCACTTGTTGATAGTGAAGCTGTGAACACACATGTTTAGATATGTTTAAATACAAGAATATTTTTACCAACGTATTAAGACTGCCTGCAGTATTCAGTATTGTACCATGCTATGCAGGTTTGCAGCCTAGCAGCAATAGGCTTCACCATATAGCCTAGGTGTGTACTAAGGTGTGCCTTCTAGGTCTGTGTAAGTATACTCTATAATGTCCACACAATGACAAAATCACTAATTTTCCATTGCATAGAGCTTGTCCCTGTCTTTAGTCACCATGTGACTGTGTATGTATTTGACTGCATTGTTGGTGGTGGTTTTGTGCAGAAAGAAAGTGACAAGATGCAGCAAAGGGGGGAAATGTAAGCATATAAGCAAAATTGAGGTAGAACACTGTTCAAGAAATAGCATAGAGAAGAGTAAAGGACAGTTGAGTAATAAGACGTGACTGGAGGGTTTCAGGAAATGAGTATAGGCAAATAGGTTTTAATCATGTCATAAAAAGCATTAACTGTTTTAAGAAGGGATGTGATATCATCATATATGTAATTCCTGAGTCAGTGTGGAAATTGATTGAAGCAGAGAAGATTAGACCTGGAGAGACCAAGCAAAAGAAAATGAATAAGGGTAGAGCCAATAGGAGTGAAAAGCAGGATATTTGACTTTAACAATACAAACACTAATATTTTCCAAGGGCCTTGTGTGCATTTCCAAGCCTACTGTTTTTCAAACCAGGGTCTTGTTTCAACTGCCCTGGACTCTCCTTGGGCAGTACTGTATTATCCACCCCTATCTATAGATGAGGACACTGAGACACTGCAAGTTTAAAGAAGGTCACACAACAAAGAGATTTTGAATCATCGGACTGATTCCAGAGGCATGCCCATTGAAATAACTGTAAAAAGGCTGAAGAGGAAAAAAAAAATGAATGGGTTTAGCAGCAAATCAGTCCTCTCAATCTCTACTTTCTATCACAGTATCATTTTCATTAAACATTTTCATTGAAGTAGAAAAAGAAATTAATTCCTTGCAATGCTTTTAATTAATTTCACAGGATAATGGGGAAACCATGCTGCAGTTTAATGGAGATTCATTAACTATAGCTATGATATTTTACTCTTTCAGAGGCTGAGAGATTCATAATGTTTTTTTCTAATTTTATCTTCTTATCTCCTGCACATAGCACAATAGACCAGGCAGACACAATGCCTTGTTTCAGCTGAGATGTCAGCTGGGCCAATCTCTTGTCTTACACTTGTGACCTGAGATCCAGCTTAGCCAGGGTCTTGATAAAACAGGGCATGAAATGCGTATCTTCTGACTTCACTGAACCTAGGATAATTTGTATAACTGGTTCATTTGTTTTAGGAGAATACTTACAGGAATAGCACAGAAAGCTGACGCTACTAATATGAACAGTTTAGCAAGTTTATTTGTGCTTGTTATGAGGTGTAATTTCTGCAACTTGTTTACTAAAACATTTTGACTTTCCTTCGTATATTTATACTTAAATTCACACACATGTGAAAATGAAAAAAATAAAAATTTGCCAGCAACTGGTTCTCTTGCCTATGCTTTCATTAATTATAATGCATTTGATGGCCTTCTGTCCCCATTAGACCACATTGAGAATTACCAATAACAGAAAGAAGAACTTTGTTGTTGCTTTTTTTGAGGCTGAAATTTTTTCTCCAGAGAATTTTACATAAGATATATGCCAGTGAAATGCTGTTTAGCATGCTGGAAGTGTTAAACTTTGCCATAAATAACACTTAACTTTGTGTCATGAAAGGGACCAAATGGAAGAGCCTCACTTTCCTCCAGTGAAGCCAACAGCAATGTTCTTGAGGTACAGGTCTAAGCTTCATCAAAAGTTTTTAATCAGGACCCAGTAGTGAAATATATCCATCAGTGGACTTTTGATGTTATCAGATTTCACATAACGCCAAATTACTGAACGAGTATTTAAAACTCGGTTTATTTATCCATCCCAGAGGACACAACTTTTTGGTTTTTTTTTATCGGTAGAAAGGGGCAGTACTGGAGATTGAACCCAAGCTTGCTTTACCACTGGGTTACTGAGATACATAGCTACATCCCCAGCAACTTTTTATTATTATTATTATTGTTTATTATTATTATTATTATTATTATTATTATTATTTGCAATAGGATCTTTCTAAGTTCAAACTTGTGATTCTCCTGCCTCAGACTCTTCAGTCATTGGGATTACAGACAAGGGAATCTGGAAGACACACTAGCAGCTTCAGGGGCTGATTGTTTCCTGAATGTTCTAATACCATTTATTTGTGGACACTTTTTGTAGTGATGCTATCCAAGTATGGACCCCAGATTGGCTGCTGCTTGGAACTATTAATAGGTTGATACTATATAAAGAGATAGTGCCAGAAAACAGATCAATGTGTCACGAAGCTGGTATTATGCACATTAGGGGAGAAGTAAGACTTTCTCATTGAAGGAGCAGTATACTCATTTTCATTCCAGTTCCATCTGCTCTTTGACTGGGACTTCAGAAAATTCCTTACAGGTATAGTCCTTCTCTTTCCAGAAGCAGGTCTAGGAGCTAGAGGCACTACTAATGCTAGAAAGCAAAGTAGAAGCAGAAGAATTTTGAAATGATTTGTTTTCTTGGCAGAGTATATGTGAAATTATAGTTAACATTTATAAGTAAGCACTATATATTATGAGCTAGAGAATATGCCTCTAATTTCCTCAGATTGAAGGTGACAATTGACTCTTCAAACTCTATTAAAAGTTCTTTAATATTAACTACATATTAATGATTTCCAAGCTTGGAATTAAGCTTTAAATTGTATGAATAAAGGAAAGAACATTTTGTTTTCATATTTTCTATGGATTTCATTTTTAATAAATACAGGTTTTTAAAAAACATAGGCTCAACAACATTTCTTAATTCTTAAAAATTTTCCCAAATGTTCTCTATTGTTACCCTAATGCAAGCTATTTACAACAGAGATGCAAGGTTTTAACAATCCTTGCAAAATACATTATATGTACTTGACCACTTCTTGAGTTTCAAACCTAGTTAATTTTATTTGTTTTTCTTTTCAAAGAACAATTTAAAAACTGGAGTCAACATAGTATATAAATATTTTGCTTTCACATCAATTTCAAAGATACGAGTGAGAGTTTAATGGAGTGTGAGAAAGAGCTTCAGTTTTAAAAAGAACTTTATTATCAGTTTGGAAGTCTTTAAGGACATTCTCTTAGGGAAAAAAAACAACCTAAGAAAAAATTTAGACTCAATATTCTTATCTTTTAAAGACTATTCTGTTGTCATGTTTTACACACCTTCTAGATTATTCAAACATCCCAAAGGACTGTAAAATTGAATCAGAAAACTAGCGCCATTCTGTAACTAAGCAAGGGCATTGCTATACTTTGTAGCTATGTAAGTAAAATTAGTTTTCTTCAATAAGTAAAATCCATGAGTCTTTCTTGTAGATTATCTCATCCTTTTAATCAAATGAAAGTGGCTTGAAAGCCGGAGTGAAAAGAGATTAATATACATATGCCATCTCCTAAAAATGCAACCTTTTGAAATAGTAGTTCACATGGTGGGTTGCAGACTTTTGAGAAGATGAGTTACACAGACTCTGGAAGATTCTCAAGATCAACTAAAATAATTGAATACACATTTGTGCACATTTCACACTGTGACTACATACACCACTGTAAATCATTAGTCAAAAACATCTGTTAATGGTGGAAAATCAGCAATATTGTTTGTCTGAAGATAATAAAGCTTGTAAAAATTCCTTTGATTAACAGCTGCTACAAATTATTTTTTTCATTGCTTGTTGAGTTGTTTTCAGAATCTTTAAAAAAAATCTTGAAGATGAGCTTTTAATTGAGCAAAACAATTTTAATAAATTCACACATAGATCTAGGTGGTTCTGCTCATACAACTTTTAAAATGTATAATGTTTTTTAAAAAAAGAGATGATCAGCATCCCCAGAGGTGAAAATTTTACTGCTCTATTTAACTTTCATGAAGTCTTATATGTCAACTTTACTTTTTATAAAAAGTGTGCTTTTTGTGACAAGTAAAAATGCTTCCCAGCCCCAGATTCCGAATATTTTCTTCTACATTTTTGGTAAAATTTTACTTCTACTTTTACATTTTAAATTTAAGTCAATAACCCATTTTTAGTTAATTTTTGAATGAAGTGTAAGATTCAGGTCATTTCATTTTTCCCCTAGAGATATTGAATTGCTTTAGCCCAATTTCTTTGATAGTCTCTCCCCACCTTCACTAAATTGTTTTTATACCTTTGTAAAAAAAAAAAATCCGTTGAATATTTGTACAAGGCTGTTTTCCTATTTGTCTTTTTACTCCATTGATCTTTATATCTATTTCTCCACCTATTTTATATCATCTTGATTATTGTATCAAAATGGTAAGACTTAATATTGGGCCAATTGGTTACCTGAGATTTACTCTTTATCAGAATTGTTCTTATCCTTTCCAGGACCTGAACATTTTGATTTAAATTTTTTTTAAAAAGCCACTGTGGAATTTTCATAGTTAATTGTATTAAATTTATGAATAAATCTGGGGAGAACAAAGGTAACATAGTAAGTTACCTTAAGTCTTCCAATCCATGAACATAGTATATCACTTCATTTATTAAAATCATTGGGGTTTTTTTCAACAAAATCAATAATTTTTAGCACATGCCTTATATATGTTTTGTTAAATGTATGCCTCAATTCAATGTACCAGCTAATAGGAATTCATTCCTAAATTTCTCTATGGATCTTTCTCACATTGCAATTATGTATATCTTAATAATGATGCAACTTTACAATCTATTTGGAGATAAAAATTATACTTATTTCTGAGATATTCTGTTCTTTTGGTGCTTAAACCAGCAGAGAGAGAGAGAGGGAAAGGGGCCACAGGGAAGGTGAATCCTTCTATTGCATACTACCAGAGTCATATCTTTCTCCAGCCACATTCCCTCTGAATATAGTTACTATCCAGTTAATCCATTCAAACTAGGATGGACTTATTAGGTTATACCTCTCATACACTGATCATTTCATCTCTGAAGTCTCTGCATTAACACAGGAGCTTCAGGGAGATACCTCATATCTAAACCATAATACCACATATCTGACAAGGGATAAATATCCAAAATATATAAAAAACTCAACTCTACAGAAAGAAAAATAATCCAGTTTTTAAAAATGGAAAAAGAATCTGAGTAGACATTTCTTAAAAGCAGGCATACAAATGGCCAAAATGAGAAACGTTCAATAACACTAATCATTAGGGAAATACAAAGTATAACTCTATGAGATATTACCTTAGAGCTAGGGGAATGGCTATTACCAAAACAACAAAAGATAACAAGTGTTGGTGGGGATATCGAAAGGAAAGATCCCTTGTACACTGTTGGTGTGAATGTAAATTATTAAATTAGCACAGTACTTGTAGAAAACGTACAATAGTTACTTAAACAAACAAACAAACAAAAAAGCTATCATATGATTCAGCATCCCACTTCCAGGTACTTACACAAAAGATTTGAAATCAATACGTTGGAAAAATGAGAAATGTCAAAACTTCCATGTTCAAAGGATTAATGATGCTTTAGAGCATTAATAGTGATTCCAAGTTGAAACATTATTTTTTGGGGGGGAGGGGGAGTGGTGCATACCAGGGAATGAACTCAGGGGCACTCAACCACTGAGCCACATCCCCGGCCCTATTTTGTATTTTTTTTTAGAGATAGGGTCCCACTGAATTGCTTAGCACCTCACTTTTGCTGAAGCTGGCTTTGAATGTGCAATCCTCCTGCCTCAGCCTCCCAAACTGCTGGAATTCCAGGCGTGCACCACCACATCTGGCTACTGAAATATTATTTTCAATAATCAAATTATAGAATTCAAACAAAGTATTAATCAAAAAATGAGTGAAAAAATAAAACACATTGTATACATAATGGGATAATATTCAGCCATATAAAACAAGGAGATTTTGTCATTTACAGTGATATGAATGGAATTTATAAAGCTAAGAGAATTAATCCAGGAATAAAAAGGCAGCTATTGCATGTTCTCATTTATACGTGGATAATAAAATAATCAAACTCAATGCAACAGAGAGGAAGAGGATTGCAAGTTCAAAGCCATTCTCAGCAAATAGTGAGGCCCTAAGCAACTTAGCAAGACCCTGTGTTAAAATGAAAAAAATAATAAAAATTTTTTTTTAAAAAAAACTGGGCATGTGAGTCAGTGGTAAATTGTCTCTGGATTCAATTTCGTCGTACCAAAAACTAATTTTTAAAAATTTTTAAAAAAAGAAAGTCATACGGTAGTGATTGAAGTCTATGAGGCCAGGAAAACTAAGGACATGATGGTCAGAAGTCACAATTTCAAAGCCTGAATTAGCAGGAAAGATCATTCATTTTTTTATTTCTATAGCACAGCATGGTGAATAAAGTAAATAATAATGTATTTTAAAGTGCAAAATTGTAAATAGAGTGAATTTCAAATGTTCTCACTATAAAAATATAAAGTATCCAGGTGATGGATATGTTAATTAGCTTGATAAAATTATTTCACATTGTATTAATAAATTATAACATCAATATGTATTCCATAAACATATGCAATCATAATTTGCCAATTCACAATTAAAACAAACCTTTTTTTAGAGAAGCTATCTTAATACTTGATTAGATTAGGCTTAAACTAACATCTGGAACTACAAACTTACCTTCCATATAGCTACCCAAACTGACTGATTTTACTACTTAGTACAGTTCTGACTAATACAGTCACCCTAATATAGTAGTTTGTGACTTGGACTGTTACAAAGACTGGTTCCTATTCCCTGTGTGACAGGAACCTTCTATTGTGTTTTAAATAATAAGACGTTCTATCAAGTATGCTTAAGATTACTACTTCTTTAATCACTTTCTTTTAATTTACATACTCAACTTCATAGTGCTTCAAAAATGTTCCAACTTTGATCTCTTTTCTTTGTAAAAGAACACTTTTAAAATTATGAACATATCCATTTGACGAAAAAATTATTCACAAGTATATTTCTCTTCTACATTTACTTAGGCATTGTTTAGAGAGAATGCTAACATCTTAATCATAATAAATTTATGTTCTTTTTTTTTCTTCTTTTAAAAATGCTCTGTTCCTATCTAAATCAACCAAAGGACAAATGTATCTTTTAGAAACCATAACTGTTGAAGAGATGGTCAACACTGGAACCATGTAGCAGGGAAGAACATTGAAGTTGGGCTAAGCCAGTCCCCTACCACTGGAAGCAAAGATATTTAGTCTCTCCTCTCTGCTCCTGTTTCATTGGTTTTTTTGTCTCTGTTGCTTCCAAACATGTACTTGTAAGTACTTCACTCTCCCACTAGACTGGAACACTATCAATTCAAAAATTGTCTTGTACCCAAGTATCAAAAATGTAGTGCCAGACATATATATATACATATATATATATATATATATATAGATAGATATATATATATGTTTCAGAACAAGCAATAGCTTGTGAAATTTCACTACCACTATGTGTCAGTTGTTACAAAATCAAGACTAAAGCCTCTGCTTCTGTACAACTAGATCAGTTCCCATTAAATTTTAACTTATAAGGCTGGGGTTGTGGCTCAGAGGTAGAGCACTCACCTAGAATGCGTGAGGCACTAGGTTCGATCCTCAGCACCACATAAAATAAAGATATTGTGTCCACCTATAATTAAAAAATAAATATTTTTTTAAAAATCTAACTTATTATATTTTTCAGTTGCCACTCTTTAAATTTTTATGATTGTAAGATCATTTATATTTATTGTGAAATATAAATATGAAGATATGATATAAATAATAAATAAAAAGAATATTCTAAAATATAAATAATCCAACAGTAATGGATTGGTATTTTTTCTCCTGGACTTTTTCCCCCCTTTCATGCAAGGGTTTGATTAAGGTCGTATGCTTTCTGTTAAGTGTGTTTTATGGATAACATTAATAACAGGAATAGGAAACAATGGCAAGGAGAGATATTTAGGATAACATGATGAATTTAGTTTGTGGGTATTCCATTCGAGCTAAATTACATATGAGTTGAGGGTTTCAATTGATCTCATTTTCCAAGTAGCTCCCAACAACTTCATAGCAACTGAGAAGAACAAAGTGACCCCACAGAGGTGCAGCATTCTGTGGAGCAATCAGTACACAGAGGAGGTACAAAGAAGCACTTTGATGACCTGGGCTCCCTAATTACTACACTCAGGAAGAGAAGAGGTTGTAAAGGTGAGAGAGAGTACAGAGTTGATGTCTGTCTGGCAAAAAAAAAATGAAGATAGAATTGTGATTTTTTTTAAAAAAAATAATCCCCATATGAAGCAAATGGAAATCAAATAAATAGGCATCAGGATTTTCCAGCACACTAGACATTTACCATGAGAATGATTTCCATGCAGCCAATGAAGGATATGATAATGCTAAGAAAGAACTACAGTTAATAGTTCAATCAGGAAACATTATGATTTACCATATCCCCAAACAAGAGCAAAGTGAGAAGAGGAGAAATTTTACAAAGACTGGAAAAGCAAAGCTCCTGCTCTTTGCAAGCCCGGAACCAGCAAAGCCATAATATGGGGAAATCAGCTCCTGTGTTGCAAATCTAATAACCAGAGCCTTGATTAAGGCACACAATTCTAAGAGCCTTGAGCAAGGCACAAAATGAGACATCAAAGCAGTTGGGAAATCAGTACAGATTTCACAGAGGATGAGTGAAATAAGCTTTGAAGGATAAATTGGACTCATATATGTGTAGATTAAGAGATAGAAAAGTAAACAGAAAGACCTTAGAAACAACCAAGAATAAAAAGCAGCAGCATGCCCAGATGGCACCAAAGAAGCAAGAAGACTCAAAAGAGCTGACAATTAAAATAAAAACCTATTGAAATTTTGAACTCATGGGAGTACTATTTCCTTTGCAGGTCTTTAAGTGGTTTAATGTTTCTGTTGTGTAAAAAGAAATACATATATCTTGCTATCCACTATGCCTCCAGGAGTGCTGACACCATGAAGTAATTGTTACCCGAACACACAAATAAATCGGCCATTATGGCATTTCCTGCTCAAGCATAGCTGACAATTAACGAAAAAAAAGAAATGATAAGCATATTGCTTACCATGTTTGGCAACAAGCCACAAAAGTAATACCATTTCATGCTTCAGAGTTTTTGCAAATATAAATACATTTTTCAGGGTCAGAACAATTTGAGAAACCACAGTGTTCCTTTGCTCATCACTGGAAATGGTAATTAGCACATCAGTAAATTACCTGTAGAATTTTATTTCCATGAACAAGAAAATAATACTATCTCATTGAGTATAGCAGGCTGACCTGAATTATGAATTTCAGAAATATAAAACCTAATGATATGCCTACCCAAAGGCACAAATTCACACTGATGGTGTTGCTCTTCTAGCAACTGGTTGTTACGAAAGGCAGAATAAAGCTCATAAAATGTTTTGCAAAAGAACCTAGAAAAGCACAAGAACCCAGGCATGTGCTGTCCCATTTCATTACCTCTGAGATCAGGATACTGAACTATTATTTGCCAGGGAGGCGGATCCTGGGGATTGAATTTCACCCACAAGAACATAGTACCACTGAGCTACATCACCAGCAACTGAACCTTCCTAGTATTTCCCTTCACTTGATTTAGTATCTTCAAATACTCCAAGAAAGCCACTTCAAATGCATCTATACCAAAATGCAGTTGTCTCATTAATTAGTTTTACTAACTAAAATTTCAAGAAGAAATATGGATAAAAGACTGATAAAAATGATCTGGATTATTATATATAACTGCTTTCTGCATAGTACCTATACATCACCTTAAATCCCAAAGTTGCTTTTAAATTTCTTAAAAATCTACCCATTCTTTCATTTTTAAGTAATTAACTGTTTTACTTTTTATTATTAAACACTTTACAGAAATGAGATGTATTTTTGTTGTTTTTTTTTCTGCCAAAAAATTGCTACAGAGAAAATATATCTTAATAGACTGCTTTGAATCACTAATTAGGAATCTAGAAATCCCCTGTGACTAATTACTTTGCAAAAAAGAAATCATGAGGAATAGAATTAAAATGCTGAAATGAGACCTTTAGGTGATCTTAAGTAGTAATGTTTTAATCCCCTCTACAAATTCTAGGAAATTCTCTGGCCTGGCCCTCAATGGCCCTACTCATAGAGAATCTATCACCAGGAGTAGCCCCTTGCTGTGCTCTTAGGGCAATGATTATTTTATCCCTCATAAGTTTTCTCTATTGTTCAACACTTGACCTGTATGAGGTCAAATAAAATAAAATCTGCTCATACGTTATATTGCTTTACCTATTTCCAGTTAAAGTTGGTAAAACAAAGTTGATTTTATTCTAACTCCTCTCAGAAACCAAATAAAAACAATATTTAAATAATGAAAACAGAATTGAAAAGATAACTTCTTCGTTAATGAAACTAAGTAGCTTTCCCTTTGCACCATAAAGTAACGATATACTTGAAAAACAGAAAATTGGGGCAAAAATCTTGAGAGAAAGTAAATGTAGATTTTAGGCTATAGCACAGAATTCATCTGGCTGAATTCTTCAAAATGGCTGGAATTTTCTTGATGCATCCAACCTAAGGTTGTTATGTTAAAAGTCTGCAAAAAGGTTTCAGCTGTGGGATCATCCTCTGCCTGTTACATATCAAGAGGGGCAGTAGAGGTGGGACTGAGGGAGAATCACCAAAGGTTTCATAGTCAAAGTAGGAAAGATAAACTGCAACCAAAGACCAATGATAACATAAGCAAAGTCTTTGAATCTGAGAACCTTCTGTATACCAGAGTTTCTAAGATCATTTGGGGAATAAGTATTTGCTCGGGAAAGTATAATTTCTGCTAACATCTCTGCACCTCTAATTTCACACATTAATACTAATGTCTTTGAAATATGAGCCTATTAACAAATTTCTGGCTGGTCACACTTTGAGGTATTACAATTTTAAATATAGTTTGTTTCTAATCACCTCTATCAATCAAAAAAGACAAAAGGGACAAACATTCTACTTGAGAACTAATGAAGAAATGGAAAGAAATAGTTAAAATTATTATAATTATGCATATGATAATACATGCCTTTACAGACAAGGTTTTATAAGAACTTAGAAGTATTATTAAATTTCTATGTTTAAAAGATCAAAGTAAAGACAGGAATTTTCTTCATCTCCTCAGCTATTCAGCATTAAATAGCACCAATAAGAACCAGAGCAATTGCAATCATTAAAGAGATAAATACATTAAGCAAATATTGATCAAATTCTTACCATGGTCCTGACATTGTACCAAGCACTTGAGTACAAAAACAGGGAAAGCAAACGTTATTTCTGTCTACATGGACTTCACAATTCACAGTAAGTTTAAAATCTCCTAATATGTTCTACTACCACATCTTTGAATAACAGGAAAATTGTATTTTGCAAAATTACACAATTAAGAGAAGAAATAACATAATTACAACAAATGAAAATTATTTAAAGTCATTTTTAACTTAGCAAAGATAAAATAATCTAAATAAATATGACAGTGTTGACCTAGCAATGATTAAATTATAGACCAGCATTTTTCCAAGTGTCACTTTCCTTTTTATATGCAATGAATATTTTGCAAAGTTGATTTAAGAAAATGTACACTGTGTCATGTATAAAACAAAAAGTGCATTGCTATGATGCTGATTCCTTTCAATAACAAACATATCACTGAGAGTTCCATGTTATTTCAAAAATAAAATTAAAAACCTACATAATGTAGTGTTATTATTTTTTCTCAACTGAATAGATAGGCAAATAGATTTTATCACCTAGAAAAATGTATTTATTACTTACATGTAATTTTTATGAGCCTGTTATTACAAGGTATTACAACATGTTTTTAGTTTAGAATTTTTGTTTCTAAAGACTATCTCAGTATGCCTGGATATAGCTCAGTGATAGAGCAGTCGCCTAGCATGTGTAAGGTATTGGGGTCCTGGGTTTAATTTCTATCACTATAAAATGGACTTTGGAGGAACTGTTTCATAAGGGTTATTATGAGGATTAAATTAAATTATGACCGTAAGCTTTTAGTGCATTCCTAGGATAAAATAAATGCTAATAAGTATTAACCAGTATTCATTCACTATCTTAGAGCAATTTTTTCCTGTTCTAATGTTTTTTGGTTTCATGTTTTTGCCTTAAAAATAAAAAACAAATATATGTAGAAGAGCCAAGAATAAATACCCATGTGTTCAGGATATAATGCACAAATTTACAAATAATGTCAAGTTTGTAAATGTTAGAATATAAATGCAACTAAACACTTATCTGGCTTCAACAGCAGGTGATTTACATAAGAAAAACACTGTTAAAAAGCTGGAATGGTGTCCATTCTACCAACACATTTTGTAATATGCTGTCTACAATTTAATTGCAACACCTGCTCCTGATGTCTGAAAAGAAAACTTTTTGTTTATTTATGCTTTAATTAGGTTAGGTGAATAAATATTGTTATGTTGCTACCTATCATATATTATATATTTCTAAAGTTATTTAATATTTCTGGAAAAAATATTTTAATTTTGAATCCATTAGTAAAAATTAACTCAAGTATTCCATCAAGCACACAATTAGATGCATGGTTAGTCTATGTGAAAAATATTAAAAATGAAAAGCCATTGCAGTACTGTGGAGCTCAGGAGAAATTATGGTAAGAGAGATTAATTATAAAGCTATTGTAATAATTACTGAAAGGAATGAAGATGTGAATTAAGGAAGCATGAATGGAAAAGAAAGAGAGACACTGATGAGAAAGTGTTGCTAAGATTAATCAAGAGTTTTGAAAACTGACTGAGTATGGAGAATGAGGAAGAATGAGGATTGAAATGCCTTTTCTCTATTTCTCAGTCCACAAGGAATGAGTCAGCAGGCCCTGTAACCTAGCTCCACTCGGAAGCCAGGTGGAAAGAAAAAGAACATGGTCCTTGTAAGTTAGAAAAACCTGAGTTCAAGACTCTCTTCAACCATTTGTGATCAGCATAACTGTGGGCAATCTGTATTTCCTTGAGATTTGATTTTCATGATGGCAAAACAATGATATTGTGTTTATCTCCACCACTCAACGTGAAGCCAGAATTAGACAGGCAGTGAGTATAGATAGGCAAATCCAGTCAAGTCAAATCAAGGAGGCTAATTTGAGTGAGTCCAGAAAGTTGGAGAGAGATTAGAATGCTGATGCCTTTAGAGCCCTTCTTCTACCCTTATCAAGATGACCTGCCGGCCCCTGCTGCAACCCGTTGGTAAGGTAACCTGACCCAGGGATTGTTCCTCCCTACTGGGAGCTTTTAATTATGCCCCCTTCCTGCCCAGATCATTCCAACTTGGCCTCTTCAGCCCATCTGCTTCTCACCTTTTGGCCATCCCACTGAGTATCTCCTGGGCCTAGTCACTTATGTAGGAAGGAGAGAGATAAGGAGAACAGAGCAGGAGAACAAAGGAAACCAAGACCTATAAAAAAGGCAAAGCACCCTCACTTCTTGGGATACCAGGATACCAGCTAAGGTCCCCTTCCCCCTCCTGGGAGAGGCCTATGTAACCACTTTTTAAATAAACCCTGCTTTCTATGCTTGCCTTGGCTTTGCTTCTCTAATGCTTCAACATGTGAGGGAGCAGAGCTTGTCACAGGTAACCAGCAGTACCAAACTCATTTGAAACCCAAATGAAAGTAAGAAAAATACTCCTTGAGTTTTTGAAGATGATGACATCATTGACTACAGTAGTTATCAGAGATGGGGAAGCAGATCTGTCAGACTTTGAGCAAGATGGGATATTCAGACTATTGTAAGTTATATCTAAGAGAACAGAAAGAATATTTAGGTGTAGATTTTTTAAAAGCCATTTGGAGTCAACTCTGGAACTCAAAACACAATGATGGCTTAACAAAAAACAAATAAGCATACAAATCAAACAAGGATGATTTAAGAATCATCAACGTTGGGCTGGGGATGTGGCTCAAGTGGTAGCACGCATGCGGCTCGGGTTCGATCCTCAGCACTACATACAAATAAAGATGGTGTGTCAGCCAAAAACTAAAAAATAAATATTAAAAATTCTCTCTCGCTGTCTCTCTTTAAAAAAAAAAGTCATCAACATTACATTGATAGTTGAAAATGTGGGCATGGATCACTCATATAAAGGTTTGGCCATAGATAGAAAAAAAGAGAATAAAGATACGACCCAATTTCATCTCTCATTAACACTTTTATTATTTAGGGTTTTTTTTTTTTTTAATTAGAGAATACCTACTATCTATCTGTCAAATGCAGTGCCAACCCCTGCCTACCCAAATATAACTAAACACATCATTTGCTCTTAAAAATCTTCTATTTAAAAGATGGAATTACACTTGGAAACATAATTTTAATTCAATAATCATAGAGTATAGAGGCTCTACTCCTGAAATTTCCATGGGGTAGGGAAGTTACACAGGGTAAATTGTTACTTGTAAAGTTAACAATTCAGTAAATATGTAAAGAAATACAGGGCATTCAAAACATGGATTGACTGATGAAATACACACACACACACACACACACACACACACACACGCAGGAACAAAAGTTGAAGAGGTGTTCATGAAACAGATAGAGACCCGTGGTGGTGAGATGGTAAAGGAGAAAATGGTTCAAGAAAAGGAAGATCACGATTGACATGTTCTTAAAGGAATTCAACCTCATATTTTCTATTGATGATGAGCAAGCATCTATGGAAGGATAGAGAAGGGAAAGAGACATACTTTTAAATTTTATATTTCAAATAAAATCATTAATTTCATCAGAATTCAGCATGGTGAATATTCCACATTGTGAATGAGAGAGAAAGGATGGCTGGAAATGATCTCAACAACTTGTGTTACTCATCTTTTTTTCCCTGAGACCAAAATACCTGACAAGAACAACTTGCAGGAGGAAAAGTTTACTTTGGCTCTAGGTTCAGTCCACATCGGCCAACTCCATCCCTTTGGGCCAGAGGTGAGGCAGAACATCACAGCAAAAAGGCAGATACAGAGGAAAGTCACCATCTCCTGACAGCCAGCTGGGAAGCAGAGAGAGAGCGGTGGTGGTGGGGCGGGGGGCAGGGGAGGAGAAGAAGAAGAAAAAGGAGGAGGAGGAGGAGGCCAGGAAAAAGACTGGCCCTTCCAGAAGACACCCCCATGGATCTACTCTCTCCCAGCCACACCCCACTTGCATTTCACTTCTGATTATTCCTGCATTGACACAAGACTATTGGGGTACAATTCATATCCAAACATTATCACAACTAATATAATATTTTGTGGGAAAAAAAATTCCTGTATGTCTGTGGCAGATTGCATAAACAACAACAACACAGTGGTTCTCATCAAAAAGCACCCCTTGTATCTGGAATTGCCTATGGAAGGTGGAGGAAACAATTTCATGTGAATGCCAAGCCTGACACACTTCTAATGTCCCTTGGAATACTGCCATCCCTTCAAGCTGATATACTGGAGGATAAGAGATAGGTGGGCCACACATGAACTGAAGCCCTCTCAGATTAAGTACCCTCCAGCTGACCTGGCAGCTGACCACTGCTGCATAAGTGAGACCAAATAAAACCAGACTACCCTTTTGCACCCAGGCCAAATTGCTGATCTATAGAAACAAAGGCAAAATAAGTGGTGTTGTTTTAAGACACTGAATTTTTACACAGCACTGTGGTTTGGATATGATTTACACATGTCTCCAAAAGTTCAGGTGCTTGAACTTCAGTCCCTGATGCAATGATATTGGGAGCTGTGAGGATCTTTAAGGGGAAAAGCCTACTTGGAAGTGATTGGGTCATGACTGCCCCCAGGAAGGGGATATTGCTGGTTTCAAGGAGGGTTTAACTCTCAAGGAAGTAGATTAGTTCCCATGAAAGTAGGCAATTATGAAATAGAAAGAATGGCCCCTGCCAGGCTCTTGCTTCCTCTCTCACCATATAATTGTTTTGGCCTATGCTCCCATTATATGATCTGTTACATGTTGTGAAGTCAACAGGGGGGCCCTCACCTTGTTTCCTTGACCTTCCACAAGCAAATCCAGATACAAGGGATGCAGAATAGCCTTGCTTTTAGATGAGAACCACTGTGTTGTCATTTATGGAATCTGCTACAGACATACAGTAGTTTTTTTTTTTCACAAAATATCATATTAATTGTGATAATGTTTGGATATGAATTGTCCCCCCCTGCTTCTAACTAAGTACTCTGAATAAATGGGGCTGCCCAATCTTGTATTTTATGTCTCCAAAACAATGAGCTAAATAAATCTCATTTTTATAAAATACCCAGTCTCGTGTATTTTGTTATAGCAACTCAAAATGGACTAATACACGCAACAAAGATGACTGTGGAAGAGTCTGGTAATTACATGCCAGCAAAAGCAACATTTTATCTTAAGAAATTCCCCCATGATTAGTCTTTTTATAACAGATTTGAACCCCAACATTTGGTGATCAATTATTCATATCCATTAATTATTCATATACACAATGTAATCAAATTATTATTAGATACCAGTCATTTGAAATGGTGTCACATAGACTACAAAAATTTTGACTTAGTTTAAGAAAAAGATTTTGCTACAGCCAATAAGTAATATAAATAGGACTCAAGAAGAACAATATATCCTACTTAGTAAAATAGTTTTCTAGTCCTGTGAACTTTCATTACCAAGCAAATAACAGAAAAACTAATGGGCTAAATCAAGTCTTTCTTATATTTATGCCAGTTTACTGCCTCAGAATGTTACTATTTGTGTAGTAAAACAGAAGGATTGCAGCAGTGGGAAATTATATATTTCACATTTTGTTGATTCAAATTGATTTTCCTTTTATATGGTAGTAAATTAGTGAAATGTTTCTGATATTTTCTAATCAATAATTATCCCACTGCAGACAGATCTGTACATGAAAATCTCTCCCTTTTTATATACGAATATTTTCAAGCCTGACACTTCATGTCTTGGGCTATTTCATTTTTCCTTTTTTTAACTAAGTGCTCTGATTGTCTCCCAACATCAAGCTCATGATTTGAGCTCACTATTCTATGACAATATTCTTTCATCTGCCTACTAGACATGAAAGTATTATAGAGGAAAATAATTATGGAAGAAAGGTTTCTGAATACTTAACATTTTAACATGACACTCTATAACAGAGAGAGGTATCTATTTCTTTATAAATCATATCTTCTTTATAACATGCAGTCATCAACAATGTCTGACAAATTATATTTTTCTGCACCCCCTACAACAGTAAGAATCATTAATAAAAAATGATGCCAATTTCTTCAGTAAAAACTGATATCATTTCTTTAATGACATTTATTTTGTTAGTGAAGTTGAATAGATGTCCATACATGTATTTGAATTTTCTCTTATTTACTATTTCCGTCTTTTGATGATATCTCAAATAGGTATTATGTTACTTAATTTATTGTTGTATCTCTGTGATGGTGAATATGGAATGTCACTTGATTGGACTTTGAGTTTTCATTATCATGCAAAGAAACCTAGATTTAAGAGACTTCTGGGTGTATCCTAGTGGGTGTTTGCAGAGGTATTACCACAGGCCTGTGGATCAGGAACTAGGGAGGACACCTGTCCTGAATGTGGGCAGCACTGTCAAATAGACTGGGGACCCGGAAGGAGCAAAAGACTGAAGAAGGAAGAAGCTGTGACAGATTCAAGACTGTAGCTTTACCTAGGTGAAATCTCCATTGCAATGTTTAAAAACTCCACAGTCAAAAAAATAAAACTGATCAGAAAAACATTAACCTAGGTTTGTATGAGCTCAAAAAATAAAAATAGAACCTTATGATGTGGAAAAATGCAATAATAAAATAGATGTTGAAAAAAGCATCCTGGTTAATCACTGTTGCAGATGTAAGAATGGCCAAGCTGGAGTTCTGGATATCAGCTGTTATGGATTTGAGTCAAATCATCTGCTTTTCGATCTGTAGAAATCGTTTTAGTCTTTCTGGAATCCAAATCGGCTGCTGTTCTCCCTGTGGAAAAACAAACAGAACCCCGACTTCAGAAAATCACTGGGTCAGGATCTTTCCATTGTCCTGTTAGAATATCTTTCCAAAGTACTTTAGTCTTATGTACATTTTTTGGATACATATGTCTTTCCGCAGCACTAAGTCCTGATGAATCCAAATTTTAAAAGTTTAGAGTAAAAAGGGTTATTTTAAGTTTATCTTTGGGGGATATATACCCCTTTCCAATTTTTAAGATTAACTAGGCTTCGAATTATGCAATCTTTCCTCCTTCACAAAGGCATCTTAACCACCTTCAAATTAACCTTTTAAAGCCTTTTAATTATCATCTATACTGTACTTTTAAATGTACTTTTTCATCACCTACAGCTTCACTATTTTAAACGAGGCTTAGATTCTGTTTAAATCGCTTTCATGTTAGTTTACATGGCTGCCCTTCAACCAAAGGCCTTTTTTACTCCATTAAGAAGCTTTGTCTCAATCTGCCATGTACAAATACCTTTTTTTTTTCTTTCTTCCTTTCTCAAGCTTTTAAAATAAGTCTAGTTTCCTCAAAAGTAAACTAACATGCTTTGCTAAGTATTTTTTCTAATTTCCTTTAGATATTTGAAATTTAAAAATCATATTTATTTTTCCTGTAGTCATCTACCATTTTTACACCAGGTCAGAATGCTATGAAACCAACCCTTGTGCTCTTCACTTAACAATGCATCAGAATGACCTTTCCAAAATATTGCAGAGACTTCTTATGTTTTCTAGTTGCCATCATCTTGCCATATCAAAATACCCAGGAATGGGTAATTTATTTAAAAAAAAAAAAGTTTAGACGGAGGAGAGGGATAGCTGGGTCAAATGGTTCCATTCCCAATTTTCCAAGAAATCTCCATTCTGCTTTCCATATTGGCTGCACCAATTTACAGCCCCACCCAGAGTGTATGAGGGTACCTTTTTCCCCACATCCTCGCCAACACTTCTTGTTTTTATATTCATAATAACTGCCATTCTGACTGGAGTGAGATGAAATCTTAGAGTAGTTTTGATTTGCATTTCTATAATTGCTAGCGATGATGAACTTTTTAAAATATATTTGTTGATTGATTGTATATCTTCTTCTGAGAAGTGTCTGTTCAGGTCCTTGGCCCATTTATTGATTGGGTTATTCCAAAGGACTTAAAAACAGCATACTACAGGGATACAGCCACATCAATGTTTATAGCAGTATAATTCACAATAGCTAAACTGTGGAACCAACCTACATGCTTTTCAATAGATGAATGGATTAAAGAAATGTGGCATACATGCACAATGGAATATTGTTCAGCAATAAAAGAGAATAAAATCATAGCATTTGCAGGTAAATTAATAGAGTTAGAGAAGATAATGCTAAGTGAAGTTAGCCAATCCCAAAAAACCAAATACCAAATGTTTTATCTGATATAAGGAGGTTGATTCATAGTGGGGTAGGGAGGGGGAGTGTGGGAGGAATAGACGAACTCTAGATAGGGCAGAGGAGTGGGAGGTGAAGGGATGGGGTATAGGGCTAGAAATGATGGTGGAATGTGATGGACATTATTATCCAAAGTACATGTATAAAGATTCAAATTGGTGTGAATATACTTTGTATACAACCAAAGATATGAAAAATTGTGCTCTATATGTGTAATAAAAATTGTAATGCATTCTGCTGTTATATATAAATTAAAAATTAATAAAGATAAATAAAATTTTTAAAAGTTTATTTTGGCTTACATTTCTGGAGGCAGAAAAGTTATAGAGCACAACACCACATATGCTCAACTTCTGTCAGAGCTTTTTCTGTCACAATGCTATAGAGAAGCAGAAGGGGGATTGGGCAAGTGTGTGTGTGTGTGTGTGTGTGTGAGAGAGAGAGAGAGAGAGAGAAAGAGAGGGGGGGGGACTTAAGAAAGACTCACTTGCTTTATTAAAACCCACTTGCTCAGTAACCAATGCAGTCCCAGAAGACCTCACTCATTTCCACAAGACATAATCCAGTCGCAAGAAAAGTAGTTCAGGGCTGGGGATACAGCTCAACTGGTAGAGTGCTTGCCTCACATGCATAAGGTCCTGGGTTTAATCCCCATCATCACAAAAAAAGTAGTTCAGTCTCTTGGGATAAAACATTAGCCAATTCATGAGGATGATGCCCCATAACCTAATCACCATCTATGAAGTGCTACCTCTTAAAGCTGACCGACACCTCTCAATTCCATTATATTGGGGACCAATCTTCTAGTATGTAAACCTTTGTTGCAAAAAAAAAAAAAAAATACTGAAACTGCAGCATGCATTATTGCATTGCATTGAGAGATTGTAATTTATAAGTAATACCCCATTAGTGGACATTTAGATAGTTTCTAAAAATTTCGAACCATAAGTAATTCTCCAGTTCCAAGGTTTGTATATGAATTACATTTTAGGTGTGTAAGTATATCACAGCAATAAACTCCCAGAACCAAATGAATGAGTTGAATTCTCTTTGTTGTAATTTGACAAGTTAGCAAATTGCAATCCACAGAGATCATAGCAATTTACATCCCTAACTGAAAAGTATGAGAAAGTCCAGGGCTTCAGAGACTGGTCCAAGATTATGCCAAACTTCAGGTTTTATTTTTCACTTGATAGATGCAAGATGTGCATTTAATAAACATTTATTAACAGTGAATTTGAAAACCTTTTCATATTAAACAGCATTTTGCATTATTTTTTGAACTGCTTATACTACTTGTCCTTTTCTCCATTGAATTATTGGAAAGTCCGATACTCCAAAATTCTGATATCAATTTGGCACAATCACCAGCCAGTAATAAAGAACTGGAGAAGAATGGAGGCCAGATATAAACACTTGGTATATGTACAGCATCATGTCCCAGTGGAAAATTAGGCCTAACTCTTGGTCTTCTTCCACCTGTTTCAGTACATAAGAAATGTTAAGGAATCTTTTTTTTCCAAATTTATTATTTATATTTGACTTTGTACTATTTTTGGAATGCAATTTAATTGTGTTATGCCATCTGCATTTTCGATTTGATTTTCCACTTCAAGAATTTTTAACAAATTCTTTTTTTCTTTGAGTACTTAAGATTTAAAATTTTCACATTTAGACTCTTAAAATATTTGTGTGTTATCCTAATATACATTGTGAAATATAAATATGAATCCATCCCTATTTTTCCAGATAATTATTTCATTGTTCAACTCTATTTGTTGATTAGCCCATATTTTTCACAATTGCCTTGAAAGTAACTTTACCTATATATTAAATTCCTTATAAATTACTACTTAAGTTTAGGGTTGTGGCTCAGTGGTAGAGCACTTGCCTAGCATGTGTGAGGCCCTAGGTTCAATCCTCAGCACCACATAAATAAATAAATGTGTAGAAAATAAATAAATTACTACTTAATTCTATAAATTCTACTCTGTATTATTGATCTGTACCATACTTATATAATTAGTGAGTCTTTTTGTTATATTTTAAATCTTATCAATCTTACAGGTCTACCTTTATTGCTCTTCTTTTTAAAAGCTTTTCCTATCTATTCTTGCTTATTTTCCTACCTTTAATTTAAAGTCAGTTTGTAGTCTCCTTGTTGTTCAAAAATTACTTAGGTGTCATTTTATATACTACTGGTAGAAACAAAACATCTGCAGGAAAAATTCACAGTATCTAGGAAAATTGCATGTACATTTGCCCTTGCAACAATTAGCCCAATCCTAAAGATTTAGCTGAGAGATTTTAGCAAAAACATAAAAAGACTTACACAAGACAATTTTTAATAGCTAAAAACAACAACAACAAAAAAACCTGGGAAAACCTAAATTATTATCAGTAAGAAGTCGATTGAATAAGATATATATACCTACATAAAGGAGTAAGGTGTAGGTCTAAGGGGTGTGGGGGTTATCTGTGTTATTATGAAATGATCTAAGTAAAATTGAATTTTTTTTTTCAAAATTTCCTTTGATTCTCTGACTTTTAACCTCTTGTTGCTTGTTTTTGGTATTTCTTTTTCCTTCTTTCTTCAGTAGGTTAGGTAGTGCTATATCTAATTTTTCTTTAAAAAACAGCTTTCATGTTTATGAGTTCTACAGGTTTGTTAGTTTGTTGTTGTTGTAGTTTTCTAATGCATTTGTGGTTGTTTTATAGCCTCTAAATTCAGAGGCTTATTTATTTTCAATATTATTTATTTTCAATATTATATATGTATATTATTTATATATATATATATTATATATATATATATATAATATATATATATATATTTCAATAAAGAATCAAAGCCTAGGAATTTCTTCCTTCAATAAATTTTATAGTTATAATATCTAATATTCTTGTTATTATTGGGGAGGGAGGATTTTGTAATTCCAGCTTACATTCTTCATTGATTCTAAAGAGGTTTAAAAGTTATTGCCTGTGTGTGTGTGTGTGTGAAAGAGAGAGAGAGAGGGAGAGAGAGAGAGAGAGAGAGAGAGAGAGAGAGAGAGAGAGAGAGACAGCTTGTGTACATCCAGGCAGAAGTTGTCTTTGTTTTCAGATTTTGTTACTATTTTCATTTTTCAGAGAAATTTTTCTATACTATTTACATTTTTTGGACTGTATTGAGGTTGCTTTAGGAACTTACAAATGATCAATTTTCATGAGTAGAAAAACGACATTTGAAAGAGACAGTTATTCTGTATTCTCAGGGATAAAGGCTTGATGTGTACTGATCAGATACAATTTAAAAATTATGACATTTAGACAACCAACAGTATCACATTTTTTTTCCAGTTTGATCTGTCATAGACTGAGAGGTAAATTAAACTCATCTACCTCGACTACGTGTACATTTTTTTTCCTTTAATCCCTGTATTTTCAGCTTGTTAAAGTTGCTGCTATCTGAAGCATAGCTACTGGTAATGTTTACCCCTGTTATAAATTCTTCACATTAGCATTACAAAGAGGCCTTCTTCTTCTCTTTGAATAATTGTTGCCCTAAATTGCATTTTGTTTAAACTCTTAAAGCCAAGATCTTTACTCCCCCCGCCCCAAGGGCCTGTGAATAAATTAGCTCATTTCTTACACAAAATATTCTGGGTTGTTTCACTTGCTGATCTTTTTTCAATCTAAAATTAAGCTTATTGTTTGATCCACTCTGAAATTTTATTTATTTTGTTGTCGTTCTCCTTATTTTAAAAATTTTATTAGTGCATTATAGTTGTACATAACTTGGGGGTTCATTTTGACATAATTGTACAGCATGGAATATAAACTGTTCTAGTTTAGTCCCCAGTGCTTCCCCTTTCCCTCCTCTCCTCCCAGACTCCACCATGCTGGCCCCTTTCCCTTTGTTCTACTCTACTAATCTTCTTTCTATATAAATATATTTCTATTTTTTAATTAGTTCTTTAAAGTTGTACATCAAGGTAATTTTACTGTGGTTCATTCATCTTTGTACGGTAGGGTAAGTGGGTCAATTTTATTCCACCCTTCTTCCATCCCTTTTCCCACCACCAACCAATCCTCTTCGTCTACTTTACTGGTCTCTCTCATCTATTTCCATGAGATCTGTCGCCCACACAACCTTTTATTTTCCCTTAATTTGGTCTAGTTTCTGCATATGAGAGAAAACATTGGACCCTTGAGTTTCTGGATCTGTCCTTTCTTTTAATGAGTGGATTAAGAATGAATAGATTAAGTCCATTAATATCCATTGACAAGCAGATGTTAATAAACATGGCCCTGCCAGAAATACCTACCCACTGCTTCACATGGATGTGCTGATAGAGAACATTCCTCTGGGTTGGTGACAGAACCTCTTTGCCATCCCTTTTCTAAGTACCTCTGCCCCCACTTTCTAGATAGGTTTTCCTCAAGGAAAACATACACTTTTTAGTAATTAGCTCTGTAAGAACACTTTTTAAATTTATGTAAGGTAATAAAATGCATTTTGTGTGATTTATTTAACCATGCTCAATAACACACGGGCCCTTTACCTCTCTAATCCTGGCCTCAAGGGTTTAGTATTGCATTTCCACTTTTCTTGGATATATATTGAATATTTTGTCTTCCAATGTAGACAAAAGTTCTAATTTCTAGTAAATCATTGTTCTCCAATGTGAACTCAATTTTATTTTCAAAAACTATCCAGCATATTGACAGATTACTGATTAGTTTTTTATTTCATTCCCTTTGCTTAAAATGTTGTTTTCATGCGTAAAGAGTTTACTTATTTTGTAATATTCATCTTCAAATGAAAGCTTTTTTGTCCCCCATATATTCTCATCCTCAACAGAATAAAAATAATCTATATTATATAACTAACTTTTGCATCTGAAGAATTCCTTACTATGTTGTAAATTACTTCCATACATGAACAAACTTCTTCTATGATTCAATTGAAATTATCTGAGGAAAATTGAGAGTTTTTAATAATTCTATAGATACATAGTATTCAGTAATATTCATCTGCAAAGAAGACTTCATAAAAGTGTTATCATAGTAATTTAGTGTAAATTGCCTATTCTGCTCACTAATTTTAGAAGAGTAAGAAAAATATTGTGTTGGAGGAAGGGAAAGTTGAAAAGAAATTTTAATAGAATTAATAATAAGCCAAAAGCTCTTGTGCACCTGGATGCAAAGAGAGGGTTAAAAGAAGAAAGAGGAGCAAATATATAATGATAGAAGAGAGAAAACAAATGCTTTGCTTAACGGTTCTATTGGGGCATTCCCCTTTGCCATGCTCAAACCTAAGTTAGAGCAAACCTGATAAATGTGAGCACTTGTAGACCATATTTATAGCAACTTATGAAATTTTGTAAATGTGCAGCAAAACTGAAAGAATTGTAAAAGAAATGCCAATATATTCACTTCCTAATATAGCCATCTTGGGTTTGCCCCCAGGTATGTAGGGGACTAGTGTCCCTGAGTATGTCTTTTTTTTTCCTTTTAATTTGTTCTAATTAGTTATACATGACATAGTACAATGCATTTTGACACATTATACACAAATGGAGCACAACTTCTCATTCCTCTGGCTGTATGTGTATATAGGGCAATAGTGACCATTTCATTCTACTGTCCTTCCCACAGCCACACCTCCTTCCCTCCCCTTACTTCCTTCTGCCCAATGCAAACCTCCTCCATTCTTCCCTACCCACCCCCATCATGGATCAGCATCTGCTTATCAAAGAAAACATTCAGCTTTGGTTTGGGGGGGCCCGGTTATTTAGCTTAGTGTGATAGTCTCCAACTCCATCCACTTAACTGCAAATGCCATAATTTTATTTTTCTTTAAGGTTAAGCAATATTCCATTGTATATTTATACTACATTTTCTGTATTCATTCATCTGCTGAGGGCATCTAAGTTGGTTCCATAGTTTAGCTATTGTGAGTTGAGCTGCTATACACATTGATGTAGCTGCATCACTGTAACATGCTGGTTTTAAATCTTTTTTGTATAAACCAAGAGTGGGATAGCTCAATCAAATGGTGGTTCTCCATACCATTTTCCATAATGGTTACATCAATTTGCATTCCCATCAGCCATGTATGAGTATACCTTTTTCCCCGTGTCTGCACCACTGTTTATTGTTGTTTTTATTATTAATAATTGCCATTCTGACTGGGGTGAAATGAAATTTTAGTTTTGATTTTTATTTCTCTAATTGTTAGAGGTGTTGAACATTTTTTCATATATTTTTGTTGATTGATTGTCTTTCTACTGTGAAGTGTCTGTTTAGTTCCTAGCCCATTTATTGATTGGGTTGTTATTTTTAAAACTCATGTCTGCTTTTCTACCACCCATTAATCTCTCTAATTTTTTATGCATTTTAAAGTGAATTGTAGAAGCTGTACACTTACATATTTTAGAATGTGTATTACAAATGGCAGTTCAATTTTTTTGGGGGGGGTGGGTTAAGTTTTTTTTTTTTTTCTTTTCATGTAAAATTGAGTAAGATACCATTACCTCACAGCTATTCTGGGACAGTTTTGTGCTCATCTCTGGTACTAGGATAAGAACAATGGCTAAGTAAAGATTAATAACATGCTATTTAAACTTCACATTTTAAATTTTGCACCTTTTTATTGATCATTTACAACTAGTGTAATAGATTCAACACCTTGGCTTGGCTATGTAACTAATAGAATGTAACTACTCCACTGGAAATATTTTCTTACAGTCTCCTAAAGGTAAGATTCCTCATTCAGATTTTGATGGTTCATAATCCACAGTCCAAGTGTGCTGTATGAGTCTGAGACAGATCCTGGGGAGCTGAGCCTGCGAATCTCTGGCCTCCACACTCAACTACACACTAGCTGTGGCCTTCTCTTTGCCTAGACTAAAGCTTTTTATTAGTGTCCTCTATGAAATATTGAGCCTGTACATTATTCAATACTGTGAAAATGCTACATTTATATGCAATGAGAAACATAAGCTTTATATAAGTTTTGACAAATAGATGGAGTTATACAATCCAAACTTTCATTAGGACATATAACACTATCCTTACCTCAAATTCCTCTCTTATGCCCATCCCCAGTGAGTCACTATGGCACCAGCAGAGACAAATGCTATTCTGTTTCTCTGGTTTTTCTCACTATGATGAGTCCCCGCTTGTCACAGGGAGATATGTTCCAAGACCTCCAGTGGAAGTCTAAAACCACAGATAATTCCAAACGTTATATACACAATGTTTTTTCTGATACTATACTCCTGTGATAAAGTTTAATTTATTAATTAGGCACAGGAAGAGAATTACAACTAATAATAAAATAAATAATTATAATAATACACTGTAATAAGTTTATGTTATTTTCCTAATTTTTTCATCTATTCCCAGATGTCTTTAAATCATTCATGACTTTATTCCTCCAGTAGGCATTTACAATTTCTGGTTTTAATTTGTCCACTGGAGCTTTGATGAATGTTATTTCATCATCAATGATGAATGATTCCTGCCCTGCATTATGTCTAGATCAGGTTCTATACCAATTGATACTCTACATCAAATGTAATCAAATATTGAAACTTCAGTTTTGAGATGTGCAGGTGGGGTCTGCACAAGCTGCAGGCCTCTGCAGAGAAGTATTGCAGTTACTAATGGTGGGCCATACCATCAATGTTGCAGCAGACCCCAGTAGCTTACCATCAATTTCTTCTTTCTGAGTTTTTGTCTTATGAATTTGAAGAATGAAATCCAAGGACCAATATGAGTGAGTGTAACAGTAGGATTTACTGAAGAATAGAAATAAGAACATAATGGGACATGATAGCAGGTTTTCTCCATCAGACTGTGCTAGTCTAGGGGTTTATAGAGCACTTGGGTCACTGCTATTGGTCCAAACTTACGCTAATTATGGTTTGGAAGAAGTACCAATGCTATTGGTTGAAACTGATGCTAATTAGGGTTTGGAAAGTTACTAATACTATTGATCAATTCTCAAGTCCAACTTCCATTCAGATGTGTTCCATTTCTTCCATTTTCTTGCTGCAGGTAAAGAAGCAGGAGCTCAGTGTCATCGTCATTGAAAACTTGCTGGATGGTATTTTTTCTTCTTAGTCAACTTCATCTCTACCAGAAATGTGACAGCATTTTTTTTTCCATTGGCAAAGGAAGCTTCTACATTATTTTTTTTACATTTTTTGGTCTAAACCTATTCCTGAATCTGTGTAACCATCCCTCGCTGGCATTAAATGTCTTGAAGTCACTAGATTTGTGATCCTTTGCTTTCTGGCACAGTACGTTGTAGTCAATCAGAATACATTTTCTGTATATGTTTTCTACAAATTTAATGTCCTTCTCATCTTAACTAAGAACTTATCTTGTATAGTGGCTACAACATTGCAGTTTGAAGTATAATCATAAATCTAGCATGAATTTCTTTTCCCTTCTTTGCAATTTCAGAGACAGGATTCATTTTTACTATAGATCTAAAAAACTTTAGCAATTTTTTTTCTTATTATCTTGAGACTTTTCACATTTTCACTTAAAGGAGCATTCTATGGATTTTCAGCATACCCAATTGCCAGCATTGCTACTTTTGTATTTTGAGGACATTATTAAGTAAATTAGGGTCTTGAACACTAACACTGGGATCCAGTGACAGTCAATCTGATAGCAAAGATGGCTGAGTGACTAATGAGTAGGTAGCATATAAAATGTAGATGTACTGCATGACTCATATTCTAGGTAGGATAAATAAAAAAAATATATGAAATGTCATAATGGAAGGAGATTTAAAATTTAGGAATTGTTATTTCTGGAATTTTTCATTCAATATACTTGAAACATGGCTGATCACAGATAACTGAATCACAGAAAATAAAACTGCAGAAAGCAAAACAATGGATGAAGGGGTACTATTGATTAGATTTGCCAATACAGTACTTCACTGTATCATATGGAACTATACTATACATGCTTTTATGTGTAGCTTCTTAGACTTGGCATAATGTTTTAGAGACTTGTTCTTGCAGTTATATGAATCAGCACATTGTTTCTTTGTACTGCTGAGTAATATTTTAAGAATATTAATATACCACAGATGGCTTATCCATCGTCCTATTTATGGACACCATGTTGTTCTTGTTGTTACTTTAGAAAAATTCAGAAAAGAGCTAAATTAATAGAATTGTGAGAGTATATTTGTTTTCATTTTGGAGGAGTAAACACCAGATATGGAAAATGCTGGCCATAGAAATGTGAATGTTTAATTTTATAAGAAATTATGAATACTTCCCAAATGAGGATTGCATATATATTTCTAGCAGCAAAGTATGGGAAATTTATTTACTTTACATCCTTGCCAAGATTTGATGTTATCAGTCTTTTTAATTTTGGTCACATCAGTGAATGTATAATGGCATTTTACTATAATTTTAATTTTTATTTCCTGAAGACTAATGATATGACAGGTGTTATTTAGACTTTAAGATTTGCATATTTTATTTTAAAAACATGGGTAAAAACATTTACCCATTTTTTAATGAAATGCTTATATTTTATTTTTTAATTGTAGGGTTTATTAAGCATTCTAGGTACCAGGACTCTTGCAGTTTTCTCTTTTACACATATTATTACTCAGGCTATAGATTGACAGCTAATTTGCTTAATAATAATTTCTTTTGATAAACATAATATTTTAAATATATAAGGTCTATTTTCTCAATTTTACTGACAGGAACTAAAAAAAAATAATAAATCAGCATTATTTTAAACCTTGAAGTTTTAGGATGATTTGAAATGCAATAATAAAATAATAGTACTTACCTATTTTCATAGTTTAAAAATTTTAAAAAGAAGGCTAAAAGAGAAGAACTCTTACAGTGTAATGAACCAGTATAAATATTTTTATACAATAAACACATTTACTAGAATAAAGGACAATCATGCCTTTTTGTAGTACTCTGTCCATGTATGAATATAAAAGAACAAAATTCTTCATGCATTATTCAAAGATTGATACAGAAATTCTTAAAACCTTCCAAGAATTGAGCTCCACATTATAATCTTGATTACTACTCTTTTTTTTTAAGTGCTGTTTCTTGATAATTTGCTTGACTTATCCAACAACACCTCTTCAATGTGAAAAATCAGTTGGCTAAAATTATTTGAACCACAATAAAAAATTGAGACTAGAGTTATGTAATTATGGTTGTCCTGGTTATAATATAAAACAACCAATTAAAAAGATTATAAGAGTGTCTTTTCTCACTCACACCAGGGGATAATACTTAATGATATGATATGCTCTTAGTGAAGGTATTAACTAATGTCAATGAGGATTTTGGATTACTTTTTTCTCCCTTAGAAGACAATTACAAACTAAAAAGCTGCGGGTGACTCATTTTAATACAAAGAGATTAGCATAATACAAAATATTTTGTAAAAAAATATATATTATTTTGTGTTTTAAGGCTTCTTGTTTTTTGGAAAAGTAAAGTAAAAATCCTTTATAATAGCAATCTACATTGAAGGAGAAAATAAAAACTATTCTCCAGAATAATTTTCTCTCTTAAATTTATTTAATGGCTGTATAAATAAATTACACATGGTAACAATCTATCATACTTTATTTCAAATAAATTTCCATATTTTTAATTTAGTTTTTTTTACTTTATTGACTCAAAAGAATTAATATGTACAGTCATATACAAGTAATTTTTATGTGTTTCATACATATTCATAGAGCTCATCTCCATTCACAATTTGGAGAAATAGCTTCCTGTTTTCCTGCAATTTTTTTAGATACATTTTCTAGGGTTAGCTCCTCTATTTTTTTTTGATGAAAAGCAGTGAAATAAAATCAAAATTAATTTTTTAAATTATCTAATCAATACTCTCAGCAATGCATTTTGAATGATCCATCTCTTTTACCTGATCTATGATTCATGAAGATTCACTTATCAGGCATTACCTTAAATGGTTTGACTCCTAGACAGCTATTCTTTTCCATTGATCTGTCAATCTATTTTCACCACTAAATTCTACAGTTGAAACATTGAAACTGCACTTTTAATTATCTAGTTTTATATAAAGTTTAAATATCTTATGGGACTAATCCCTACATGTTATTCTTCCTTTTCAAAATTTCTTTTCGACACTGGGGATTGTACCCAGGAATGCTTTACCACTGCACTACATCCCATCCATCTTATTTTATTTTATTTTATTTTATTTTATTTTATTTTGAGACAGGATCTTGCTAAGTTGCTGGGTCTGACTTCAAACTTATAATCCACCTGCCTCATCATCTTAAGTGGTTGGAATTACAAGAATGTGTTGCTTTACCTGGTCATACCTGCTTAATTTTTTTAGACAATGATGGAATGCATTTTTTGTCAGTTTTGTACAATGATTGAGAATATTGGTTCTAAATCCATTCTGCATAAACTTAAAACCCTAGTTCCACCACATACTAACTCTCTAAACCTGAGCAAGTTATTTGAACTCTCTGAATTTCAGTTTTTCATCTATAAAATGACAGTAGTAATAAGACCTACTTCATAGAGCTTTTATAATAATAGAATGAATGATTGAATCTATGTAAAATGCTTAACACGGTACCTGAAAACATGAAATGGAAATATAGATATATTATATAAATCTTTCTCTATATTTATATATGTGTGTAATATATATAAATATATATATTGTATAGATGTGTGTGTAATTACTAATTGGTAATTGTTCAGCCCTTTAGGCATCCTAACTTTTAGTCTGTACTTGATTCTAGTTTTCATTTTTGACTTTAGGATCTTGTGAAAAGTAATCAAGTTAAGGCAATTTCATATTTCATATTTCAATTTCATAAGAAAAGAGTCCTATCCTGAAAACAAAAAAATCCAAGATTAATTTTTCCTTTACTATTTGGATAATTTTCATAGATATTGACTCACCTTAAGGCTACTGATTCACTTGACTTCCTAACCGATAAGATGGGGGAAAAAAGTATAAACACTAGCTTTAGTACATGTATTAAAATAATTCCCAGTTCTTTGCTTTGCTGGGTGTCTTCTGCTGTGGTTTTATCTAAACTATAAAATAGGAACGACTCTCTGCATTTTACAGTTTCCCAAGAAGACCCCTATATATAGAAGATACTATCCTATTGGTCCTTCATGATGTAATTTGGGCTCTTGTTACTAAGACATTTAAGAGTTTCCAAGAGAGCAAATTATAATCAGGTATTCCGTGGATTCTGGATTGGCAGACATAGTAGACATTTTATAAGCTCCTTGCCCTACAGTGATAGAATACAAATTGGTTCAAAGAACAGATATTGAGAATTATTATCCAAAAGAGAGGTCCAAAGGGAAACATGTGGCATGGCCTATAATTGTGGCTGATGCCTTATTTAAAAAAAATAAACAACACAAGCTTCTCTAAAAGAGATGCTATCAGATTTCAGCATGAAGCAAGAGTATTACAGACTTGCCTAGATATGCTGCTGGCGTGCCAATAACAGGTGCTTTAACTTGATTGCTGCCTTGACTAGCAGCGTCTAGAACACCTCTTGTCTAGTTCCCACTTGCTCTCATTGGAAGGCAGGCTGGTTAACCAAAGACCATATACAACTATGACCCATGTCCTTCATAGGAGGCTCTCAACATATTTCCTGTTTGAATCCTGGCTTTTTCTAACTATCATAAAACTCTTGGATTATAGCTTCTGTATGTCCACCTCTCATGGCTGACCCTTCATACAGGTATGGTCACTTCAAAAGTAAGAAGGGGAAATCATTAGATCTTTTTGTACTTAAATATAAATATGGATGTATATCTCCAAAATCATAATCAATGATTATGTACTAATTGAGATTTTACCTGTAAAAATGTGATCACTGATATGTTACAAAATGTGAAGTATATGGTCCACTTTTCCAGTTGCTTGGCCTACATATCCTCTCTTGCTTATATTACCTCCTTCTCCCTGACTCTTCTCCCATTATCATCTCTATACTGCAATGAATTCCACAGGTCAGTGAGATCCCTGGTATTTTGAGAACTATTCTAGGGATTAATATTTCAGAGAGTTCAGAAAAAGTGCAAATTTTGAATAAGAAGGATTTGAGAAATGGGTTCTCAGAGAAGTATTAATCATGTTTAACTTGCAAAAATATTCCCAACAAGCTTCAAGTGCTTATGCTTTTACAAAGAGAAAATCATGCCAGATTTTTTTCCCCAAAAAATTGGGTATCACTCATTGCAATTTTTTAGTGGTTTAATATTTTCTTGGAGAAATATTTTAGCAATTTTATCAGGTTCTGTTAAAAATATTCATTATCAAATGGTGCTTAAGGATGGTAGGTTTTGCCTGGGCAGTGATAAAAGAGTCTCACATAATAACATTCATCAAGCTCAGCTTACTGAAGGCAGGTAGTTTTGGTGAATGACTTCTAAGTTTCACTGACCAATTTGCTTCACTTAAGGAACATCCTAAGTAGGAACATAAAGCCAGCAAAGCAAAACTTTAAAGAAATAAAAATGGGCACAAAGTGTTACATGAAAAGACAATGAACCAAGGTTCAAGAATTAGAAAAAAAAATAGGATTCAGTGAACACTAAAAATGTGAGGGATGAAAATAATTGGCTCTGAATAAGAATGAAGCAGAAATACACTCTTTATTTTATTTGTTATAATTAGTTATACATGACAATAGAATTCATTTTGACACATCACAAATAAATGGAGTATAACTTTTTATTCTTTTGGTTGTACATGATATAGAATCACAATGGTTGTGTAATTATATATGCACATAGGGTAATAATGTCCGATTCATTCTTCTATCCTTCCTACCCACTACCCACTCCCCTCTCTTCACTCCCCTCTGCCTAATCCAAAGTACCTGTAGAAATGTACTCTTTAGACATGGTATGAGCTATCCCTGAAAACAATTTCCACCAGGTCAAGTCAACAGTTAAAGATAAAAAATTGGTAACATTTTAAAATTTATTTTAATTAGGTATATGTGACAGCAGAATGCATTTTGATTCATCAAAAAATGGCATCATTTTAATATTACCTTAGTTGCATTAACATTTTAAGATTATCTAAGTCTCATGTAAAGAGCATAATGTGAAATTTTATATCCCCAAAACTGTTCTTAAAAGCAGGAAGCTTTCTTTAGATGCTTGCTAAAATCTAGTCATTTCTATATACAGGACGAGTATTTCTTATCCAAAATGTGTTGAACTAGTGTTCAGATTTGAGATTTCTTTTTGTTGTTGTTATTGTTGTTGATTTTGGAATAATTGCATACATATAATGGAATATCTTAGGAATGGGAACCAAGTCTAAAGACATTTATGCCTCATATAAACCTCATACACATAACCTGAAGGAAAGGTTTTATGATATTTCTATGTGCTTGTGTTTTAGCTGAGACCCATCACATGAAGTCAGGGGTGGCTTCTTCCACTGTGTCATGTCAATGCTCAAAATTGTCAGATTTTGAAGTAGTTTGGATTTCAGATATTTGGATTAGGGCTGTTCCACCTGTATAATACTCAGGGACTACAGCTCTTTGTGCCCACTGTCCTCATTCCACAGCCTAGTTTAATGTTCAATGGATACCATGAGATTGTAACACCACTGTCAATAGCAATGGTCCAGGTTTCTGACTGTGTAAAAGAGGTGCACAACAGCCAGAACTTCAGGGGAATTCCAGATCTGAAACAGAACGTGCATAGCCTGGTGGCACCATTTGGTGACAAAGCTACAGCACCATGGAAATAACATTAGAAGTGGAGACAACGGACCTGGGATAAAATTCAAGTTCTTTTATTTTCTGTGTGGGCCATTTGAACAAATTGCATGGCCTTCTAAGCCCCAATTTTCTTGTTGTGAAGCCATGATAACTCCTAATTTATAAAATTAAATATGGAATCATACTTAGAAATTTGTCTGGTTGTTCAGGACTTGACACGCAAGAAGAACTCAAAAATGTGGTTGAATCCAAATCTAAATGTTCAGGATATTCCAGAAAACTTAATTTAGTTTCTACACCCACTCAAACCTGAGAGTTCACACTGATACCAACATGGAGGGCACTTGTTCCCCAAGGCATACATATCTTCCCTAAGTGTCCCTCCCATTTGATACACATCAGAGGTCCACAAAGCCCTGACACGTACTTGATTGCAGTCCACTAAGTGCTAGGAAAAGTAACTTAATAAAATTTACTGATTTGAATAAAAATAATGACAAAAATAATGTGCCAGGCACTATTATAAGTGCATTACCTATATTTATTTAGTTATTCCACACAAAAGCTAACAAAAACAAAATTTATTTTTCTGTGCCTAAAGACACAGGCAACAAAGAGAATAGAATCCCCTGTGCCCTATGCCTCTACCATAATGAGGACCCTGATTATGTGCAGCTCTTCTTCTTTGCATCCCCTTAGTTTCAGTCCATTTTAAGAATATAGGAATCACTCCAAATCCAGGATGCAGAACTCCACAGAAATGGTCCAGGTGGCTGGCTGCCAAGAGAGGTGCCTAACAGCCAGGACTATAAGCTTTCACCAATGATGGAGAGAAGGTCAACTTAATTCAATCACAATACCATTAATCAAAACAATTTTTCTATAAATTGCTGGGGATTATAAATGATAAAGGAAATTTTCTTCCTTTCATTTTTTACTCTTCTGTGATTTTGTGTACACCCCAAATCAGGGACTTTTTTTTTCTACATTGATGGCTGGTAATAGTCTTTTCTCAAATTCTATGAGATGGTTGGAACTATTAAAGATTTCATTGTAAGATGTCAAAGAAAGAGACAGAATAAAGTCAATCTCATGTTGAGAGCAGTCAGTGGCATTTGGTGACATTTTTACCTTTGAAGTAGCTGTGATTCTTATTGTTCTTTTTCCCGCTAAACTTATAGCTGTTAAATAAATGTTTTCTAGAATTCAAAAATTTTTACTTTAAAGAGTGAAATTTTAAAAAAATATTATTGAATCATCTTCCAACAAAAGCAGAAGTTATTATATATGTACATTTTATGCATAATAAAAAGTACTTCAAGATAGAAATAAGACATTCACCAAAATATAGAATTATTGCAGAAATTTAAAATGTTTGAAAGGCTTATTAAATTTCACACTGTAATAAACATATAATGCTTCTTTTTCTCTTTTAGTACCCTTTCCCTTTTTTCTTAATACTTAATACTTTTTATTTTTTATTTTTTCTAATTAGTTATCATGTCAGTAGAATGCACTTTGACACATCATACATAAATGGAGTATAACTTGCCATTCTTCTGGTTGTATGTGATGTAGAAAACAACAGTCATGTAATCATATATGCACATCGGGTAATAATGTGGGATTCATTCTGCTCTCCTTCCTATCCCTATTACCCCTCCCTTTACTCCCCTCTACTAATCAAAAATAACTCTATTCTTTCCTAGCCATTCCCCACCACATATTGTGAATTAGCATCCTCATATAAGAGAAAATATTGGGGGGATTGGCTTATTTCGCTTAGCATGATATTCTTCAGCTCCATCCATTTACTGGCAAATTCTATAAGTTTATTTTTCTTTAAGAGTGAGTAATATTCCACTGTGTCTATAAACCACATTAATCTGTTGAAGGACACCTAGATTGGTTCCATAATTTAGCTATTGTGAGTTGAGCTGCTATAAACATTGATGTGGCTGTATCACTGTAATATGCTGATTTTAAGTCTTTGGGGTATAAAACAAAGAGTGGGATAGCTGAGTCAAATGGTGGTTCCATTCCAAGTTTTCTGAGGAATCTTCATGCCACTTTCCATAATGGTTACATCAATTTGCAGTCCCACGAGCAGTGTAAGAGTGTACCTTTTCCCCCACATTTCTTACCAACATTTATTGTTACGTGTATTCTTGATAATTGTCATTCTGATTTCAGTGAGATTGAAGAAACAAATTCCACCAGAGAACGTCTAGAACTAATAAATGAATTCAGCAAAGTAGCAGGATATAAAATTAACACCCATGAATCAAATGCATGTATATCAGTGATGAATCTACTAAAAGAGAATTAGGAAAACTCCCTATTCACAATAACCTCAAAAAAAAATAAAATAAAATACTTGGGAATTGATCAAACGAAAGAGGTGAAATACCTCTACAGTGAAAGCTACACAAGACCTTAGAAGATGGAAATACCTCCCATGCTCCTGGACAGGAAGAATTAATATTGTCAAAATGGTCATACTACCAAAAGCATTCCACAGATTTAATGCAATTCCTATTAAAACCCTAATGACATTCCTCATAGAAATATAAAAAGCAATAATGAAATTCATTCAAAAAATAAGAGGCCCAGAATAGCCAAAGCAATCCTTAGCATGGAAAGTAAAGCAGGAGGTATCACAATATCAGACCTTAAATTATACTACAGAGCTACAGTAACAAAAATAGCATGGTATTGGCATCAAAACAGACATGTAGACCAAGGATACAGAATGGAATACATAGAGACAAACCCACATAAATACATTTATCTTATACTAGACAAAGGCATCATAGACATAGATTGGAGAAAAGATAGTTTCTTCAACAAATGTTACAGGGGAAACTATAAATCAATATGCAGCAGAATACAATTTAACCTCTATCTCTCACCCTGTACAAAACTCAACTCAAAACAGATCAAGGACATAGGCATTAGACCAGAGATCCTGTACCTAATAGAAGGAAATGTATGCCCAACTTTACATCATGTTGGCTTAGGAACCAATTTCCTCAATAAAAATCTTTTTAATTGCTTAAATTATTCTGTATCAATGATATATAAGGCTATGGTCATAATAAATTGGAAACGAAAAATTAAGCACTTAGATGACTTTACAAAATAAGATGAAAATAGGTCATATTCCACCTGTAATATTTGGACATAAAATTTTCTCTAAAATTAGAAATTATACAAATGATTAAACATTAATCTTATAAAGGAAGAGAATACATTGATGACCAAAGGAAAAATGTTTAAGGAACCTAGCCATTGGCATATGCAAAGGGTCATGGACAAAAAGAGAGCTTGGTAAAAGAAAAGATGACCCCAAGAGAAGAACTGAAACTATTTCTATTTGCAAAAGAGAGTTCAAGTTAGAGAGAGATAAAGGAAGGTCAGGGGGCGGGGGGTGGGGTGAGCAGGCTTTTTGAGACTCCATAACCACTCAAACACTTTTAAGTTCATCATAAATCATTAGTGTCTCTCAAATTTGAAAATGCAATGAAAATCACCTGAAGAGCTTATTAAAGCAGGGTGCTGGACTTCCCACCTCCAGAACTTCTGATATATTAGGCTTGAGGTGAGGATGAGAATTTGTGTGCTGATTTCCTGAAATTGCTTACACTGTTTCCTCTGATCACATTTTAAGAACCTGTTTTAAGTGAACCTATGAAGGACTTTCATCAAGAGAGAGAATTCTCTTATGCAGTACAAGCAAGGTAGTAGAGAAGGGAAATGGCAGAGTCAAGATGTTTAAGAATCCAAGATTGTCCTCACAGTACTGATCTGAACGTCTGAGTGAATGGGTGTGAAGATTTCTGCAGTAGCACTGGGAAAAGAACCATTTGTGGGGAGAATAGTGTGGGACAGGTAAAGGTTGAGAGGTAATGGTATTCTGGTAAGTGTTCACCCTCCTGCCCTCTGTGGGAAGTTGTTAGTAGTGCTCACTAATTTACCTGACCAATTTTGAGCTACTAATGTAGTGCCACAGAAGAGGGAAAAGATGTAAAGTAAGGCATTGCTAGGTAGCATTTCTATGTGGTGAATAAAACTTAAAAGAATGTTATGTTTCAGGTATAGCTATAAAGTTTACTCAGACATACAAACCATGGGCAAGGCCCTATTTATAACACCAAATACCAGTCTAAGTAAGACTTGCTCAAATAATGAAGTAAGGGCCTGGGTCTCAAGAGAAGTGGACTGTGAGATGGGGAAGAGGGGCAGTCCTGGAAAAACAGGCAGAATCCCAGTGGGTATAGGTCAGTCATCAGCAACCTATAACAGACAGCAACCTAGCAACCCAGTTGCAGTTTGGAGAGTTCCTGTCTTTCCCTAAACCAATAGCTAGAATAAAGTAATGGTTTTAGTATTAAGGAATAGCAATGTTCAAGTGCCTAAATAAGGAATCTTGTATGAGGCAGCAGTCCAAGTAATATATCAGTGCCACTTGATGGCAGACTTTCCAGGAAAGTAAAAAACTTAGTAATGTAGCCTGGTGTCTAAGGTCAGAGGCACACCAGCAAGGATATGAACACTGAGTTGTATAAATATGGGGATAATTAAAGCCCTGGATTGTGATAGATCCTGGGATCTAAGATATATAGGAGAGAGTTATACATCCCCAGTGAAGATAAAGGAGGGTTTTAGGGGCTGGGAATAATAAGAGTATGATAATTATACAGCTCTTATTTGCACAAGTCCCTTTAAATTAGCCTGCAGAGCATTTCCTCATGAATTGTCACTGTTCATGGGCAGATAGATTTTATTCCAAGATAGAGAAGAGAGGTGCTTTCTTAAAATATACCCCTTACATGTATTGCTTATGCTCACTAGTTAATAGATTTCACATAAAATTAAAATGTAGTGAAATACAGCCTCCATCATCTCCTAAATACAAAGGGAAAGCATGAGTGCCCTAATGATAAATATGCTTTTTGAAATCATTGATTGGAGTGGTTAGACATGATGTCTACTTTGTAGATCATGTAGTAACTAAATTAAATGAAAACAGTTGCAAATGTTCTGAATTCATTAAGATTTTGAGGAGGAAAAGACAAAGCAATTTTATTTTCTAAATCCAGCACTACACTGAAATCTATTATACACAACCAAAAACCATGAAAAATACCCTCATCTGTCTCTTTATTGAAACAAATTATTTCAGCTTCCCACCTCTATATTCATTGCATTTACTACAATATAAATTAACTTAATCTGTTTTAAAGCAGTGGGATATTTAAAAAGCTAACTGGAGTATATTTCTAAGAAAAAAAAATAAGCTATCCAAAAGAAATTTTAAAGGCACAAAGATTTTAGAATAATCTAATAAGGAGAAAAAATAGGTTTTATTTTCCTTATCATTTTTTTCCTAGCATTCTTTGTTATTTTTACCTGATTTGGAGACTGTTTCTTTAAAAAAAAGAAAAAAATCAGTCACTCCATTTGGTTTCTATAGTAACAAAAACTAATTTCTGGGTTTCTTCATGAGCTATGATCATGTTGTAACCAAAGAGGACTCATGGGTCTTGCAAAATTCATAAAGTCCTGATCAAATAGGACTGCCATCTTCTGGCATTTGTTTGAAATGACAGATAATTGTAACAGTTCTGCATTCCAACCACAGATTTCCCCATCCACCTCATATTTCCACCTGCTATTTCTATCTGATACATATTACATGACACATGCTCAGACAGTTCCTGGGTGACCTCATCGAGTTGCAAATAAGCCATTTTTCCCAAAGGGAACACAAAGAAGTGAGGATATCTTTGCTTTAGAAAGTTGGAAGATAAACACACTGTGTAATAAAATCTTTCTGCTTCTTTCAAGAGGTTATTTAATCATTTTAGAATCAAACAATTCAAAAGATAAGCCATACGCTTCAAGGGGAAATTTCACCAATGATTACTATGACAGAGTTGTTCTCTTCTAGGAAAGAATGGAAAAGGGACTAATGGAAGAGGGCATAGAGGATCCAGAGACTTCCTCCCTCCCCCTCAGCTGACAGCAGTGAGTTATGAGGTGTTACAGAGTAAAACAGAGTTACCGTAAGAGCTGTCCAAATAACTTATGGCACTGAATCACAACACCATCTTCAGGAGATAATTCATGTCACCAGTGCATGTTCAGTAATATGGATTTTCTCCAAAACACCATATTTAACAGGCAACACCATTGAAAGGTGAATTTAATGGCAAAGTGAATTATTTAATAGAATTGAACAGCACTCCAACATGGAACAAGAGCTGATTAAAATGTATGCATAGATGATAAAGTCATTTAAATTAAATATTGGATGTGAGCAGAAAATAATGATCAGTCCAAAATGTTAAGATGCCAGCCAAATCAAGAGATGAAAGAGAGTAGAGATAATGTAATTAGTGTTTGTATATATTTCAACACTGCCATTTTATCATTACAGACATTAAGAGTAAATTAAATTTTAAATGTATAAGGCAGATATTTATTCTATCAGAATAGTTTTTCATTGCAATATCCATTTATTACAAAACTCAGCACATAATTATTGAATAAATGAAAGGGTCTGTGAAATCTTTAATTTAAGAATTCAAGGATTATGTGTAGACTGTCCTCAAATGTGACCTAAAATCTGCTTGCCAATAATGGATTAACTGAGATAACTATGAACATTATAATAAGCAATAATAGAAGTAACATTTCATTGCTGATTACATTTTAATATTACTACTACTTGCTTCAAGTCTGAAAAAGACCAGAATGGGATCTAAAAGCCCTTAAACCCAGCTTGAGGCCTTTTGGAAAGAACTGGATAATTTGGTTAGCTTTGGTCTTGGCTCTATGATCAGTGTGACATTCTGTCCTAGTATGAATTCACAACTATGATGCATTACCAAGTGCATCTACTTAGTTTATCCTGCAGGACTAGAGATGTTTCTCTGCAATTGGCAATGCTAGCATATCTCTCAGCACTATGTTGACTTCAAGTTGCTCTTTCTGAAATTTGGAACCAGTCACGCATGATGCTCTAGCTCTCCTTCCAGATCAAGTAATTTTCCGCCCTACAGATTCTTTCAATAAAATAGCCAATTGTATCTGCTAGAAGTTATATATACAGGCAAGTACCAAAGTTAAAAAAAAAAAAAGAGGTTAAAAAAATGAAATGGAGGGAAGGAATACAGACGTCTAATTTAGAGCTCCAAAGTGTTTAAACAAAGTTAACTGTCTAGGACTACATAACCAGCTGAATTGTCTTTTAAGAACAAGGGCAAAACAAAAACATTGTCAGGTAAATAGAAACTAATGGAATTTCTAAAGAATACTGCAAGAAGAAAGAAAATTATTACAGAAGAGAGATGTCAGATGAAAAAAAAAACAAGTGGGGAATAAAAAAATATTTAAGCATGTTGTTAAATCAAAACAAATATTTACCATGTAAACCAACAGAGTATATAGTACAATTCTATATACTCTGTTAAATAATCTGTGTGCTCGCATTATTTCCAAATTATTTCTCAGTTCTCACTTCTTTTTTCAATTCCCACTTCAACACATTAGCTCAAATCTTCACAGATTTTCATGGTACTGATCCACGCAATATTCTCCGACTTGTTTTTCTAACAACCTTACCCCTCTATGAACCAACCTACATGATACCTTTATATCGGTCACTTCAAGGGAAAACTCTACTTAAGCCGTACCTTTGATCAAAGTCACCAGCTGCCCTTAACTTACAACACAAAACCTAGTCATAACATGTCTTTTGAACTGCACAATCTGAAATCAACTAGACTTCCTAACTTTTGGTTCCACAATTCCCTTTGAGAAGTACACTTCTGTCAAAATAGACCCATAGAGATTTGCCTACTGATATTGCTTCCACCTGAAATTACCTCAAGTCCCTGCTTAAATGAAACCAGCTCTTCAAGCCTTTTTTGACAATCTAGCATAAGCATCTGGGAACTCTCAGTCCCTTAACCTCCATTATTTGTGCATTTCTTAGGGTTTATAATGCATTTCTCAAAATATTATAATTTTAGCATTTATTTTCAGCTCTATCCAAAGGAGAATAATTCCTCAAATCAGCCAAAAAATTGATTTTATTTTGTTCCTTTTTATTCAACACATTCAATAAACATTGGTTGAGTACCTACTAAATCCCAATTCCCATCATAGGCACTGGGGATAGAGCTATATACCTGACAAAAAAGACTTTGGCCCTCATGGAATTCTCATTCCAGGGGAAAATAGACCATAGGGGCTGGTGGCACATGTTTAGAATTTATGAGGTGAGGCCCTGAGTTTGATCCATAGCACCACAAACACAACAGACCATAGACAAGGTAATATAGATAAACAAGAAGCCTAGATTCTGAGATAAACTTTATAAAGGAAATAAATGTAGAGATTCAAATGTGAGAGTTCATTTTATCTGGGTTAGCAGCTGAGACTTGAAGAGTGAGGAATGAAAGAAGCAGGTCCTGGCTCTGAATGGGATGTTCTCAGGGAGCAAGGGAAATTCTGTGATTGACAATCTTCATAAACTATAACCAGACAAACACTTTAAAGAGGGAGCAAAACACTCCCCTTACCAAGGGAGCTTTAGGGTAAGTTTTGTGGCTTGAACAATACGCATGATCGATGTTCAGACATGACTACACAGTGGTATTGCTTTTCCTGATACATTGTGCTTACAGCATGGCTTGATCTGATATTAATGTTCTACAAACTTGTTCATGTTCAATAGTTGAACAGCAAGCTCAAGCTTGGGACCAGACCAGTTGCAGGATGCCAGATGAGATTATTATTATTATTATTATTTTTACTTTTTCATAGGCTATTCTATGTAGTTGTGGTGGATTGTCATGGATTTGTTTGTTTACTTGCTAGTTTGTTTGTTTTATTAAGTGTAGTTAGACCCACACACACACCTCTGTTAAGAGGAAAAAGGTAGGAATATGTACCAGGCTTTAGACCCCGTGCTTAGCCACTACAGCAGCTCCATACCCAAGAGATCCCTGAGTCATTCTAGAAACCCCACATGTAGGTGAGGAATTTCTGATTCCTCCCATCTTTTTAAACTAGGGCTACCTGTATCATGTTGCCTGATGTTTGAAGAAAGATAATAGTGTACTTTTTAAATAGGTCAGAAACAGAGAGATGAGGCTGATATAAAATTCACAAACCATTTATGTGCCTGGATACAGTTTTACCTACAACTCTAATTCACCTTTCTCTATTATATAGGCCAATAAATTCATTTTAATCTAATTTTAACTTCTATCACTTACATTTAAAACAGTATGGAATAATATATATCACACACATTAGAAAAACTTCCCAGTTCAAGAACTGAAGTCCCCTCTATTAGAAATAGTCCATAATCCATCAACAATTCTTCATGTGTGTACTCCCATTTTTATCTTACATTTGACCATCTCTCTCTGATCTGTGTGGCCACCACATTGATGGAAGACATCACCATCATGCATACAATGGCAATTTCAACTCAAATTTAAGTTCAAAAATCCAGAATGACTGGCCACTACCAATTTCCCAAATATCATTTCATTGTACCCTACTCTTCACTCACTCTTCCTCAGTCACACTGTCCTGTTTTGGGCCCACCAAGTTAACCCAATTTTTTTCTGCCATCAAGATGTGCTATTTCTTCTGCATAAAACATTCCTGTAACTACCATCACTCTCCATTCCTATCCCTAGCCCTATAGGAGTCAAGTAAGATCCTTTCAGGTACAAGTGGTACAACAGAAAAATATTGGTAATAATTTTTTAAAAAATATATCAGAAGGGTCCTTTTCAACCTCCTCTCAGCTTTAATGTCAGAAGTCCTTTCACTGTATTTATTTAAAAGGACCAGGATTGTACTATAATTATAAATGATTATTTGTGTTGTTATCTTGGTCATTTTATTTCTCCCACAATTGTCTAGGAGGCCTGGATACTTTACTTGTTTGACTGTCCTGTATAAATATCGGTTCTTATTCCCATTTCTTGCCCATCTTTCCATTTTCCATTTAGTCTCAGAATTCTCAATATCATTGCCCAAGATTTTCCTTCTGCTTGAGTTAGTTAGAAATTTCTGACAGCTAAGAATTTTCTGACCATGTCTGTTTATACACTATCTACTCAACATACTAGAGTACCCATTATATATTTGTTATTCTATAAATGTTTGATAAATAAGATTTTGTGCTATTTTATATAGGAAGCATAAGTCTAAGACCTATTGCTATGAAACTCCACAAAAATCTAGAAAACAAATCAAATTAACACAGTTGAAGACCCTCTCCTCACTCAAGTTCAGGCAAAGTAGGCCATTATAAGAAAAAGAAGTGGGCTATCAAGAAAAATGTTGTATTAGAGCGGTACACAAGAAAGCTGCACAGTTGTTTCCATGGAGACTTAAAGATGAGATGCCACCGTTCTCTTCCTGGTCGTGTAGATGTCTTCTCACACTTAGATAAATCTTTGGCACAGATTATAATTCTAGTGAACTGTGGTTGTTGACAAGCTAATGCCATGAATCTGTAAAAAATAACCACACTCAAAATTGCTCATCAAATCTAAAACTTAATGCCCTTTATTTTGCAAGAGTTAGGATAAGAACAGGATGAGAACCTACATTGATCCAAAAAGAGCTATCCTTATTAACACTGAAGTGTTGTACCTCAACTTTATCCCAAGGTTGACTATTTTACCCAGCTACTTTTGTTTTAGCAGTGTCTATATCTAAGCAACTTATTTTTGTTTTTGTTAGTAAGCACATGAAGATTAAAAAAATAAAGAAGCCATCCATGCTTTATCTTTACTTACATTTTCTGTGAGCTAACGAAATAATCTGTCCAGTTTAAGAACACATGTAGGAGCCATCTGGAGAAATAGTAAAAGCTACAATTCTGGCCTTGCTTGGGGCTGTTACCGCATCATTCCCCATCCTTTTGGGCTATGCACATCCTGGAGTCTAAAAGAATCAAACTTCAGTGGTAAGAGGGTGGCAATTCATACAAAGTCAGAAATTTATAGTATACAGGATTTTAGGATTCTCAATACAAAGAACTAGATCAAATAACTAAAAGATCACTGAATCAAATGCCACAGCTGACCTAGCCTCTGGTTTATATATTCTAATAAGTAAACTATATCCAACCACTAAAGCACATCCATTTGGAAAATATTTGACATAGCTGGGCATGGTGGCACACATTTATAAATCCGGCAGCTCAGGAGGCTGTGGCAGGAGGAGATCAAGTTTGAGGCCAGCTTCCTTGTCTCAAAACAAAATTAAATTTAAAAAGTCTAGGGATGTAACTCAGTGGTAAAGTAGAGCACCCTGGGTTCAACTCCCAGTACCAAAAAAACTGATTGGTCTGTTATATCAGTAACTTAATACTGTCTCAGATTATATTAAACTATGACTTTTTTCCTTTTTTGAACTTGATGGAACCATCATACAGCACAATTTTTAATTATAAGTCCACAAAAAGGAAAGAAAGTTATTATTGTTTGAATATGGTATGGTGTTCCCTCTTTCCCCAAACTCATTCAGGAGTTTTGTCCCCAAAGTCATATGTTCCTGGTATTAAGATAGTAAAAACTTAATTGAGCTTTGATTCTTAGAAGTAGGGTCTTTAGGATTCGATCAGATTAGATCAAGAGGGTGGAGTGCCATGATTGAATCCTGTTGGCTGCATGAAAGTGAGAGAGACCAAACAGACACAGCTGCCTCTCCCTGTCTCTTGCTATGTGATATCCTGCACTGCCTCAGGACTCTGCCATCAAGAAGGCCTACATCAGATGTGGCTCCTAGGCCTTTCATCTCCGGAACTGTGAGCCAAAAGAAAGTTTCTTTCTTCAGAAGTTGTCATTATAGTAATGATGAGCTGCCTCATACAGAAGATTTCATGCAGACCTAATGTAAATCAGTGGATTACCTTCTAGCTAGAGAAGAGTCCTTGTTCCACACCACATGGTGACTCTTAACCTACAAAAATGATTCTCAAGGGTGTTGATTCCTGATGAGTGACTATGAGCTCTAATCTCACCTCAAACCACAAGGTATTTAAGAACAAAGCAAATCTAAGGGCATAAACATCTCATGTGGCTTTTAGGACAAAAGTTCCAGTTTTGCTTTATGCCCATGTCATTTCTTTAAAAATATACCACCCAAATTATATTTTACAGAACTTCATGCTTTGGGAGGCCAAAGATAAAAATTCATCAAATTCTGGGGGTATCTGTCCCGGAAAAATATGTGTTGATCTCTGCATAGCAAGGTAGATTATAAAAGCATAGTATAAAATAATGATAAATTAAATATTTCATAGATTGGATTAATCATAAAATAGTTCCTGTTCACATTCATTTCCAATAAGAAAGAGGAATATAGGATGGTCCCTTTAGACACCACACAAAATGCTTCCATCATTTATTCTTAGGTACCCTTTTTATCTGCCAATCCTGCACATTTCAACTTTCATCTAGTGAGTCTACAATTACTTAGTGAGCATCGACTACATTAAAATACAATGTAGGAACCATTTGAAGTCACAGAATATACTATACATCAACACAGACAAGTCCCTGCCTTTATAGGATTTATATTCAAGATGAAGGAGCAACACCATGCAAGCAAGTCAATAAAGAGACAAGATAGACACTATAAGAGCATAAATCAAGACAACACCATATGATAGAATGATAGAATGGGTAGATTGATCACAGAGAGCCTCTCTGACAAGAAAGAGACAGCCATGTGAATATCTGAGAAAAGAAAATTCTACACACAAGACTCAAGCACAAAGGCATTAAAGTGGGAACTTGTTTATGTGCTAAAGGATCAAAAGAGAGGCAGTGAGGCTGAAAGCCAGTGAGTCAGAGTTAGGTAGAAAATGAAAAGTCTATAAGTCGGGGTCTATATCTTGTAAAATAAGCAAATCATTTTTATTTTATCCTATGTATATTAGTAAAATATGAACTCATCTAGTTTTACCATGATTTTTATTTTTAGTGTAGAATACGAACTAAAGTGAAAGCAGGGAGGTTGTTTAAGAGTTAATTACATTGACCTAGTGGTTGCTTAAGAGTTCATGGTAATAACTGAAATGAAGAGGCACAGATTTGAGATATAACCTTGGAAGTAGGACTTGATGATAGAATAGAGTCAAGGGTCAGAGAAAGATGAATTAAGGATGGTACGTTTGCCCTTATTTTCCTTCAGTAAAGACTGAAAGGTATAACACTGACTAATATACAGAAGGAGTAAGCAGATTGGGGAACAAGGAGTCAGCTACAGACACAATTATGAGATGCTTGTGAAATGTTCACAGTGAATGTCCACAGAGACAGGATTTACAGGTCTGGACCACAGCTGAGGGCCTCTTCAAGGCTCCACCCAGCTCCCAAGACCCTTCTTTCTTGGGAAATCAGCCTGAGCTAAAACTTGAAAATCACTATTATAGTGCCATAGCATCCTCCCATACTTTTCTTCTCTTTTGTTTTCTCACCCTTACGAGGAAATCTTCCTTTCCTCATTCCCAAAGAGTTAGACTGCTCAGCCCAGGAATGAGAGCGCATTTCAGCATGACTTTGGAACTTCCAATGATTCTGTATTTGGTCTTAAATATATGAGTTCTACCAAAAGTAGTTCCTTCCTACCTCTGCTGTCTTAACAATGGCTGATAGAGTAACTTCCTTTGTGACCTCCTTACACACCAACTTTGACAGTCCACTTGCAAACCAAACCCATGAAAACCCCATCTCTAGTTTAGTTGGGTAATTCTGCTCAAGTCTCAAGTTTCTCTTCAAAGTCATTACTACAAATGAAAATAGCAAACAACAAACCCTTCACTTTTTTTTTTAAGTTGTGAGGCTTTTTAATGGAGTAATTTGACTGCAGTGATAAAGAGCAGTATCTAAAGTTTTCTTAGAGTCTTCACTGAAGAATTAATTAAAGATGGCAAAAGGACCATACTAAAACCAGAGAATGCTCTTTGAAATATGCAAATATTTTGCCTTATATATAACATTTTGACTATATTTCCTTGGTAAGGTAAAATATCCAGTAAAATAAGCTCTCATTAATTATATTTCTGATTTTTTTCTTACTCTATGAGTATTTACAATTTCAGTAAGAACCAGTTTCTGCCTTTCCACAGTAAGTCAAATATGGGGGGTGGGTAATTCCTTTTCTGTACCAGTTCTCCTTACTATTTCCTATCTTCTATATCCAATAAGAAGATTCACAAAGCTTTTCCTGATTAATATTTGCAATGGTTGTTAATATTCCCAAAAGCTAAGGACAAAATTGGCCCTTAATTATCTAAACACATTATGTTCTCATTATTTGTCTTTAATGATGATTAGTAATAGGTGGAAACATTAAGAAAAATGTTGATTTCATATGCTTTGAGGTAACTGATTTAATCTAAGAAAAGCACAAGAAGCTTAAACTAATTACATAATTTATTTGTAATTAATATAGCCAGTAGAATCTAATAGGAGAATTTAACCTATATCAATACTAAGATATTGAGATAAGGTGAAAAGTTCACATAATCACACAGATACTTTGTCTAAACACCAAAATATAAAACTAAATGACTGTCTGGATGCTTTATTTTCCTCCCGAAGTTTGGTACTGTCAATATATTGTTGTTTTGTAAGTCTCTAGAGGATAAGAATGTTATCCCGGCATAAAGGATGTGTGCTAAAAGAGTGAAAGATTTTCTCTTTGATGACCTGTCAAGTGCAGCCGTTGGCTTCAGGATTCCGTACCATCTCCCCTGCACTATCTTATGAAAATAATTTGAGTCAAGACATTTTCATCTGTCACCACTTTTGCAATATATTAGAATAAATTGAGAATACTGATATGAATATACATTAAATCCCCAAATACAGTTCTGAAGAATACCCATCAAGAAATACCTTCTCTAACAACAGTTCAGTCATTACACAAGACAGTTACAGCAACAAAAATCCAAGCAAGTCATTTATACGTTTTAAAAAACAACATGATGCATCAGTCAATTAAATCCTGAAAGCAGAAGAAACTTCTCACATATTTAATATTCAAGTAAAAAAATCTCACAGAAAAAGAATATTGGGAAATGGAGATTTTCTACTTCCTTAGAATATACAGTTGAAACCAAACAGAAGGGGGTCTTTTAGCCAAAGTATTTGTGTCTGAAATGTGCAACTTCAACTTTTCCTTCTTTTCCTTATAGATTTCAAGGTTTTGAAACAGAGCTTTTTTAAGCAACTATAAATTTTGTACTTTGTTCTTCGTGTGCTTTTCTCAACTAATACCCTCCAAGATCTATTTTATTATGTTATTACAAAGAAAAAAAAACATGATTCATAATACAATAAAAATTATTTATTAAATCAAGGAATATAAAGAATAATTGCATGCTTTATAGAATATAAATTTCAGTCAATGAATAAAAAACATATTGCAGTCAATGAAGTCTACTATATCTCTATTGTATCAGTGAGCACTCACTGAAAGGCACAATATTCAAGATATATCCAACAATGATTTTCCACAGATTCTGAGAGGGAAAATAAAACAAAGCCTCATGTTGGAACTGATTCTGATTTGGTCTGAATTAAGTTCACTATGCATTTAAAATAAGAGGAGAAAGCTATACCAATATATCAAATGTATTATTAATGATGCTATCCTGCACATTCCCACAATTCATATGTTGCCAAATTATCATTCAGGGATTTAAAGAAAATTACTCTCAGATCTCTTACTCATGACATCTAAGTCTTTTAGACCTTAAATAATAAAATGAATGTTAATTTAAAGCAAAATACTTTAATCAGGTTAGTTGTAACATGAATATGTCATTATTTATGGTATTGTTTTTCCTTATAAATATTTTAGGTTGGCATTCATCTCCAACCATCAATAAACACACACACACACACACACACACACACACACACACACACACACACACCAAAAAAAAATAGAAGAAGAGATTTTTAGAGTTAAAGGTCTGATGCATTATAGGTAACTTGCTCTAATATGCACCTTTGAAATTTGATTATGAAAATCCAACTGAGACAATCACACCAATGTCTTGAATAATTCTGGCATAGACTGACATGTCACTAATTAGAATATTACACGATTTTGTGAGCTTCCAAATTTCTATTGTTTTCTAATCAAATAAAAAATATTATTTGAAGCTAAGAAAGAGAGAGGTGTTCGGCTTCAGGGCTATCTGCAAATGTTTGGTTGTCTGGTAATTTGAACTATTGCAGGGAAGAAATAAGATATTTGCCACAATCATTTAGTAAGATTTCCAGTTTTGACTGAAATTATATATATGTATATATATATATAAACTTTCACCAGAAATTATATTTATAATGATATTTAGATTTTTATATGATCTAAGGAAATGTTAGTAAAGGGTATGATTATGAGATAATTTAAATAGAAGTGTCCTCACTCAACACCTGGATCATGATTTTAAAAGACTGTAGAACATGCATCTAGAACTTGGTTATTTTTATTTTCAAGTGTGAAAATTTTATGCTCTGACTTTATTAAATAGTATCTTATTGATTAAAAATAAGACAACCTAATAATTCAAAACTGAGGTTATTATAAAATAAGGAACTAAAAAGCAATAAAAGTGTTCAAATATTTATCTTTGTTTTGGATTCTTGAATTTGTTCTCAAATGACAAATTCTTCTGAAATAAATGTATTCTCTTGTCCTGTGCAATGAGATATGACAAACCATTTTATTCAACAGTGCTTCATTTCATTAATATCTTTCTTGGCAGACCGCCAAAGAGGAGAACCAAGTTCTAATTTTTTAAATACTCTAGACAGTTTATTATAGCTTAGGCTGAAATACAAAAGCAGACAGATTAAACATACCTGAATTCCAGAATATGCTTTTATAAGGTCTTTGTTAATTACAAGAGATGTGTTTTATGAAACAAGCAGAAATCATACTGCTGTTGGTAATTTGTTATTGAAATAAATTTCTGTTTTTCGAATAAGTTAGAAGAGCACACTCAATTCAATTTACCATTGAATTTTATTAAGTATCAAAAGATATTTTATAGCTGTTTGACCATGCTCTTTCTGCTTTTCCATGAGGAGACTTCGTCTGCCAAAAATTATGAACATAGGGCTGGGGTTGTGGTTCAAGGGTAGGGCACTTGCCTTGCACATGTGAGGCACTAGGTTCAATCCTCAGCATCACATAAAAATAAATAAATAAATAAAGGTATTGTGTCTATCTACAACTGAAAAATTGTTTTTAAAATCATGAATATATAAGGATGACACAGTCTAACAAAGACAACAGGGTCATATAAAATCATCTATGGGATATTTTTCCTCCTACTTCTTCACTCTCATAGGAACATTATCCTGAGGAAGGAAAGAAAGATTTCTCCTTTCTTTTACACATACACATGAATATACATGCAAAAGAGTAAAAAAAATGGACTATACCGTTGAGAACTTGCTTACAATTTTTGGCTAGAAGGAAACAGCAGATTATTACATACTAAAAGCAAACAGACTCCTAATATTCAGCAGAAAATTAAAAATTTTCAGAATAGAGCTAAGTTACAGATAAAAAATTTTGCAATATATGAAAATAATAATCTGAACATTCTAATACTTCATTTCAAGATTTGATTATCCACAGTGCCAAGTTACCTCAAATGATTATAAGTTTCCCATTCCAAATAGTTCTGCTGAGTATCATTCGATATTTTGTAAAATTCTTTTTAAGTTCCTAAGTGGGTTAAATTTATATTATTCTTCCACTATGAGGAATAATGGGTAAGTATTATCTGTTTATTGCCCCTGAGTTAGTTCCCAGAAATGAAATCTTGGTTAAGTTTTGCTACATACCACTTCAAGAACAAATTTCCCATACATATTAAGACTTGGACAAATAAAATTTCCTGCTCCAAATTTTGTGGTGAGATGCAACATATGGAAAAAATAGAGCACTTAAAAGAATTTGGCATCATAATTTAGAGAATGAAAAGGTATAAAATGCTTTAACCACAACATATAATTAACACATTCCTCTTAATGATCATTTAAAATGCAGTTTTAACTAGACATTGTTAGCTATCTTCTTTTTATTCTTTTATAATCTTACAAAAATGGCTTTTTGCACCAAAACTGACATTATTTTCTCACATTTCCTCTTGGGTTAGAAAATTCAGAGGAAAATATACAAATGTGATAATTTATCTAAAGTTGAAATATATATTCTTCCACTATTTTAAGAGTGATCTAGTGGTTGAAACATTTTATGTCTTGGAACATTTCATGAGTGAGCAATGAGGCTAGTAATAAAATGTTAGTAAGTGGAACACTATACTTATTTAAAATCTATTAACCATTTTATAGCTCTGCAGTATTGTATAAACATTTAAGGTAGGTTCTAACAAATAGTCAAATGAAATATATGTTTGGGTAAAAAATTCCATTAATTTTTATTTCTCTTCCCTTTTTTATATAGCATGTACAATATTAAGAAAGAAATTCAGGGCAAAATTATGATCCCACATTTTTTCATATAAAATTTATTTTTGTAAAGGTTTTCACATGGGTGACCCGGAATTTAAACTGTTTTTCTTATGTTAGGGATAATAAAGGTAAATTTTTTAAAAAATCTTTTCATCCTCCATCCTCAGGTAACCTCTACATTTAAGGAGGGGAACTATTGACATAAATACTTCTATCTTTCAATGAATTATCTGAATACTAGATTTCTAGAAGTCTTGGATGGATCAAATACATTCATGCATTGCTTACAAATGGCAATACAGTTATACATTACCAGAAATGTATTGTTAGCTTTTTTCATCATTGTGCTAACATCACAAAGTGTACTTACACAAATGTATATGACCACAATGTCACTAGCTAGTATAATCTTTGGACACCTTAATATATGCAGTGTATCATAGCCAAAATGCCATTATGCAATGAAGGACTGTATAAGAATTTAAAGACAGATAAGAGTTCACCAAAAGTCCTTCCTTCTATATCTGATCTGTTTATTAATCCTAAATTCCTTCAGTCATAGGATGAGAATTAGAATAACACCTGCCTTAGAGACTGACATAATGATTCCTATAAAGGGTATAATACTGGATCTGGCACATGGTAAATGTTTAATGTTTTTTTTTTATTATTCAATTACATGAGGAAAGGTAACTGTTAAATATAGTGATAGAAGCTACCTTCACTGAACACTGAAAAATATGCAAAGCACTGAGTGAACAGTTTACACTCATGACATAACTTAACCCTTATAATGTTGTTAACCCACTTTACAAATAACATAATTGAGGGGGAATAGTCTGTGGTTTCAAGCAGTCAAAGAATCCTCTTTTTGTATTTTTTTGAACAATTCCTGGTTCAAAGGAAGAAATTCACACAAAAGGATATAGTCTACATGAATATAAAAATAAGAATTTGATGAAATTTCTCTTCATTATGGCAGATATTGCCCCATGAACACATTTTTCAGAAATATTTCCTTGAATTATGATACTACTAGATGAAATTGCATAAATCAGTAATAGATTGCCTTTGTATGGGTCTATTGCAAGCCATGTATTAATCTATGCTCATTTCAACAGATTTAGAGTTTAGCATTTTTATTTTACTTCTAATATGCATTACTCAATTGGTTTACTTCTGTAGTGTGCACTTCATAGATAAATTTGGAATTAATTTATTTTAACATCAATGTTTGGTAGCAAGAACCATCTTAGGTTGCTTTCTGCTGCTGTAACAGAATACTGCTGGAAAGAACGACATGATTAAAGAATAGAGGTTTATTTGGCTCACAGTTCTGGAGGCAGGTGCTGTGGTTTGGATGTGAGGTGTCCTCTAAAAGCTCACATGTGAGATAATGCAAAAAGTTTCAGAGAAGAAATGATTGAGTTATGAAAGCCTTAACCCAATCAGTGAACTAATCACATGATGTCATTAATTGAGTGGGAAATGAAGGCAAGCAGGGTGTCACTGGAGGAAGTTGGGCTTTGGTGGGGCAAGTATATACAAATACATATATTTGTATTTGGCAAGTGGAGATCTCTCTCTCTCTCTCTCTCTCTCTCTCTCACTCTCTCTCTCTCTCTCTGTATGTGTGTGTGTGTCTACTTACTGATCATCATGTGAACTGCTTCCCAACACCACACTCTTCCACCATGTTGTTCAGCCTCATCTTGAGCCCAGAGGAATGGAGCAGGCTAAGGACGGAGGCCTTTGAAACCATGAGCCCCCCAATAAACTTTTCCTCCTCTACAATTATTCTGAAGCAGACTAGGTACCCCCACCCAAAAGACTCTTGCCATAATTAAGCTTCTTCTCTTGTCAGATCAGCAGGGTGTCTACAGAGGTTATTGTGGTGGTTGTTAGTTTCCTCTTTCTTGTAAATACCAGGTTTGCACACAAAAGGTGTGACAGAGTTAGTCCGAAAGCTTGTTGTACAAAAAGTTATTATCTCTCTTTTCTTGGTAAAATCTTGAGAAAGCAGTGTCTGGTCTAGAGGAGAGATGGAACAGAAAGCACCTGTCATGTGAACCTCCAAGTGCCCTCTGCCACCACTACCTCTGCTGGGAATAAAATTCAAAGAATTTTCAAAACCTTTGTTCAGAGAATCTTAGGCAAGAACCACCTGTGAATCCTGAAGTCAATAACCCAGTTTCCTGAAAATTCCTCAGGTGTCCAGCTTCTTCTCTCCTACTTCAGTTCTGGTTGGGTCTTTCCAATGAAAAAGCTAACTAAAATGGGTGGGAAGTTCAAGTCTAAGGGGACCACATCTGGCAAGAGCCTTCTTCCTGCATTATAACGTGGCAGAACACATCACAAAGAGGGTGCATGAGAGAAAGGGAGAGAAGACAAACTTATCCTTCACATGCTTGCTATTCTTGCAATACTGAATCTATTCCCTTGATTGTGGCACATGAATCTATTCTTAAGGGCAGAACCTTCGTGTCCTAATAACATCCTGAAAGTCCAATCTCTCAACATTTTTGCATTGGGGATTAAATTTTAACCACATAAACTTTGGGGCACACATTTCAACCAGAGTAGCCGGAGGTGGTAGCACATGTCTGTAATGTAACCCCCAGCAACTCTGAAGGCTGAGGCAGGAGAATTGCAAGTTCAAGGCCAGCCTCAATAACTTAGTAAGGTCTAAAACAACTTAGCGAGATCCTTTCTCAAAATAATTTTTTTTTAAAAAAAAAAAAAAGGGTTGGAAATGTAGGTCAGTAGTAGAGTGCCCCTGGGTTCAATCCTCAGTACCAAAAAAAAAAAAAAAAAAAGAAAAAAAGAAAAAGAAAAAGAAAACAAAGAAAAACAAACAAAACAAACAATAGGAAGAGCATTGAAATCTTCAAATGTTCACAAATATAATCTCAATCTACAATACAGTTAGCACCAAAAAAACACATTGATAAACCCATTGTAAATTGAAAATATCACAAGTTATAAATGAATTTAAAACACCTAACCAACCAAACATCATATTTTAGACTTGCCTACACTAAGCTTAGAACACTTATATTAACCCAAAATGAGGCAAAATCATTAAATAGAAGGCCTATTTTATACAAAGTATTGACTATCTCACACTTTTTTTAGTATAACTCCCTACAGATTACAGAATCAGCTGTTTACCCTCATAATCAAGACTTAGTGGCCCACTGCAGCTGCCCAGCTTCACAAGAGTAATTGTACCATAACTAACCAACTCAGGAGAGGATCATGACCAACAATCTAAAGTGCAGTTTCTACTGAATGCATATCACTTTTGAACAATTGTAAAATGGAAAAAAAAAATCACGTATGACCATCTAATAAAAATATTTCTACAAGTAAATATGTAAAACAGATATGTATGATTTAAACATTTGAAACCCAATAAATGCCAAAGTACAAACTGTAATTTTAATATGATCCCAATCTTGTGTGTGGAATGAATGTGGATATTTAAAGCCTGGAATTTTGTTTGACTTGGAAAGTGTAAGATATATACAACCATTAAAGACTCATTTTAATCATAAAATATATTTTGTATAATATAAAATATACTTTATGCTGAGAAAGAGAGATAAATGTGATTATGCATCAGAAAACATATTGCAATGTAGTAATTCTCAGGACTCTAAAGGGCATATTTGAGAAAATGATGTGATTCACAGAACTTTTCGAAAATATAAGAAATCCTAACAGGAAGTGAGTGGATTAACATTATAACCCAACAGTAAGGTACAATAGTCAAATTTTAAAAAGAGTCTCCACAGATAATCTTTAACCTGCTTAATTTGCAAACAGAGTTGTAAGAGTATTGACTGAGTCTCTAGAAAGCAGGATTAACACTAAAAGAAACTCTGACTTTCAATATCTACTTAAAACAGCCAGAAGGAAAATTTTATAAGCAGACAAAAATTGATAATATTATATGCTCTGATATGTGACTATTATTAAGATTATTCTTTCTAAAAACAGAAAAATAGAAACTTGTGCCAATTCAATCATTGTCATTACAGAAAAATATTTTTAATAAAATAGGTGTTAAGTAAAAATTTTCTAAAATATTTTATAAACAATCGTTTTTTTATTCTTGTGAAACAAATTTGATTTTTAGGTTATATAACAACATTATTCTTTTAAACTAAATTATTAGGAATTTACAGTTAATATGCACACATATACCTTAGTTTCATATATATAGTTTCATATACATATTTATCTTGAAAGATATGTGTTCATCTATACTGCAGTGTTTTCATCTGTACACACGATACATATGTATGTATATATTAAACTAGGAGGATTATTCAAGATATATGCTTATGTATCTTGAGATTTTCATAGGTATCTACTATCATCTTACACCATCCAGAAGAAAAGTTCTGCATTGAGCAAACATTTTTACTCTGAGGCTCTGACTCCTTAGGTTTCAATGGATGGCCCTTGGAAGATTTAAAAATCAATATAAATCCTGTGCATGCTATTTGTGTGACTTTATGATGGGAGGATCTACAGTTTGTCTACAGATGAAGAACAACTCTTCAAGGTAATGGGAAGCCACAGGTTATTTATTGGCAGTGGAATGGTGAGATGCACACATCACACCATGGTATCTGCTGTAATAGCCCAGCTCTTCCACATGGTTGATTAATCTTCTTCAAGTTATTTAATATCTCTGGGTTTCAATTTCTTAATGTATAAAGTAAAGATAGTAAAAAGACCTACTTCAGAAGTGAATGTACCATGTAGTTAATGAAGCCTAATGGGATCCTGATAAAGTGTTCACAACACCAGATGTTTTAATCTAATTTTCAAAACTGTATGCTTTTTTGAAAAACAAAAAGATACCCCCAAATTGGATAACTTTATACCCTGCCAAAACTGGATCCTAATCTTTTTCACCTCAGTGATTATAGTAAGGACTGAGTTAAATAATACATGTATTTCTTTGGGAGTATTCCTATAACACAGAAAATATTTTATTTGTGCTTGTTGTCCTAATTGGTATCAAATAGCATAGGCAATTTTCTTGTGTTTATTTTTCCAATTGCTATATGCAATTGAAAATTTCATATGTTAAATGGAATGGATTAGCAGTATTTAAGGAAGAGCTTAAATATAAATATTTAAACAGTTATCTCAGCAAATTGGGAAAAAGCAATAGTATGAAATACATTGTTTCAAATATTAAGTTTATTGACACATGCTTAAGAAGGGGCTAGCTTTTAGGATTTTATTGAGATCATGTTTTCATTTTACTGAAAAAAAAATCAAGATATTCATTCAGAGAAAACTGTGATATCATGCATAGAAAAATTGCTTAAGTGAGATTTCACATATTTGTCAGCTGGCTATTGCCAAGGAGGATGAGAACGCACCAGAATTACACAAATCTTATCACATTTACACAAAATCAACAGAACTGTCAAGAATTTAGCAATGTATACAAAGACATGCAAATTTCTGAGTCATAATTTTACAATTTGGGGCACATGAAACCAATTTAACATTCATAAGGTAAACCATACTGTTATGACACCTATTTATAATTCATAATGCAAATGTCACCATACCTTCACATTACATTCCTAGAAGTTACAGATATAGGCTACTTTTATAAGCTATGATTTATCACACAAGGAATCACAATAAATATTGATTTGTGATTAAGCTCCACTTTTTATTTTCCATTATTTTACTAATACACATGTGTGTGTGCGCACATGTGTGTACTAGTTATGAATAAAATGTACTCACCAGGAGAATATAACTTGTATTCCTAATAATAGGAATTCAATATTACCCCTGTTGAATCATTGACTCAATATAGTAATTTATTTTATGCTTCAAGAGAAAACAAATTTAAGTTAAATATGCTAGAGTTGGCTCTAGCAACAGCCTAAATCCTGAAGCAATTTTCATTTATACACATATTAAATTGGTTTTTGAATCACTTTTAATATGAGATACGTGTGTAGCATATGGGTGTATGTAATGCAATTTAAAGTTTCATTCAGAGTAAACTGTTTCTTGCCTTTTCTGAGTCAATCATTAAAATGTCTAACGAATTAACTGAGCAACAGTGAGAATGGAGAAATTAAGAGTTCTTCTCTGCTCAATAGGAATAGGAAAGTTAGAAAATTCTTCTGAAGAAGTGAGTTGAATGGCCATAATCACAGTGCCATTTCCTGTTTCACACTGTGCCCATTTAGTAGCGTAGAATTGGTCACCAAGTTCTTTGCATTGCTTTTCAGAGATGTCATATGCACAGCTGAAGAGCTAAGGAGGTAGCTGGTGTTTCTCTCTGGATAGGACTTCCTCCCACAACACAGCTGGCTATTAAAATGTTTCCTGAAGCTTTCACTGAGGAGATAAAGCGCAAATGGATTGACACAGGAATTACAAAAACTCAGCACTCTGGCAACTAAGGTGACAATCATGTGACCTAGAGATGGGTCAATCTCCTTATAGTTGAAGGACCGATAAAGGTAGAGAATGTGATTTGGAAACCAACAGAAGACAAAGCATCCCACAAAGACCAGCACAATTTTAGCCAGGCGTTTCCGTGTTTCCATCTGTAAAAGCAGAAGGAAATAGTCCCATTGGTTAAAATGAAAACAGAGTTGTCACATTAAAAATTTACACAAGAAGAGTGAAGCTTATGATAGCATGACAATACCTCCATAAACATAAAAACATGTATTTTTTTCAGCAAAATGATTATTTTAACAGCTTGGTAAAGTCTATTTTGATCACTACACTATTTTCATTGAGTTTACATAAGACTAGATGGTAAATTATTACCAAATGGCTACGTGTTCATGTTAAAACTGTGATCTGAAAACTTTCTTATTTTCCAACTACTTTCCTTTGCTTAAATTTTCATTGTGTTCAGTATAAATATGTCGTTTCTGTTTGTATTAAGTATACTAAATTAAAGAATACAAGGAATATATTCAAGTTTAGATATTCTTTTAAAATCTGGGCATTTTAGAAAAAAAATGATATATGAAAAAGGATTTTTTTTAAAGTCTGACTACACAAAAAAGAAAAGGAACTTGAAATTTAAACTCCTAACTCACATAAATCAAAGCATCTGGAACACTGTAAACATTACTGTTAGATCACTTTTACAAATGAAAATACATTTTTTTCATCAAATTTATGTTATATACACGGTTTTATAAGAATATCTTTAGAGATGTGAAACTAGACAAAATTCAAATATCAAACATTAGTATTTTTATTTGTTCTGTTTAATTACACGTGACACTAGAGTCTATTTTGGTATGTTTAAATAATCATGGATTATATCTAACATCAAAAGTCCAAGTTTGAACTGATATTTGTCCATTTTGCCTGAATATTTATATAAATCAGTACAATGGGGAAACATAACTTATCAAAAGACAATGATGGTAGACATCACGTTTTTTTAGGTAGAACTATTCTTCATCAACTGGAATATTCCAGAGAAGACTGGAAAGTTTTAGGATTAAAACAGAGCTGACCTTGGGAAGCAACATGGGTGGTCCAGATGTATCCCCATGGCCTAATTTAGATGGCTCAGCAATGTCCAATGTGAAATCTAGGTTATCCAGCAGTGTCCTTCCCAGCAAGTGGAATATGGGTACCAGAATTCCATGGCAATCTATACCAGGAGATTTAGAGTAGAGTAGGCTGGGGACCTTGAGAGACTTCTTGGCAGATGACCCAGTTACCTCTGCCAGAGTTTATAGATGCCAATAGGCAAATTCACAAAGACAAGGTAGAACAAAAAACCATTGGGGCTGGGATTGTGGCTCAGTGGTACAGTGCTTGCCTAACTTGTGTGAGGCACTGGGTTTGATTCTCAGCACCCACATATAAATTAAATAAAGATCTATTGACAACTATTTTGTTTTTTTTTAATTTTAACAAAGGTTCCAGAGGATCCAGTCTACTATTCTATCCATATCCAAGTAATTTTAATAATCGCAGATTAAATTTGTTTGCCCTCAGGCTGAGGTTGTGGCTCAGTGGTAGAGCACTCGCCTAGCATGTGCGTGGCCCAGCTTCAATCCTCAGGACCACATAAAAATAAATAAATAAATAAAATAAAGATATTGTGTTCAACTACAACTAAAAATAAATATTTTTTAAAAAATTTGTTTGCCCTCAGATTGGGAACCCTACTCCCCTGTAATAACAACATCATTTAGAAGGTCTTTTCCAGAATTATACAAATGTGCTACTAAAGACTTTCCCACAAGAACACAATTTCTATCTCTTTGTGAGTCAACACAGTTTTACCTGAAATTAATACTGCATATTCTTTAAGAAAAGAAAAGCATATAGACACATTATAATTTTTTAAATAGTACGTAATTTTTAGGGAAGTTTATATATTTGCATTAGACCAGTATTTTCAGCCCACTCTGATTGATACTTATTCCCTCTCTACTGCTCTGATGTTATCGGAGCCTTACATTCCAGCATCCCACTGAAGCCCTATCCTCATATGCCAGGCAGTGCCTATAGTCTTTTCTGGTTCATCTTCTTGCCAGATCCCCTGTCAGCCTTAGTAGAATGATAAAAGAGACAAAAATTAGGTAAATTTGTATTAAATATGTGAAATTTTTGGCTTTATAATGTTGCTGTCTGCATAAACATTTGTATGTAAATAAAAATCTTCAAAGATATTAATGTCTAATGTAGGAAATGCAAGTCATAGTTACAGACACATGTAGACGGGATCCAGTGGACCTTTGCAGGGCTATGACACAAACACACACTAGAGATAACCAATATCCCTTCCAGGTAAAGCCAGTGCAAGTCCTATGGTCTCCTCACCATTCATGGAACAGACAGCCACGAAATACAACACAAATGGCAGTTGCTTATTCCGACCAACTCATTCCCAGCACACACATCTACCAAGCTTACCTGCTTTTTCGTATGCTCGTTGTACTCTCCAGGAAGATTATGTGCACTTTTAATTAAAGTTTTTGCAATGTGGTAATAATAAATGCTAATAATAGTAAGTGGTATGAGGAAATAGACCAAAAATATGAGCACCGAATGAATCTTTGGATGTAATTCATCTGTCTGAGGGTAAGGTATACATGCTGCAAAGCTGCTATTATCCAAGCTGCCAATGCGTGCCACTTCTGAAAATACAGCTTCAGGAACTGCCAACAACACGGAGATCACCCAGATGCCCACGGCCTTCACACAGGTCCACAGCAAAGCCCCCGATGCCTGCACGTCCATGGGGTTTACTATGGCTCTGTACCTAGAAAGACAATTCATCTCGAATTATTCCTTAAAAAAAAAAAACAAAATAAAGAAGGAAATATCACTTGGAAAGAGGTACCAGTGCTTCTCTTGCTACCTGGCTCTTTGGTAGTGTGTGGTAGAACTAAGTTCCCTGTCTCAAGTCTTTCCACTGATAATGAGTATGCAAGACAAGAAAAGAGAAAAAATATTTTAAATTGGGATTTCTCGAATTATCTTCTGTTTACCTATTTCACAATTTTTTCTTCATCTATACATACTACTACATGTCTCACCTTTCATTGAGTATCATTTATTGAATTTTCTTGTTTAAATTCTTTCATTTTCAAAATTTTATTATTGTCATTGCTATAGACAGGCTACATCCATAAGACATTAAATGTCCATAGTATAATACAATTATATTCTACCTTGATATTCTATAGCTTCTGAGCCTCAGACCTCCAACTTTCTTCCTAAAGACAATAATAAATCTTAGCTACTAATCCAAATTGGAACTTTTTCTATAATCTAATAATAAGAATTGAAAATAGGGCTGGGGATATAGCTCAGTTGATAGAGTACTTGCCTTGTATGTACAAGGCCCTGGGTTCAATCTATAGTACCACAAAAAAAAAAAAATAGAATTTAAAATGGAACAGTATTTTCTTTATAGCTCAAATTTTTCTTTATTGCTCGTATCAGCAATTCCTAAAAGTCTCTCTCATCCCACCAAAAGTACTACTGGTGGTCACACATCAATTATAACTAGTGGTAAAGGATTCATACTCCAGGACACAACTTAGTTCAAAACTTTCTACAGCAAAGTCATTCACATGCATTATTGACATAATGATGGTGCAAACAAATCAAAATTGTATGCAGGCCTCAATTTATTTATTGTTGTATTCAGAAGCATTTTAGGTTGCAATCTGTCTAGGAGATAACAAGATGCAGTAAAAAGTGATTTTAGTCAGACAAATCTGAATTATTATCACATCTCTGATATCTTTTGGGAAAATCACTAGAGATTTGAATTTTCTTCATTTGTAAAGTGGAGATAAGAACACTTTGCTCATTTTGTGTATATGTGTGGTGGTAGGGGAGATATTAGGAAAAAGTAAAAAAACATCTGTTAAGAGCCAGACAAATAGCAGATCCTAACCATGTCACTTCTGTGTACCTTCTCCTTATTTAAACTTGAATTTTTCTGATGCTCATAAAGGTCAGCATATTCCAAGACTCATGACAACCAGTTAGGTCTCCTTCTCTGGTCTGTTAAGATTCTACTCCCCAGTAGATATGAATAGCTCACAGCTTCAACATCATCCCCAGACAGCCCCTCCCACATATTGACTCATCCAAGTGATCTTTCCAGACCCTCCATGCAGAAGGGTGCAATTCATACTTTAACCTAGAGGAACTTCCCATATGAAACAAAATGCAGAGAAATTCAAGGAGAGCAACAGTATAGCAATCACACTGAATTACATGTAGCATGTACAGTGCACATTCCCCAGGTTTCCAACATGGTAGAAAGTGTTACCTTCCCTTATTCTTAATTGCATATTCTTAAGGAAATGAAATAAGGATTAGAATGAGCTTTTTTTTTTTCTATTTTTTAAAATCAGATGAATACATTCAGAGGTTTTATTTTTTAAATTAGAGAGCACTGAGTCCTAGAAATAAAAATAGAAATACCAGTTTCTTCCCACTTGTGGATTAAAACAAATTCCATATCATTACTGCCCTATTTCTAAACAATATACTGTTTTTATTTATATTTATAAATATATTTATAAATAATATAAACATATTTATAAATATATTTATAAACAATATACTTACTTAATACTTGAAATAAGTATTAATATCAGTTCTCAACATTCTTTTATGGAAGTTCAAGATTTTCCTCTTATATTATCTTTACTCCACTCCAAGACCAACGTCCTGATTTAGTCATTTGCATGGTGTTTATTAAATATAGGTGATACAAAATTATTGTTATGAAATCATTTTTTCACTTCAGAATAAAGTACTATACTAAGATCATATATTAGGATATATGATCATATATTAAATGCTTTCTTATTAGCATTTCTGATTATCCTAGAGTTAATACTTGTTCATTTTTTCATTTGCATAATTTCCCATGTACCTGGATTTAGTTTTTTTATATGTTCCTTTACCATCTTCCTGTATAATTGGAAACACAGTTCTTGCATTTCAGTGCTTCTTCTTTCTTAGTTTCCAATTCATCAAGCATATCTCTACCTTTTTTATGATTTTACTTTCTAAGATACTTTGCTAGTTTTAGCTTTCATCCTTTATCATAAAGTTTTTATTTCTACTACAATACTCATGTTTTATAAAAGTTCTTTCTTGTTTTCAAATCATTCTTTTTTCATAGTGTCATATGCTGTTATACATGTATTTTCTTATATTATTTGTGAAATTTAAACAGAAAAAATTAATCTTCACCTTCCTGCATGGTTCCACTTTTTGTTTGTTTTATCTCTTTGTGCTGGAATCTCTTCCCAAAAGTTAGATAATTATTGATTGATAATTCATATTTAAGAAACAAGTACAAAACAAGATTATAAATTATTTTTATGTGGAGGAAGATTTTAAAAAGGCAGATAGGTGATCTCTTCAATTAGATCAAGCCTTCTTTTTAGACTATCAAAAATCACAAATGGCATTCTGAACTCTCTCTGTGTATTTATAAAGTAGAAGAAAAATGTCACTTCTCTCCACAACATGTAAGCACATGCTATTGCAGAGGCACTATCTTAGTTAATTGGGGCTACTATAATAGAATACCCTAGACTGAGTAGCTCATGAACACCACAGATATGTTTTTCATAGTTCTGGAGACCAGCAAGTCTAAGATCAAAATGCTTGCAGATTCAATGCTCTTCCTAGTACATGCACAGTGACTTTTTTTTTTTTTTTTTTTTTTTTTTGTAGAGAAAGTCACAGCATTTTATTTGAGTTAGTCTATTTCATTTAATCATCTGCCACATTGTTCTGGGGCACCATTATTGTCATTATTAGGGTCATCTGGAGACAGCTATGCTTTAAAAAAAAAAATCTGGGTTGGATCTCCATGATGCTTAACTCCTGGTCAAATTTTTTTCTTTACTCAAAAGTAACCCCTACTCCAAGAGGAAGATCAGGAAAGACTGAGATATATTTGCAAAAAAATTATGTCCACTAAAAACAATTCACAGCTCATGATCTCTCATGGGGGCTTTCTTTTTGGGGAGAGTTTTTTCTTATAAATGTATGCTGATTCAACAACTGCCCAAGGAATCCCAAAGGGAAATGAGAAATAGCTTCCAGAGAACAAGCAGATGCTCTCCACAGAAGGAGCCCTAATGTCTCCTAAGTGTGATGATGCCATTTTTCCAAGGTAAAGGGACAGAGATAGGGAACCTCTCTCCCCAAAGGCCAGTAGAAATAAAGTACATTCAGGTTAATCAGGGAGGTAGTAATCAGTTGGAAAAACCAGAGGTTAGCATCTCTAGAGAGGAATGTGGGTGTGACTGAGTAAGCTAGGGCTGGATGAAGAAAGCTACAGACAGCAGGAGAGTGGGGAACAATCCACTTTTCCCCAGAGGACCCACAGAAAGGTGGCACCACTACTGAAGGTGTCCTGTGCTGTTCTAGGAGATGAGGACACATGGAATGAATGAAACAGAACAAGTGGAAGCGAAGTGCTTCCCTCCTTTGTCAGTGACACTGGAGGAGGACCACCTGATGCACAGGTGGGAACAGGTGCCCCAGGGAAAAGGACAGATGCCTGAGTTGTGGCCTTGAATTGAAGGGACAATCTAGCAGTGGCCATCACACTCTGCCTACCACAGAGCACTGTGTCCCTGGGGCAATGTGCAGGGAAGGATCGCTGCTGACCGGCAGCATCAGGGAGACCCTGCCCTGGTCCTCTGCTCTGGGTTCTTGGCAGGTCCTTTGGGCCTTTACACAATTGCTTAGTTGAGGAGATAAGATCCTGCCTCACAGTTATCTAACAAATGTATTATGGATGTGTCATTTCATTTTGGTTCAGAAAGGTGAGAACAAATTTAGAAGAGATGCTTTACTCAGAAACAGGGAGCACAGGCCCACCAGCAAGCAAATCTAGTACTCCTTTCAGCCCTGAAGACAGAGAGGGACCAGCACAGCCAAGGGCCTTAGAGGCAGAGGCTGCAAGTCTGCTGCCATTCAAGTTTTCTGCAGAACTTAGAAAACCAGAGTTTTTTCTTATTTCTTTCTTAGATAACAACTAGTCTACTCAAGCTCAACCCAAGCATATGGAAGAAAAATGAACATTGAGAGGGTCTTAAATACCTTTGTAGGACAGAATTTTTAGAATGTAGAAATATCATCAAGTAAACATAGCACCCCCCAAAAGAGAGTCTGAATGTGAAAGTGGAGAGGAAGTTTTGACTTTCTCCTTTAACTGTGTTTTTGGCGCTTTGGCCTGTAAGCAATCAAGATGGAGAGAGATGCTATCCCAAAGAGGAAAGTCTGCAAGAACCAGAGTAGTTGAGCCCGACTGTCTGTGATTCCTTTATACTTGCACAATACCATGGCATATAAGGACTCTCCCACGTGAATCAACCAGGCAAGCCAATACCCATTATGCAGGAGGGTGTGATGGTGGTTCACCAAATACTGAGTAAAGTAGCCCAGAGGTCCAAGGCTCTGATAAGGGACACTTTGAGGCCAGAGGACAACACACGTGTAGTAGCCAAAGGAGAGGGTGATGACTGTGAACCAGAACAGACTGCCCCTCCGGAAGTAGGCTGCACCACCTGCTACGGTCGACATCGCTGCAGCATCTCCAGGGGAATGCACAGTGACTTTTTGATTCTTCTTCACATGATGGAAGGAACAAGGGTCTTTCTAGAGTTATTTATATAAGGGCACTATTTTTTTTTCTTGAGGGCCCTGCTTTCATGACCTGATCACCTCCCAAAATCCCCACACCCAACACTATCACTTTGAGGGTTGGGATTTAATCAAATTAATTTGGGGAAGACATAAACATTCATACCATAGCAGGTATGAATAATGTAGGCTGGGATACTTCAAATAAGAATTGAAACTGTAAATCATTCAATCTGATAAGATTGTTTGCAACAGATACAAAATTATTCACTTAAGAAAAGCAAGGCGCTTTCAAGCAAGATTGGGACAAGGGTAAGACAATCTTTTCAAAAGGGAAGATGTTGAGTTACTTCTTGTGAGATAAGGAGCTCAAACCCAGGAATCCTCTCTAAAGGACACACATTTAAATGAAAGGGCATTAGTACAAATTCTACAAAACTAGAAACTGCAGTTGAAAATAACACAGTACAGTGTTATTATTAGTACTGAAACACAGCTCACAAGCATCAAAGAATGTATTATATACCAACCACTGTTGCATGTGCATCTTTGGAAGCACAGAAAGTAAAAACTAAAACCATCTATTGCATATAAATGTGGACATGCTTTATCATATTTCCTTGAAATATTCATATAAAATGTGGGGAAAATGTCTCTCACTATAAAAACTGTTTCACTGAACTCTTTAGCACAACAGGTATTTGTAAAAATTTACATTTTCCCTTATGAATAGTGTTAGAATGTTATCCCTAACTGCATAGTAGAGAATAATTAATCAAAAAAACAGAAATAGAAAATCATAATCACTATTCATGTATTAAGTATCAATGAAGAGATTTCTTTGTCAATTCCTATTGTGAATCTTGCTATCTATGTACAGTCTAAATTTAATGTAAGAGATAATTAAATTTAATCATAATACAAAATTAGATTATGTTTTATCTCTTACAACACCTCAAAATTTCCATCTCCACATTTCCACAATATTTCTAGTTACATTATCTTCTTTTTTTTTCCTTTTCTTATTCAAACTTTAATTTATCAGGCAGGGAAAAAAAACCAACAAGAGTCTAAGAGTGAACTATATGCAACAGAAGAGAGGGCTTTCTCTCTGCTGTATCTCTAGTACACAATATAATACCTGGCCCACAGTATGTCCTCAATAAGTGACAATGTTGCCTGAATAAAAAGATGATCTCTTATTAAGACCAACTGTGGTAGAATGAAGTAGGCGTCATTAGGTATTAGGTAGAAGTGGAAATGGTGGTGAGAAATGGAGAGAAGGCTAACAATGCTTATATGTCCATCTTCAGAATCACCTAGAGAACTGGAAAAGAAAAGATAAAGAGTATTATTAAGTTTCTCCCTAGACTTAGCAATGCAATGTCTATGAAATGAGATTCTGCATTTATTAAGGTTTTCAGGTAATTCTGAATACCAGCCAGGTTTAGAGATGATTTTTCAAGAAGACAGGGTACAGCTATGGGCATCTTTGCCACAGGCTTCCTACAAATTGTTCAGTGCAATGGGTGCACATTTAGCAGCTGCACAGAGAAGATAAAATCCTGAAGAAGCTCAGTATTTGAAGAATCAGATGCCTGCCTTTAGCATATGTTATTCCATGTTGAACATGTTATTCTTATTTTGCAACTGAGGAGTACACTGCCTTGTGAGCATAGGTATTGTGCTGTTTTATCATCTTTCTCCAGGTAAAACATTTGGGCATAACAGATGCAAGGTTAGTACCCAGGTGCCATAAACTCCAGCTGTGTGCCTGCTCTCCTTATTTATAGTCCCACAGGTTTCAGATCAAGGTGGATGAATAATCTTCAAAAACTATAGAGCAATATAAAGCATGGCAATACTACAAATACTGTGAGAATCATACATCAGCTTTCTAAGTCAGGAAATGATGGTCCTAAGGAAAGAGAAAAGAGCTGGATGTAATTGAACTCAATGGGTTAAAGACATCTAATTTCTAGCAATCAAATATAACAACCTTCACTTGATAACAAACCAATGAATTAGGTGCAGAAATTATGATTCATCCTATTTCTGTGGTTATATAAAAACAACTGAGTTCTTTCTATTAAAAGCAAATTTTCCTTCCTGAGTTAGCAACTAGATAGCACTCAGAAAATTTTATAACTCATATTTTGTGAAGTATGGGTCATCTTATATTTTTCAACTTTTATTTTTCCTACCCATTTTTATTTCCCTTTTTATGGTTTCCTCCCTTTTATTTCTATTATGTGTTGTTTTGGGGGTTTTTTTCTACGTTGCCTTAAATTCCTTGGAACAAGTTGAAAATAGACAAAGGTAGATTGTGGTCCAAGTAGAGGGTGGCCCACCTTTCTTCAGCATTATAAATAAAATATCTGTGCTATATGCACAAAGTAACTTATATGCATATAAAACTAAAAAAAAAAATACTAACTATATGAAGATTTGCATTTTTGTAACCCTAAACAGAGCAAATTTACCTGTGTGCCTCCATGACAATAGTTTGAAAAAATTTGTAAGAATTAAACCAAACCGTGGTTTTTGCTACTGTCATGTTCTAAAAAGAAAGTATAATAATAGTAATTCCAATTGTGTCACAGCTAATCATTGGTTTGTTAAAATAATTAACTAGATTTTTTTTTTTACTTTTTAATTAAAGTGGTTCCCATACAGAGGAGCACCTAAACTAAAAAGTCACATTTTAATTTTGGAAGTCAAAGAAAATTTTTTAAAAGATAAATGGTATCACATAAACAAAATGAAGTAAATCATTTGCACAAAAGTCACCCAGTTCTCCAGGAGTACAGTTTTAGAGAATATACTACATGAACTAAAGTCAATTGTTTCCAGTTTTTTAAAAAATAATGACTTTCAACTTTCCACTGAATATTATCTTTCCTTCAACAAAGGGTTGGTGAATGCTCAAGTTTAAAAAATAAAAAGGGTATTATTGCAAATACCATCAAATTCAGTTCCAGACTCATTTTCATTAAGAAATTAATATGTAAATTAAAGAGGAGAGTTAATTTCACCTTAATTATCCAAGATGTTTATCTAAATAGCTTTATTCTTCTTCCTCCCTCTTTTTCAGGGAATTTAGACCACAGCTCCATGCAATGACACCTAATCATAGAATTTGTCCCCTGCCTGACTTAGTTCTCTTGCTAAAACACCCAAAGGCATGATTCTGCATAGCAGCACTGGATTCTGGGTCAGGAGGCCTAGAATTTTCCTCCCAGTTCTTTCAAGTGGACTCACATTCCCTTAGCTTCAATACCTACACATGGAAAACCAGGAGGTTGAACCAATTAATCTGCCAGGTATAATAATAGACATTTTTCACATTGTTAGAATGTAAAAAGCATATTGGATATCAAAGACATATTTTACAGCATTGTTTTATCTGTGAAAAATAATATAACTTGACTTCAGATATTAAATAGGAAGAGTGGGGAAAAGCATCTGTCTGAAGAACATTTATTATTCTGTTTTCACTTCGATAAATAGTACATAATTAGTGTGTGTAAATGATGCTTCTTCTTATTTGGAAAAAAAGAAATCTAAAACATATCCCTAATACTAAAGCAGACATTCTTAACATATCAGAGTATTTCCCAACTGAGTAAGGAAAGTACACTTTTAAGGTTTGGGCACACACAAAGGGATCCCACAAAATAGTTGCACTTTCGCGTGTTTGTTCAATAGGTTTTCAATGAAAGAGATAATAAAGATTCTCAAAGTATGTACAGGAATAGAGGAACTAGGATAGGCAATATTAAAGGTAATGTCATTTAAATCATTTTACCTAACTTTTTGTATTTTTTTTTCAAGCTTCATATCTCAGTCCTTTTACTCTACTTCCCCCATTTTCTCTTTCTCCTTCCCTCCCTCCTTACCTCCCTCTCCACTCTCAGCCTTTCCTAGTGCCCTTCCCACCCTCTTTCCTTCCCGGCTCCCCCCACCACCATGTCCTTTTCTCCACAACACTCCATTGCTACCTGTGGTCTTACCTGTCTGCGCTGAGGGCAGTGAGCGTGAACACAGAAACCCCCACGGAGGTGAGCTGGATGGCGGGGATCAGCTTGCAGCCCACCTTGCCAAACATCCACTCATCAAAGAAGTAGCGCGAGGCGTCCACGGGGACGCAGGTGAGCAGAAGCAGCAAATCCCCCGCCGCCAAGTTAGAGATGAAGATGTTGGGGACGCTCCTCATGGCGCTATTGGTGACGAAGATCTTCACCAGCATGATGTTGCCCAGCAAGCCCACCGAGATGATGAGCAGGTAGAGGGACGGAATCACACAGCGGACCACCAATTCCGCGGTGGTCCCGTCGGAGCCCGGCAGGAAATCTTTTTCTGACACTTCGGGAACGAAATCGCTCTGATTGGCTCCGATGAACAGGGAGAGGTTGGGGAAAGATTTGGGAGGCATGATGTCCTTTCCGGGGAAGTCTGCTGGAGTTTTCAAGCGCCCGGGTGCCCCGTGAAGTGCAATGCACACTCCTTGGGTTTAACTGATGCCCCTCTCGCTCTGGCAAGTTTTCTGCTCCCCAGCAACCTGTCACGCTGCGGTGTCCCGCAGCACACAGGGACTGGGGAGAAGTCGGTCCACCGCTCCAGAGTCGCACTCTGGCAGGGGTTACATTGGCCACCGCTAGCTCAGAATTAAATAAATCAAGCAAAGCAGTGGTGTCTCTGTTCCGTCTTGCAGTGGCTTGTTCTTGCTGATAGCAAGCGAAAAGAAGCCCTTTGGCGAACAAAGATCTGTCACTCTAGGGTTAGAAGCACCTGCCCCACTGTTCAAGAGGAGCAGCAGAAGTCACCCTGGCGCTGTCCAGCCTGCCAACGCTGAAGCTGTGAGAAGCAGCGCCCGCGCGGGGCCACGGCCACTGTGTGTTCGTCCCACACTTTTACACTCAGCTCCTTTCCGCAGGTCCCGTTGTAAGGAACTGGAAGGAAGCTGAGCCCTTTCTCTCACATCGCGTCCCTATATACTTCCATTCTTACCCGCCTCCCAGCGGGAGGAGCCCCAGGCAAGAAGTTCGTGGGTCTCTGATTTGGGAGCTGAGTTAGCAAGTCCTCAGCGTTGAATTTAGGAAGCAAACAAGTGACGAAGGGTGAAATAAATGAATAGAACCCTCTTCTCACTCTTATTTCTATCATCCTCTTTTATTACCTTACATATACTTTTTTTTTTTGGTGGGGGGGGGGGCGGGGGCGGGCAGTCTATCACTGCGCTACGCCCCTCACCCTACACACTTCTTATGTGTTAAACTCAATCTAACCACCATTCAGAACGAGCAATCTGATCACCAGCCCCCAAAGAAACCACTATGGACCCTGTTTTCATCTTAACTTACTTTTGCTTGTTCTTGTACATGCCTTCTGGTGCACATTTGAATAAATCCCAGGTGTGAAATTGCTAGTCACAGTGCTTATGCATCTGTAGGAGAACTGACAATTTTCCAAAGTGAATTACCTACCCTTTTTTTTTTTTCTTTTGGAAACTCACTTGCTAGAATCTATTAATGCAAAATAAAGGTGGGTTTTTACATTGAGTACTGACACTCCTAAATAAAAATCTGATACTTCTTTTTTTTTTCTTTTGATACAAAGTCTCATATGAACTCAAACTCTTGAGCTCAAGTGATCCTTCCACTTCAGTGACTGTAACCACATACAGGATGCATCACTCCACCTGATTTGACACATTCTTTTAAATAGAATGCCCATATAAGCAAAAAAAATTCCAAATCACTACCACCTGAGTCTAAATAAACTGCTCAGAAATAATGGCTCAGTTCTGGAGTAACTAAATCACACTCTTTTCATTGGGAAAACATCTGCCTATACTTGGTTATTAAAGAATAAAATTAAAAAATAAGCAGGAAATTAGTCAAAGACCACATAAAATGATCAGCTGTAAGTTGATATAATATGTACATGTGCAAAGCCATGCACTTGCAAAGCAAGAAACTTTCAGCCACCATGAAAAGTGTTTCATTACCATAGTTGGTAAATGTTTTATGTCCTAACAAACATTTTTGTTTTTCACTCAATTACAAATCTTTATTGCACTCTTCTTGAATTTCATTATTTAAAATAACCCATTATAAAGTTAAGATTAACTAAATAGAATTTTCACTTACATTTATTTGAATATATGAATATTCTATTTGTATTTATATATCTTAACAATATAACGAGCCAATTAATATTACATGTAAATTGAAATGTATCACTAGAAATTTTATCTTGAACATTATTTAAATTTTCTTTTTTAACATCCAATCTCATTTTGCAAAGTAAATTTATAAAACAATCTAAATTATAAAAGATCTCAAACATTCAAATTGCACTATTTTATTTAAATGTATTTGTATGAAAATGTATTGAAATCTAAATTACTGTACAAATTTCTATATTCTCCTCTATTTTTTCTATATAATCTTAACCATTTAGGTGAGAAAATGGTTAGTCCAAAAGCTGCTTTAACAAATACATCATTGGATGGATTGAAGATATGAAGAATCTGTATTTAATTTTATCCATTTTGAGTAAATCCATCTGTATTTACTCAAAGGTTAAATTTTGTTGCAGCAGAGAAAATTGTGAATACTTTAATAATGATATTATTGATATTTTATAAAATATGTTATAGTTATTATAATTATGTAACATATATTTAGATACATCACATAATTACATATAACAATATTGTACCATTTCTCAATACAGAGCAGAAATAAATATCTACTAAAGAAAGAAGCTTTTTACTCTATTTAATGCGCTATATGCCATTTTACTTTCATAGCTCATTTAATGTTTATAAGTATTCTTTGAGATAGATATTGAAGTCTGAATTTTACACATGACAAAATTTGGTCTCATAGTGACAACATAACCTGCTTAATTTCAAAAAGGCCTCAGTAAAACTATATTTTGAAGTTTATTTTACTTGAGTTAAGTGTCTGTTGTATCTTAATGTTCCTGTAGGAAAAAATTTATGGATAAACATAAATTTCAGTATAATTGAATGATATACTTTTTAAGAAAAAGTTTTTAGTTGTCAATGGATCTTTATTTTATCATTCATTCATTATTTATTTATTTATCTATTTATGGTGTGAGAATCTAACCCTGTGTCTCACACCTACCAGCAAGCTCTTGACCACTGAGCTACAACCCCAGCCTGAATGATACACTTTAAATCCTGAGGAATTCAATGTTTTTAATATACATTATACATTTTATTGCTTTAATACAAAAGCTATGTAGAACCATATTCTTAGGATTTAAAATTTGCTGACATGAGTAATTGCTATTGTTAAGTGAATGTGAACAATTTAAGATTTAAACTGATTTTATAACTTTCAACTGCTGCAATGAATCTTCCTTCAAGGTTTAAAAAGGAAAGGTCAAATATTATACTCAGAAAGACATTCTATAAATTCCCCTTTAAGATCATGAACAATCCAAGGGTGCCCATTATTATCACTGTTATTTAACAAAGTACAGAATATTCCAACCAATGCTATAGCAATACAAAAGAAAAGAAAAAGCCTAAAGTTTTTTTTTTAAAAAAAAAAAAGAAGAAGAAGAAAGAGGAGACATCAATACAAAGCCATAAAATACTAAAAGCAGAATGAAATTGGCAAAATAACAAAAATCAATAAAAGAACATAGAAAGTTTAAAAATAGTTCCATGCAAATAAAAAAAACCATAACATTTTAAAGTGTGTTGCAACAAATGAACAAAGAAACTATAGATTATTCAATAGAGAGTACTGAGAAAACCAGTTCACATTGTGAGGAATAAAATTGAGTCTCTATGCAAAACTACATTCAGTGTTAAGAGTTCCAGAGCATGAAAGGTCATAGTGCAAAAAGTTGTCTGAAAAGTAATAATAGAAAAAAATAATAATAATATATTTGAAACCAAAGGGACTATGAGTGATTGCTACTTCCAGACAAGATTTTTAAAAAAAAACAGAGAAAACATTAATCAAACAAGAAAGACAAAATATAGAAAATAAGAGTTTTAAACTTTGAACAAGAAACAGAGCAACACAGTGCTTACTGAGATAGGGTGAACAAAAGAAGTGAACTCTACAGCTACTCAAACTTACTGCCTAAAGAAAGAGTTTCAAAGCCATAAAAAGGCATAAGAAACTCAGACTGACCTGGAAGACTCCAACTTTCAGAGGTGGGGTTTTAGGATTTCAGGGAAATCCAGATGTCTAGAATTTGCAGGGCAGAGTCCTAGGAAGAGAGAGAGAGAGAGAGAGAGAGAGCGAGCAAGAGAGAGCGCAAGCGCGCACTTCATACAGAGAGAACTCTGGAGATTTACAAATAATTCCATGTTTATTTTTTAGCTAAATAATTAATTATATACCCATGTGAGAAAATTTTCCAAGTTTTTTAAAGGAACTACTCAGAAGGGGTAGGAAAACAAGGCCCCAGGTCAATCTATGACTTTAATATGCTGTATTTCTAGTAGCCAGAGTATAAAAACCCCTTTAATACACAGGGTATCAAGTAGACTCCCAAGAATGGTATTGTGTCCATAGTTGGGAAAAATTTATTACAAACTAAAGGCTCTTCTGATTATACTTTTCTAAAAAACTACACTCAAAAATCATGACAAAAATCAATTAATTGAAGTTAAATGAATAATGGTATAGATGATATAATAAGTAAATGAAGGCATTAAATAGAAATGTTGAAAAACTATAGTCTATGTGTTTAAGAAAAAAGAGAAACTCATTATAGAAAATATAAGAATACATACATTGAATTTCTACAGAGGACAAAACAAGGTTTATGAAGAAAAAATGAACTTCACATAATTAAGAGCAGATAAACATTGCAAAGGAAAAAGTGAATATAAAAGCAGAAATAGAAATAATTGAAAATGAAAGACACAAATAAAAAGATGTGAGTAAACTGTAGGAAATTTTAAGCAGACCAATAAAATTATAATTAGGTCCCTGGAAAAAGGGAAAAGAAGAAAAAGTATTTACAGAAATAATGGCCTCATATTGATGGAAAACTAAAAACCTCTCATACCCATGGAAGCTCAACAAAGCTTACCAGAAGAAATATAAAGAAAATTTTACCAAAATGTGAAACTAAAAGCTTTCTTTCTGATATCAGAAACAAGGAAATAATGTCCCCTCTCACCATTCCTTTTCCACATTGTACTAGAAATCCTAGAGATGCAATAAGATGCAAAAAGTAATGAGGCAAATTGACTGAAAAGGAAGAAATGAAAATGCTTTCCTTCACAGATAACATAATTAACTATGTAGAAAATCTGAAGGAAAAAAAAAACATAAAAACTCATTGTAACTAATTAGCAATTTAAGCAATGTTGGAAGACATAAAGTTAATAAACAAAAGTCAATTATTTTCCTGTATATCATCAATGAATAAGCATAATTTGAAATTAAAAACCCTAAAACATTTACATTAGATCCCAAAATGAAATGTGTAGGTATAAATCTAATAAAATAGATACACTATCAATATGAGAAAACTATAAAACTTGAATGAATGAAATCAAAGGATAAGATAAATGGAGATAATATTCTATATTCATGAATGGAAAAACTCAAGATGTCACTTCTCAATACCTTGATTTATAGATTCAAATCAAAATCTCAACAAGGTAAAATCTGTGGATATCAACAAACTAATAATAAGGTTTTACGTGGAGATGGAGAAGATGCCAAATAGTTAAAACAATATTGAATTAAAAGTACAGAATTAGAGGATTGACCCTATGTGATTTCAAGACATACTGAAAAGCAACATAATGAGGATAGTGTGATATGAGTAAAAGAATTAAAAATGTATGTCAGTGGAACAGACTAGAGACCCCCAAAATGTGCCCACATAAATATAGACAGTTTATCTTTGACAAAAGAACAAAAGCAAAGCAATGAAGCAAAGGAAATCTTTTCTATAAATGGTGCTAGAACAACTGAATATTCAAATACAAAACCACCACTACCACCACCACCACCATCATCATAATCACTATCATCATCATTATCATCTATGCACAGATATCTACACTACACAAAATTAACTCAAGATGAATCATAGATCTCAATGTAGAACATAAACTACAAAACTATATAGGAGATCACTTAGAAGAAAACTTAGATGACCTTGGATGTGGCAATGACTTAGATATAACACTGAAGGCATAATCTATGAAAAAATAATTGATATGCTATACTTATTGAGTCAAATGAAATGTAAAACTTCTACTCCTCAAAAGCTATTGTCAACAGAATGCAAATGCAGACAATAGACTGGAACATTTGCTCCAAAATATACCAAATATTACAAAGAATTTTTACAATTCAAAATACTTAAAAGACATGAAGAATGGTTAAAACTCAACAATAAGAAAATTAACAACTCAATGAAAAAATTGATTGATGATCTTACAGACACTTTACCAATGAACAAAGGTGGGGGTGCAAATAATCACACGGAAAGATCTGCTGCATCATATGTGACCAGGGATTTGCAAATTAAAACTACTATGAGTTACCTCCATATACCTATTAGAATAGCTGAAATTCAAAACACTGACAACACACACACAAAAAAGATATATATATATATATATTCTCACCATATGACCAAGCAATTGCAATCTTGGTACATATCCAAAAGATTTAAAAACATACATTGAATGGATTCAGCTTGACATGACTGCAGACCTCTTGAATCATACCATTGTGATTGCACCCAGAATAATTCTAACCAGTTTTTCGTGCATATTTTCCCAGCACATTAGAAATAGACAAAACCATTAGAGTAATATGTGGAGCTTCACAACCACACCCTGGCTTTATGGATGAGCCTGACTCTTTAATATTAGCTTACAATAAACTAAGTACATTCCAGCTAAGAAGTCATTTTTGTTCTAACCCATTTATGTATCACTCTTGCCCAGGACCACATCTCCATCGGTAAGTCTCCCAATAGATTACACTCTGTGCAACCGTAGGTTTGTCTGACTTTTTATTTGGTCTCTTGGTACTTTGGGGCTAGTCTCCATATAATAGGACTGGATTTTTCAAGAACATAAATTCACTAATAATCTGTGCATGGATGTTTATAGCAACCTTATTCCTAATTGCCAAAACCTGGAAGCAATCAAGAAGCCTTTCCAAAGCAAATCAGACAACAGACTATTACTCCGCATTAAAAAGAAATAAGCTATTGATCCATGAAAAGCCATGGAGAAAACTTAAGCAGATATCACTAAGTGAGCCACAACAATCTTAAAAAGATACATATTGTATCATTCCAAATATGTGACATCTGAAAATGTAGACACTAAAAAGATCAGTGCTCACCAGTGGTTGTGGGAGAGTGAGATGAATATTTTTAGGTCACTGTCACTAAAATTATTTTGAATAGTCCTGTAATGATGAATAAATATCATTATAAATTTTTCTAAATGCATAAAACATACAAAACCAAGAGTGAATCCTTGGGTGAATTATGGGCTTTGTGTGAATATAATATTTTAATGTAGGATCTTTAGTGATAACAAATGTATACCCCAGTTATTGGATATTGATCAAGGAGGGTATTATTAATGAACAGGAGCATGGAGCATATGGAAACCATTGTGCCTTCTAAGTTTTACTATGTCAAACAGTGTCTTGCTATATTAGTCCATATGGGCTATTATAACAAAATGCCATAGACAGGGTAATTTATTAACAATATAAATTTATTTCCTACAGTTCTGGAGGCTGGGAAGTCCCAGATCAAAGCTCTGACAAAGTTGGCATCCACTCCTCATAGGCCATGTCTTTTCTCCATTCTTACATAGTGCAAGAAGCCACGTATTCCATCGTCCTCTTTTATAAAAGCATTAATTCCTCTGCCCTCATAACTTTATCATCTAACTTCTTAATACTGTCACACTGAGGATTAGGTTTCAACATATGAATGGGGAGGGGCACAAACATTCAAATCATTGCAATTAACTTTTCTTTAGAGAGCATAATGTGGAGGCAGTTGAAGCAGATACATGGGAATCACAAGTGAGCTTTAGTACTAGAGTTCACAGCACTTGAAATCCAGGTAGCCTATGCTGAACCCTACAGCACACATAGAAAAATGTTTACTTAAGGATAGCTATCATCATGCGACTTTGTCTTAGAGATTATATTTATTTTTTTAAAATATTTCCTAATTACACTGGAAATTTAGCAGACATTGAATACAATACACACAGTAGATTAAACAAAATTTTACTATCAGATCAAAGAAACCTTTGTGGAAACATAACCAGTCACGGGAAAATTAGGACAAACAATTTGCTTTTACTGCAAATATGCATTCAGAGTAAAGACATTTTTTACAAGAATATGACATCTCATGAGTACACTGTTCTAGAAAGATGGCATATCCTGGCAAACTTCTTGGTTTTCCAAATGAAGGAAATGTTAAGACAACATGACTTAACAAAACAGTAGTAAGGCTCTTATGCATTAACTCAAGCAGGACTTTCAGATACACTAGTACAAATTAAAGCAGAAGTAACCCAGGATGAGGAGGCATCTTCCGGAATGATGGTATAAAAAGCTCCACAGATACTAATTCCACTGAAACAACCATATCTGGTGAACATCTTAAACATACCTAACCAAGTGATGGTTCTCAGATTGTCTAAAGTTCATTCAACAACTAAGGATACAAAACCAGCCAAAGTCTGGCATTTGGAACTCAACCCACTTCCTCTTTCCCCCACATTTCCACATTAACATGAGAGAAGCTTCTGTGTGTGTGTGCCCCCAGGACCTCCTCCCCCAACAGCTCCCAGTCAAATGCTATAATACCCTCCCCCAAGGAAAGAAGTAGGCCACCACCACCAATTTTCATCCTTCCCAGATTCATACTCTGTTACAGTCAAGAGCAGTTGGGACTTTTGGAGCTATCTTACTATATATAACCCCCACAAGTAAGGCACAATTTCCACCACAGGCTCAATAAGGTATAAAGATGAGCTCTGATGGGTCACTCATACCCTGGCTCACTTGTGGTGGGGAGATTCCATGCTGGGAGAGAAGCAAGTTGTGGAGATTGCGTTACCATCCTTGCCCACTGCCCTGCTTGTCAAGCAGTTATGTCACTCAGAGTAAAGAAGTCATTGTCCCTGCCTTCAGAGTTATGAGAGAAGTTAGCCAGTGATGGTGGTGAGGAGATAGACTGCAAAAGCTGAACTCCAAAATTCTCCCCAACAGAGCTAACTTAATTTGGAACAGAGTGTGGGAAAGTTCAAGCTGAAGTACATTCTTGAAAACAATGAATATTATGGTGACAAGAAATTAAGAGGAGGCTTGTAACCCCAAAAGAAAAACAAGCTAAATTGTAAAGCTGCTACAAGTTTACCAGAGAGAACCACAGAAAACGGTAACTAAGAAGAACCCTCCTAAGGATGGAATGAACCTTAAAGACTGACCTCAAAGACTACCCTTGCAAAGGGGCATGAATCTAACTGAATCCAGCTGTGAAGCAATTAATGCCCTCACGGTATTATTAAAAACAATAGAGTAATCAACCAGCAATTACTGGAGACTAACAGCTGGGATGTGATACTTACACAGGCAGACAGGTTAATAAAGGGAGAGGATCAAAAATCACAAAGTTAAAACTACTTCATACCAGGTGACTGCACATACGCAAAGTTTTGACACCCAAGGAGTGACCTCAAGACTACACACTGTAGGCAGCAGTGGGGGGATAGACATCACTGAAATAGTCCAACTAGTTATTAAACAAATAAACAAGCAAACAATATGGCTAAGATATATTATCTAAAATGTACAATTTTCAATAAAATACTATGAGGAATACAAAGGAACAGGGAAATATGATGCATATACAGGAAGACAACAATAAATTGCCTTTGAGAGGATACCAATGTCAATGAAGGTTTCAAAGTAACTAATAAAAATAAACTCAAAGAACTAAAAGACGCTATAGTGTAAAAAGTGAAAAAGGTATGACAATAATGTCTCATCAAATATGGACTATCAATAAAGAGGTGACAATTGTTTTAAAAAGAACCCAGTGGAAATTCTGGAGTTGAAAAGTATAATTGACATGAAACATTCACTGAAGTATTGAAGAATAAATTTGAACTATCATAAAAGTCAGTAAAATTGAAAATAAGATAATAGAGATTATGCAATCTGAAGAATAGAAAGAGAAAAAGGAAAAATAACAGAGATTCCCAAAAATGTGAGACACAATTAGTCATACTAAAATATGCACAATAGAAATATCACAAGTGGAGGACAAATAGTAAGGAGCAAACAAAATATTCAAAGAAATAATGGCTGATAACTTTCTACATTTGCTGAAAAACATTCGAGATGCATTGAAGAAACTCATGTATTCCCAGGAGGACAAATACAAAGAGATCTATACCCAGATGTCTCAAGATAAAAATATTCAAAGATAAGGACAAAGATAAAATAGTGAAATCAGCAAGAGAAAACAACTTTTCAAATGCAAGGGAACAACAAATGCAAGCTAAACACCATTTAATCGCATATTTTAATGGATCTATGGCATGAAATGTGAATTATATACCAATAAAGATGCTAAAATGAAGAAAGAGAAAGAAGGAGAGCAGCTTCCCAGACTCTATCCTATCAACAACATTCAGGGTAAGACCTGATTTCTCATCAGAAACTATGGAGGCACATTCCTCCAGTGGGATCACATAACCATAGTACTGACTGCAAAACAGTTGTCAACCATGAATCTTATATCCAGCAAAACTATCCTCTTAAAACGAAAGCATAAATGAAGACAAAAAATGAGAGGATTTTTATAAACACACTCACCTTAAAAGAAATACTAAAAGAAGCTCTTCAGGCAGATGACAAATTTTAGTAATTCAAATTCACATGCAAAAGCATAGAGCATTAGTAAATACAGTTATATAATTACAAAAAAATATTACAGATGCAAGTTCCTTCTTTGCTTTCTTAATTTTAAAATCAGTTGTATAAAACAATATGTACATGATTGTATTGCTGGGTTAATGAACTGCAGAAGTGCAATGGTGTTTGACAATAAATGTCCAAAGTTGGTGGATGGAGGCAAAGTTATATGAATGTAAGGAAAAGAGACTAGATGAATCCACAGAACAAATGAAAAATCCTCAAGGATGCAAGCATAAATGAAGAATACTCATAAGAACAAATGAAGACAGCAAAAATGGTAAATAGGAAAGCTAATACCAAAAACTCTAAAATTTATACTAGCTGTCCTTTCTTCTCACAGCTTCTTTAAAAAACATTAAGTGATAAAAGATAAAAATTATAGTAATGTATAATTGGGTTTGTAACATGTATAAATGCAATGTGTATAATAATATTGTCACAAAAAGGGGTAAGAAGGAATAGAGCTATATAGGAATAGTGTTTTCCTACATCACTGAAATTGTTAATATAAATCTGAAATGATTCTGATAAGATGAATATGATAAGCCCTAGAATGACCAGTAAGAAAATAAAACAACAAATGTAACATATATATATAAACACACACACACACACACACACACACACACACACACACATACACATATATATACATATATGTTAAAGGAATTTAAAATGCTAATCTAGAAAATAAATTAGTGGTTTCCCAAGACAAGGGGAATTATGGAAAATGGGAGGAAATGGAGGAGTGTTAATGATGTGGGATTTCCTTTGGAGACAATGAAATATTTTAAATTTGATTGTGGTGATGATTGTACAACTCTGTAAATATGCTAAACACCATGTAATTGTGTACTTTAATGGGTCTATGGCATGATTTGTGAATTATATACCAATAAAGGTGCTAAAAAGGAGAAAGAAGGAAAGCTTCCCAGACTCTAGCTTATCAAGTTTATTGCCAAATCTATTTATAGAAAATTGATTGAATCCTTTTAAGCAGGAATGCAATTTATATTGGTCTCCTTGGAAGTTTTGATCCATGGATAGATCAAAATAAGACATTAGCAATTGTGAAACTTGTAGACACAAGAAATACATAAAAATTTTTCTCCCACTGAGAAGTTGATAGACTCTCTTAGAATACTCATTCTTAGAATACTCATTAGGAAAAACATTTCAGTTTAATCTTATAAAATGGTCAAATATTGGTTCCTGTGCTCAAAAAAAAAAACACTTGCAGTTTAAATTCACTGAGAAATGGCCTTTAGTTTACACCGCTATCTACAAGAAACTGGTATCTAAGAAATGGTCATTTCTGTTAGCAAAAGGAAAAGAACATAAGAATTCATAATTTCAAATTAAATTATTTCCCTTATGAGAAAAGTTACTTGTTTATATGACACTGTGACTTCTTTCCAATTATTATTATTATTTGTGAAAAATTAATTAGACTGTCACTTAAATATTTAGTCATATGAAAGGAAACTTCTTTGAAACACTTTCATCAGGCCACTTGTTTCAAGTAGTATTATAAAAATGGAAAACAGATTTATTCAAATTAAAATATTAAACCAGACGAGACTGAATTTTCTTGGACGGAAAAAAAACAAGTAAAAAACTTAGGATAGCAGAAATTCTGTCAATGATTTAATGCAGAATTGTGACTTTGGAGAATATACCCTAGTTTGTTCTTAGTAAACATCTCTTAATCCCTATTTGAAATGCAACTCTTTCTTTCTTGAGGGGATAGCTCTCATCTTGCTCAGGAACCACCAAGTTACCTTCTAACACACAGTTGAATGTTGTTTTTGTAGTTTAATTCTTAGATTGACAAGGAAAGTAAATACTTTAATCCTTTCTAATTAAGTAGTATTTGCTTATTCTAATAAGCTCACTTAATTGCCACAGTTAATCCAATTTTTGTTCTGAACGTGTAATAGAGTAATTTTCCAACTTTGAACAATTGACTTGAATGGGAAACGGATAAATAACCAGCTAGAAATGGCTGATCAACCGACAGAATTATAATTTCTTTTTGGTTCCCAAAATCCTATTTGAATTCTATATATCATATTTAATGGAATCATCTAACATGATCCAGTTTTTCCCCTATTGCAGCATATGACTGGAAGGTACTTAGGTACTTCGTGTGAGCAAGTGCCAGGCTTAGTTTTCAGCAGAAGATCCTTAATTGTTTTTCAAATATTTTAAAGTGGACAAGAAAGAATAAACATAATAAAATTCTGTATACAGCAGGATTGAATAAATCTCTAAAACCATTTGACATTACAAAAGCAGTCTCCAAGTGAGAGAAAGTACAACCAGTCTGTCTTTGCCACAACATCCTTGTTATTAAACTTTATAATAAATCCCTGGCAATAGGAGTTAACAATTCAATCATGTATGTCTCATTGGCGCCACCTACTGAGCGCTGGTCTTTTTCTATAAATCTCAGTTAACAAATCAACAGCTGAAAACACAGAATGAACTGAATCAAAGTAACAAAAGAATGATTCTGTCTCCTGCATTTTATTTTCATCCTTTCTACTTAAGTTGAAGCACAGTAATCAGAGAAGTGAATGGCAACTCAGAAAAGTTTTAAATTTTATTAAATATGATACTCGATTTGATAAAAAGAGACTTTGACAAAAGCAAGTATTATTAAGACATATCTGCCTTACTCATCTTACAGGCTAATAACAAAAATTATATAAATTAATTAATAGGAAAATTCTTTGCAAAACATTAAAAGTGCAAACCATTCTATATAATTTAACCGTAATGCAATGGAATTTTTCAAAAAGGTTTATAATACTACCTTTGAACTCATGATCCAAGTTAGCTGCTACGCTTAGGTTCAACTGAGCTTAGCATTTAGAAAAGCTGGAATATGTAATTTTACTAGAAAAATATTTTCTATGTTAGATGATTTAGAACTCATTTTTCTATTGTCTTCTCATTTCTGTAAAAATTGAGTGGTGACTTTTTTTCTCAGTAGTAAATTGTTTCTGGGTCAAATCCCAGTCCCCACTCCCCTCTGAAAGAATGTATTGTTGCCCTCTATCATCTCTTTTACAAAGCTAAATTTATTTTTCTCCACGTTTTTACTGGTGCATTGTAGTTGTACATAATGATGGAATTTGTTGTTTGTACCTGCACATGCTATAACAATATAATTTGACCAATATTATTCCCCAGATCTTCCCCTAGCTCCTCATCTCTCACTCCTTGGTCCCTTTCCTCTACTGATCTCCCTTTCATATTTAGGAGATCCACCCTGCATTTATCTTCATTTTTCCTCTCTAGCTTCCACATATGAGAAAAACAACGTATTACCCTTGACCTGACTTTGACTGATTTAGCTTAACATGATGATATCTAGTTCCACACATTTTCCTCCAAATGCCATAATTTCATTTTTCTTTATGACTGAATAAAATTCCATTGTGTATATAAACTATATTTCCTTTATCCATTCATCTGTTGATGTGCACCTAGGTTGATTCCATAGTTTGGCTAATGTGAATTGGGCTACTACAACACGAGTATGTATGTATCACTGTAGTTAAGATGACTTTAATTCTGCAGAATAAATACTGAGGAGTGGTATAGCTGGGTTATGGAGTGGTTCCATGCCTAGTCTTTTGAGGATCCTCCACACTGATTTCCATGGTGGAAAGGTTTTCTTTTACAATCTAAAGTCATATTTATTTTTCAGTTTTGAAGACAGATTGAGTCATTTACACAAAACACGACATATGAAGACTTCATTTATGAAAATAAACATTGGTGATTCAAACTTCTGACTTTTCTGAAACTACTGAAAGATTCATAAAGCACGTGAAAAAAATAATATGGTCAACAATCAAACTCAATGACATTTAACCACTGGTGAGATTTATAAAACAGGAATATTCTATACAGAAAAAGCTTCACTCACAAATTTAAGCTCTTTCTTGTCTGAAATAATAAAACAATGTAATTTATAATAAAATAAAAATGAAATAATTCCATATATGACTAAACACATTTATTATACTCATTTTTTCTACAATATACCTAACACAGGTAGAACATAAATTTTGGGTTGTTTGCAGACTTATTTGTTTTGCAGTGCTGGGGGTGGAACCCAGCACCCCCCGCATGCTGGGCAAGCGCTCTACCACTAACTAAGCCACAAGCCAGGCCAGAACATCAGTTCTAAGGAATAAAACAATGCTCACATTGCATGTGTTCTTATCTACAGCATCCAAGTGTAAAAAGTAGCTTTACCAAAATTGGAGGCATCTAAATATCTACAGGCATTGAAATGATTGTCATGAACATAACTGCCTGGAATGTTACCTCCTCACATGGAGGCTTTGACATTTTGTAAATATAATCACAGCTCAAAATCAAAGTCAATCCCACTGTCCATGTGCAAATGTATTATTCCTTAATGGAAATCATCCTCACATACAGTTTCCCATGCCTTCTCATGTTCGTGGCTATTCTTCCTGATCCCCTAGAGGTTTCTCAGCATGAAGAGCCCAATTATAAAATAGGAAAAGTTCCACTCAAAGCCAATACAGGCAGCTACAAAGTGCTCTGTAGAGGTTAAAAGACTGATATGAATTTGGTCCACAGAATAACCTTCAGTGATATTACCAGAGAAGACAAGAATTTGAATGAGTCTAGGTTGGAAAACAAATTACCTTGTCGGCTTGAAGGCAATATCCATGGGTCAGAGCTGAGACCTTTTACTTTGGTATTGTGTGGAGAATTATCTCTATCACTTTTTCCTTTCCTTTTCTTCTTTTTCAGAAAACTAGGTGATTTTGACATTTTTGTTGTTTGTAATCTGATATTTTCCCACAAATTATCTTTCAGAAAGTGGAAATTGCTCTCATTAATTACAGGAGTGATGAAATCATGTTATCTATTATCTTTCTCAAAACCCATTATAACTTTAAATCAAATTCAAGGTATTAATTATTAATACCTTTCTCATATTTATTTTTCCTTCTGGTTTCAAATGTCTGTATAAGTCTAGCTGATATCAACATTAGAAGAAAATAATATCATAGTTTTAAAAATGTAGTCCTGTTAATATTTCCTTAAAAGGCATTCAATTGATAATGATCATCAGGAAACACTTCATCAAAAAAAACACAATTGCGTCTCCAAACATATTTAACTTACATACCAGAAACTTTAATTCAAGGAGAAAATACAGAAGGACCCTGAGCATAAGGATGGTAACATAGCACATAATTATTGCAATTGTCAATAAAATTTAATGACTAGGGTTTATGTCCCTGGTGTTGAACTAGGTGATTTATACCCATTATTTCTTACTATATTCAAAACAACTGTATGAATTGCATATTATTATTACCACTTTTCAGGTGACAAAAAGAAATCTAGAGCAGTAAAATAATATACTCATAGTCACCCAGCTAGACAGCAATAGAATAGAGAAGCAAACTTTTGTGAATCCCATGCACTAAGCCAGGCAAACTGGCTGCAAAGATTAAAAGAAGTCAGGGACAGAAAGGCATCTACCACGTGTTCTCTCTTGCATGTGGAGGTTTAAAAAGCTGATCCCATTGAAATAGATTAGAATAGTGATTGCCTGGAGCTGGCAAGGATGAAAGTAGAGGGAAATGGAGGGAGGATAGTTAAGGAGCATAAGGGTGTAGCTGAATAGGAGGGATAGCTTCTAATGTCGTATAGCACCATAGACTCACCATGGTTGTCAACAAGTATTTATGTATTTCAAAATAGCTAGTAGATATTTTGAATATTCCCAACACAAAGAAATGATAAATGTTCGAGGTGATGGATAAATCAGTTACCTTGATCAACAGTATAATTTGAATCTTTTTTTTTCTATCAGAGCTTTATAGTTATTCAGAGTAGTTGGGTTCATCCAGGACAAACTACTTTGAATCTTGAATGTCTCTCAAAGACCCATGAGTTAAAGCCAGTCCCCCAATTGAGCTGCTATTGAGGTGTAGAATAACCTTCAAGAGGCAGGGGCTTAATGGGTCTTTAGTTGATCAGGATCATGCTCCCAAAGAGGCATATGGGACACTAACCTGCCTTGCTCTCTCTTGTTTCCTGGTGATAAGATGAGCAGTTTTGCTCTATCACATCCTCCCACCATAATGTGTTGCTTCTCCACAGGTCCAAAAGCAATAAGGGCAAATAAATCATGGACTGGAACCTCAAAAATGTGAACCAAAATGAACCATTTCTCTTTATATGGTTAATTGATTATGTCAGATTTTTTATGATGACAGATAAGAGGCTAACAACTTGATCATTGGACATTGTGTTCATGTATTTAGATATCACACTATACCCAATAAATATGTACAACTTCCAAGGGTCAATTAAAAACTGTGTGTGTGTGTGTATGTACTTATTTTAATTATATTTTTAAAGGCACTTTTTAAAAATTAATTCAGAGAAGTAATTTGCTCACCAAGCTATGTGTCTTCAGGATTTGGGGTCCAAATGAAGTTTGTTTTGTTTTGTTTTCCTTAATTTACACAAAGATGTCAAACAACCTTATAATATACCTGGTATTGCAAGTGTTCTAAAAATTCAGGAGAAAAGTTTGTTTTTACCTCAGTTGATCAAGGATGGAATTCTTCAGCTAAGGGATTTAAATTCAACCTAAAAATAAATACAATTTTAGTTGGGAAGATAAAGAGAAGGGGGAGTAAAATAGAGCATTTTGAATTCACATGTGGAAAAAATATTAGGCACATTTTAGATATAGGATATAGTTAGAAGTGGCTGAAGTACAGATTTTCTAACAAGATGATGACTGAAAGGCCAATTTGTGGAATGCTCAGAACACTAAATTAAGGGATGAAGTCCATGGTTATTAAGCTGTGAGAAGATATGAGGATTAAGAAGGGAAACAACAAAACCACACAGAGAATGATTATTCTGGCATTGGATACAGGTTTTTTCAGATCTAACATTTTCCCACAATCATCAAATTTAAATACCAGAATCTTTTGGAATTTGACATAGAGATAAGACTTGTGAAAAATTATCCAAAGAATTTAAATAATCTTAATAAAGATAAACCAAGATATATTTTTGGCAACCCTGTCTATCCTCATAGTCTCACAAAAAGATACATCCACCCAAACATACATATTCACACCAACAGAAAAATACCTGTCAAGTTTACAGTTACAATAGAAAGCTGTATGTAGAATATTTGACTCTAAGAGTTATCAAAATATTTTTGGACATAGATAGGCTTTCAAGGAATTTTATTTTCAGAATCTTTTAGGAAGGACTCATGGGAAAATTAGTTGGACCATAAATCTACTAAATGATAGTCTTGAAACTCTACAGTTTGTTACTGCTTTTGAATTCTGAAATGTAAGGAATCAAAAGAAATTTAAATGCCAATTCTTCTTCCTATCAACTCCATGGAATTCATTTCAGCAGTGACTTACTTTTTGTCTAAGTCTCTTTGTGTCATTGGACAATTAATAAGCAATTTGTAGCCAAGTATTTTTAGGACACATTCTCTTTAATTCTTATGCATTCATGTTTCATTAATAATCTAGTGTTAAATATTTTCATATTGATTGATATAAGATCACTTTCAGCTTATTATACTATAAATTTTAGCTACTATTATCCAAATAAGCTGTAATTATTATTATCATTGTCACATAATTGTTTTAAAACTGTTATTAACTACTACTAATGTTATAATTATTGATATCCTTGGAAACCTGTCATCTCACCAAAAATAATTTTTAAAATTCTGTATGTACAGTTTACAGATAAAACCTCTTGGAACACACAAACTCGTCTGCAGTTGTTTGTATTCCAATCTTGGTAACATAATGCTGGGGTTGGCTTCCACTCATTTGTATGTACAATAACACTTGCAGTGATAAGGTCATTAAAGGTCACCAAGATATTTACAGACCTTTCACTACAGGTTGTAAAATATATACCCCTAACACATCAAGCTGGAAAACCATTCATTCTAAAATTATCAGAAAACATGAGATGGTTTTAGTGGTGTTGGTTTATATGATTCATAAAACTCAATTATAGTAAGTAGCATATTAATAGAATCATCTCACATATGGTTTTATATCTGGCCAGCAACAGTATATCTGCATTATAAGATACACGTTAACATTTTATTTTTTTATTTTTTTAAAGAGAGAGAGAAAGAGAGAATTTCAATATTTATTTTTCAGTTTTTGGCGGACACAACATCTTTGTTTGTATGTGGTGCTGAGGATCGAACCCAGGCCGCACACATGCCAGGTGATTGCGCCACCGCTTGAGCCAAATCCCCAGCCCACACATTAACATTTTAAAGATAAATTAACACATACCAATACTTAATAAATAGAAATTCATGGGGAAAAATGGACATTACATTTTCCTTATAAAAAAGAGCCAAGGTGATTTATAAATTACGTGTTCATAACAGGAAAAGACATTAATCAGCTTTCAAAAGCTAAATTTGTCTGGAGCTCATTATTATTCAAAGCAGTGAATTTTCCCTGGTAACATGTCACAAAGGGAATAAGAAACGGAAGTTCTAATGATAGCCCAGCAATTTGGCACAAGATTTAATTCAGTAACCTGCAGCTTATGCACATAAGACTGATTACATGCACAAAAGTTCACTTCTAGAAGCATTTCATAAATTAAAGGAATGCTCTATATTTCAATTACAAAATATGATTCAGTATATACTGAAATCAAGAAGCAGTTACAGTATAGTGCTTTGTTAAACATAAAGCAATCATTAATTTTTCCCAAACTAAAGCATGAACCAAAAGCATCTACAATTTCCCATTATGCACAACATTGAAAACTGACAACAAATTGATGACTTGTGGAATTATATTGATAAAAATTGGAATGAAGTCAGGAATAAGCACTGACAAAGAAGTAGCAGTAAGCATAGGCATCCTAAGTTTGATTTTGTATTAAATAATTTCATAAGGCCATTGATTAGCCATTGTACATACATCTACAGATATTTGGTTCACAAAAAGAAGAAAAAAGGAAAGAAAACTGGACATGCACAAATTTTTAAATTTAATATTTATCAGAAAGATAAATACAATCTTCCTATCAGTAAATCTACATAATTACTAACATTTTTGGTATTAAAGTGATTTGAAATAACACAAAACCTAAGTATGTTGAATGATACAACTAATACTCCAATTGTAGCAGATTTGTAATCAACACCTAATTTACTACTAAGAATGTTCATTATGTGCATACAGCCAACTTTAATAGCCAAGTTCCTCATTCTCTAATGGCAATGTGTGGTGACTTTAGATTAAAGCCCTCCATATGGAGACCGTTTCATAGTAGAAAATTCTATTAACTAAAGTTCTCTTATACCTCTAGATGATTATATAGGAATCACTGATTGGAGAAGTGCCCATGTTCAAACATCTTTTGGAATAGATGGGCTATTCCAAGAGTGACAGGAGGCATTGATACTTTAGGAAGTTGACGTGAATCTGAGAGACTGGAACAGTCCATCCTCTGGCATGCCTGAAGGGAAACACAGTTGCCTAAAGCTGTCATTTTATGATTTCAGGCTAGTTCGTGTAGCTATATCCATCCTTTCTATACCTCCTTCATATCCTTTCTTCCTCTTTAATCCTTGCTCAGCAGGCATGAAAAGTACTGAGGAATGCATGTATTATAAAGGTCTTTTAGTTTAAAAACATAAAACATTTTCATACTTGTTAACATGATATAGGTTATGCTTAAGAAGCATAGGGAAGAGAGGATAAAGAAATCATCTTAACAATTGTACAACTGTTGATCCAATTGGTAGGCCGTTACCAAATCTCAGGGAGAACCAGAAGATTGGGTTGGTTACATTCAGAATGCAGCATCCTCTCATTTGCATATTTCCTACATTATTGCTCCCCAAGTGCTATAGTTTAGATCCCCCAAAGTCCAGCCATTAAAAGACTTGGTTCTCAGTGTGGCAGTATTGAAAGGTGATGGAATCTTTAAGAAGTGGTCCCCATCTAGGCACAGTGACGCATGCCTATAATCCCAGCAGCTTGGAAGGCTGAGACTCGAAAACCGAGAGTTCAAAGCCAGCTTCAACAAAAGCAAGGCACTAAGCAAATCAGTGAGACTCTGTCTCTAAATAAAATACAAAATAGGGCTGGGGATGTGGCTCAGTGGTCAAGTGCTCCTGAGTTCAATCCCCAGTACCAAAAAAAAAGAAAAAAAAGAAGAAGAAGAAAGAGGAGGAGGAGGAGGAGGAGGAGGAGGAGGAGGAGGAGGAGAAGGAGAGGAGCCCAGTAGGATATCTTCAGGTCATTTGAAACATGCCTTTGAAGAGGACAGTGGAACTCCAACTCCTTCCTCTTTCTTTTCCATTCTCTCTTAGGCCATGAGGTGAGCAGTTTTGCTCTACCACACACCTCTTTCCATGATGTGCTGCCTCATCACAGGCCCAGAGCAACAAGGTCAAGCAGTCATGGATTGAAACCTCTAAAATCATGAACCAAAAACCATTTCTCTTTCTAAGTTGATTTTCTCAGTGGTTATAGTGTTAGATAATTGACTAACCCCTCAAGTGGGTTAGACTGGGTTTCATATGAACAGATTCTAAGGTGTACAAGATGCTTATCAAAGAGAACTTTCAAGAGTTTTCTCCACAAAGAAATGAGGAAGACAGGACTGAGTAGAAGAAACCCCTGCATTATGGTGGAGGCTAAAGTTTTGGTCAATACGAAGAGGAGCCCTGCAGCTGGGATAACACTAGACTATTCTTCTAGATTGGAATGGGAGTAGGCCTGCATTGGCCAGTTACAGATCAGCCATGTGTCACCCTCTGGGAAAAGACATAAGCTTGGGGAGAAACTTCCCTGCCAGGCAGAGCTATGCTCAGTGAAGGATATAGTTGTGCACTGTCGGCAATCTACATTCCCAGCAGCCTGAGAATGGTATGTAGGTAAAGTATCATAACATTCCCGACTTCTGAGTCAAGCCCTCTCCCCATCTAAACAACTAGCTCATTAGGCCTGGCCTTCTGTACCAAGTCTATTCATGGCTGCTACTGGCTGCTGCCCTAGGAGCTGATCCACACAGCTGTGGCCAGAAAAAAATGGTCTATTTTCACCCAAACTAGAGCACAAAGGATTGTCAAGAACCCTTAGGCATAGCAGGAACTTAAAATTTTATAAACTTATCTAAGTATGTCAAATGAGCAGTTTCGAACAATATACTAATATTTCTATGTTTATTTGGTGCTTACAATCTAGGTATGTTAAATACTTTACACAGTCTCTCTCATTTGATCCTAACAGCAATCCTATGTGGTAAGTATTATTGTTTTTCAGTTGCATATGGGAAATTGAAACAGAAAAAAGTATATACCTAATACATGTAATATTATACAACCAATAACTTACAGAACTTGAAATAAGTGTGTCAGTGTCTTTTGTTTTAAAAACTCGACTACACAACCTACATAGCCTGGCTTATTACTGACCACATAATAACTTGATACTTTCATGGAACTCTGTTGACATCCCAATTTTAAGTATTAAGTTATATCTTCTATATTGCAAATATTGTAAAAATTGACATTATATTTATTCAGAGATCCCATATCCAATAACCTTAGGTCTTGAGAACATTGTTGAGTACCATAAAACCAGTGTAAGACTCAGTAAGAATTGGAGTGATAGGATTACATGTTTGCTTCTGCTTTAGAAAGTTAGAAAAAAGGTCCCCAAAAAACCTGCAATGATCATTATAAAAGATGAGACAGACATTGAAAAATAAGCAGCATAGAACTTAAGAAAAAAGAAACAAACCAAGCAAGCCCTGAAGGGGAAATCCTAACACAACCAGTGATCTCACTAAATCAAGGAACCAGAAATCAATATTGGAGGCAGTAAAAATGGTTTGAAGTTGCTGGTAAGACCATCGTAGAAGGGGACCTAAATAGAGAACTCCAGACATTTGCAGAGGGATCTTACTTGAATCTTTGGCTGAGTATTGAGCTGCTCTTGAATGAAAAGTAACTGCTCAAGACCAGAGAAAGAACCATCTGTAAGGGTTTGAAGTACCACCTGGGCTGAAAGTAGTTTGTGTCTCTACAGCACAATGGAAAGACCTTGTAAGGCAAGATAAATTCTAGAGAATTCAGTCATGCACCACATGACATTTCCGTAATGATGTACCACTTATACAACAGTAGTCCCACAACGTCTAGTGATAACACAGTCATCTTAGTTTTTAAGGTCATGCTATGATATTCACATAACAATGGAATCACCTAACAATGCACTTCTCAGAGGCAGCCTTATCATTGAGCAGTGCATGACTATACTCAGAAGAACATTACTTTAGTTATGAGCTTAAATTTGCCCTATAATAAAAGACAATTCTAAACCCATCTTTAAAAATGTCTAAATCAAGCCTCAAAGACATCTGAATGATTCCAGTAGACTAACTGCACACCAGAACAAATTCTAACAAGGTTTAAAGAAGACAATAAAAAACAACAATGTAAAATTTACAATGTCAGGCAACCAGTCAAAAAATATCAGGTATATAAAGTGCCAGAAAATATAACTAATTAAGAGGAGAAAACCAATCATTAGTGTTATGGTTTAGATATGGTGTTCCCCCAAAACTCACATGTGACACAATGCAAGAAGGTGGAGGAGAAATAATTGGGTTATAGCCTTAACATAATCAGTGAGTTAATCCCTGATGGGATTTACTGAGTGGTAACTGGAGGTAGGTGGGGTGTGGCTGGAAGAAGTGATTCACTGGAGGCATGGTTATGAGGTATATATTTTGTATCTGAAGTGTGAACTCTCTCTGCTTTCGGATCACCATGTGAGCTGCTTCCCTCTGCCACACTTTTCCTCCTTAATATCCTGCCTCACCTTGAGCCCTGAGGAATGGAGCCAGCCACTTATGGACTGAGACTTCTGATCCCATGAACCCCTAAATAAACCTTTCCTCCTCTACAGTTGTTCTCGTTGGGTCCTTTAGTCATAGCAGCAAAAAAGCTGACTAAAATGATTAGAAACAGACCTAAAATGACAGACGTGATGAAACTAGAAAACAAAGATATTAAAAAGCTATTAAATTATGCTCCATCTGTTTAAGATAGGTAGAGAAAAATATTAGCATGACTACTAGAAGAGAAGATTAAGAAGAGATCCTCAAATTCATCCTCTTGAGTAAGATTGACTGTAGAACGGCAGGCAAGCTTTTTCTTAGTGGGCCAGATGGTAAATACTTTAGCTTTATAAGACCATATTTCTGTAGCAATTATTCAACCCTGACCCTGTGGCAAAAGCAATCAGAGATAATATGTAAATGACTGTTCATAACTATGCTGCAATAAAAGCAGGTTTCATAAAAGGGATGGCAGACCCATGGGCTATAGTTCACTGACCCCTTCCTAAGGATAAAAGTACAGCATCAGAAATGAAAAATGCCTCGAATAGAAAAGATCAGTGAAATTAGCAAATGAACTAAATGAAACTATAGATATTTTGAAAGCAGAAGATGGAAAGGATTCGTTACTATCTGCATCTGCTATGGTTTTTTTTTTGTTTGTTTTGCTGCTATAACAAAATATAAGTTCCCTTCATTCAGAGTTTCACATCCCATGATTTCAGTTACGCACAGTGAACCACTGTCAAAAATACTAAATAGAACGTTCCAGAAATAAACGATTCTTAAGTTTTAAAGGGTGCACCATTCTAAATGATGTGATGAAATCTCTCTGGGCTCACTCCATTTTGCTTGAGAAGAAAACCTTCCCTTGATTAAGCATCCACTCTGCATATGTGATCCACGCATTGGTCACTCAGCTGTCCCAGTTATCATAACAACTATTGCAGCATCAGTATCACGGGACTTGTGTTCAAGTAATCCCTACATAGTATCAATGTCCCTATGCTTAAGTCATTCACCTCATTTGATATTGTTACTGAGGCTTTGAACATCTCACATCATCACAAGAAGGCTGAGTACAGTACAATAAGATATGTTGTGAGAGAGACTACCCTCACATAACTTTTATTACAGGAAGTTGTTAGAATTGTTCTATTTTATTATTAGTTATTGTTAATCTCTGATTTGACTAATTTATATATTTAACTTTCTCAAAGGTACTATGAACAGCAAAATATGTAGAGAATTCATCACTACCTAGTTCAGGCATCTACGTGAGCACTTAGAGTGTATCCCCCATAGATAAAGTGGATTACCATACCACAGACTGGGTAAATTATAGATAAAAGAAATATGTTGGGCTTATGGTTCTAGATGTTTTGAAGTCCAAGAGCATGATGCTGTCTACAATGAGTCTGATGTCCATGGTAAGAGTGAAAATATTATTTACTAAAAAATCAAGTACATTTTCAGACATTGTGCAAGATATCACCTTACATACTCTCATTTGATCACAACAAATCACAACACCTCTTTTAGCAAGAATTATGTCCCCCTATTTTACAGATTAAAAAACTGAAGCTCAAGAATTAATGCAAAATGCTATAATAATAATTAGTAATGGTAGAAAAAAGACACAAACTGAGGTCTTTTGGATATGCAGACAATGTTTGACTTTAGAGTATGGCTGTGTGGATGGAGTATCCAAAAAATAAATTGCTGTATCTGTTACCCAGCTAGAAGTCATACAGAAATATCTGAAATACAAACTCACCGAAAAAGAAGGAAAATAAAGCCTTTAGTTTAACTGTTGGGACAAGCAATTGCTGGCACCATTCGAATTGCTGACAATAAATCTCAAAGGTAGTCCAAGAGCTGCAAGTATGGTTATATACTTAGAATCATAAAACCATAGAATTGTGAAATTACTTACAGATCCTTCCTGTTAAAAAAATCGGAAACATAACCCAGAAGGTTAAACCATTTACCCAAAATAACATCATTGGTTATTGACCTTTCTATGAAACCATCCCCCATTCCATTCCAGAAAATATAAATTATTCATACAGAAAGAAAACCCCAATGTTGGCAGGTCAGAGATTTCAGTGAGATGTGAATTGATTAAGGGGTGTGATTTATGAATCTAGGCAGCTACCCAGATTGCCTTATCTCAGCTGTCCTTCTGGGAAACCTACTATTGTGAGTACCTAAATTGACCCCAGTTCCACCCATTCAGCAGTCACTGGGTATCTCATGAGGAGGAAGGTAAATTACTATGACACAATATATAAAATACTTAGAATCAAAGAATATTAGAGAGGAAATTTATATTGAGATAATTTACCTTTGTTTGCCAGATATAAGAATAAGAGTATGTGACCATACTCCCAATGATTAAATTTAAATCATGTTCCATTTTAAGTAAATTCTCAGCAGCATGCATCTCAAACATATATTCATATACATATGTACATACATACACATGCACACATGCTCTTATGTAAGCTTTTTGAAGGCAAGGGCTCCACTGGTCTCACAGTTGCTGGTACTGTAGATGCTCAATATTTATTAAATAAATGCAAAAATCATCAAATAAGTACAAAAACATAGAAAAGCCTGGCTCTATAGCAATACATGTAACTGAACTTACTTTTTTATCTTCAGCTTACTGAGGTCTCTGACAAAAAGTTATAAATATTTAAATTGTACAGTATAACATTTAAATATTCATATACATTGTGAAGTTAAATCACCACAGTGATACTAATTAACACATCCATCCTTCTCATAGTTACCTTTGCGTGTGTGAGTCTTGGAAACACTCAGATCTATTCTTTAGTAAATTTAAAGTATACAATACAATATTGTTAACTCTAGTCACACTGCTGTGTGTTAGGTCTCCAGAAGTTATTCATCTTGAACAACTAAAATTTTGCCTTCATCTCCCTGTTGGCCTTTCTCCCTATCCATGGCAATCACCATTTTACTCTCTACTTCTATAAGTTGGACTGTTTTAGATTCCACATGAGATCACAAATGATTTATCTTTCTGTAATCTGGCTTATTTTGCTTAGCATTTGTCCTCTTTTTTACCCATATTGTTGGAAATGACAGGATTTCATTTTTTTAAGTCAGAATAATATTCCTTATCTATACATTCAGCATCTGCAGACAGACATTTAGTTTGTTGGGTATCTTGGTTATTGTTGAATAATGCTGAAAAATGCTCCAATGAACATAGGAGCAGAGGCAGATAGCTCTCTAAGGTGTGGTTCATTTCTTTGCATACAAACCAGAAGTGGGATTGCTGGATCATTAAGGAATTTCTAGATTTTTGAGGAACCTTCATTATCTTTTCCATAATGGCTGTACCAAGTTACATTCCCAACAGCAGGCAAAGCTTCCCTTTTCTCGACATCCTTGCTAATACTAATTTTTCTGTTTTGTTTTACTTACTTTTTTCCAGATAGCTTGCTGCCTATTTACAGAAATGCCGCTTATTTTTTGTAGTTTGATTTTTATAACCTTCAATTTCACTGAATTCATCTGTCAGTTTTAAGAGTATTTTTGAGAGGTGGTGGTAGTGAGTCTTCAGTATTTTTCTCATATGACTATGCTATTTGCAAACACAGATACTTTCACTTTTTTTCTTTCTGAGCTAGATTTTTTCAAATTACTCTGGGTAGGACTTCCAGTATTATACTCACTAAAAGTGGTGAGTGTACAAATCCTCCTTGCCTTTACCAGATCTTAGATGGACAGCTTTCCATTTTTCCCCTTTGATGATGATGGTGGCTGTGGGCTTTTTATATAGGGCCTGTGTTGTGTTGAGGTCTGTTCCTTCTACACTTATTCCACTGAGAGTTTTTATAGTGAATAGTCATTCACATTTGTCAAATGGCTTCTCTGTGTTTATTGAAATGATCATGTGGCTTTTATCTTTCATTCTGCTAATGTGGTATATCACATTGATTTGCATGTGCTGAATATTTTGCATCAACAGGAAAAGTTCTTGTTATTATGTATGATCCTTGTAGTGTTCTATTGAGTTTAATTTGCTAACGTTTTATGAAGGGTTTGGCTCTTATGACCATCAGGAAGCTAACCCGCAGTATTTTTATGGTGTCTTAGGCTTTGGCACATTGGTGATACTGGTCTATAAAATTAGTTTGGAAGTGTATGCTTTTCTTTCATTTTTTTAAAAGAGTGTAACAAGGATTCTTATTAACTCTATGAATGTTTTGTTACATACTTTTAAAATACTAAATTACAGTAAATAGTATCATATATAGCATTTACAAATTTGTTTTCATGTCTTAGTTATCATGCATATCTTTTACACATTTTTATTTCTTTCAGTCCTTACCTTGGGTTCTGCACAAAATTAGAGGTTTATTCACTTCTGGGTTAGAGCAGATAAGTCCTAATTTTATTTTTAATCTCGACAGAAATGTTAAGATACCCACAAGATCTGTCAAAAGATTATACATTATTTCCAGGTCTTAGATTTGCACTGGCAAACCACAGTGATCATTAAATGTCAGCAACTAATTTTTCCCACTAACACCAATAATAGTAGGTCTGAACTTGTCTTCCCTCCTTTGTCTGAAAGTGAAAGTTTTAAGTTAAGTTTGAGCAAGTAAGCTGGTAATTTTCCCTCAAGTTTTAATCCGTTTACTTAGGAAACTCATGCAGTTATCCTGCTCATTTTTCAACTCCATAGGGTTAGGAGAACAGAGGTAAATTTTAATAATCACATTTACTTAATGCCTTCCCCCACTAGACATGGTTGCAGAAATGAATGCCTTGGCACATAAATAGACTCTAAAGGAAGAGAATTCTCCTTCCTGAGTAGATTAAACAGAGACAGAAGAGAAACTGAAAACACATGCGGGATTTACATTTGATATTCATCCTTCTCTAAAATATTTTTACTCTGGCTAACACAAAGGTTCTGTACCTGAATAGAATAGTGACACATCCTTCTTTAAAAATGATAATTGTGCTGGGGATAAAGCTCAGTTGGTAGAGTGCTTGCCCTGTATGAATAAGGCCCTGGGTTCAATCCACAGAACTAATAATAATAATAATAATAATAATAATAATAATAATAATAACAATAATAATAGATTTGTTAATATTCTGTAGTCTACATAATAAGGAAAATTAATTGAAAACAACAGGTGGCTTACTCTCATTGAGTACCGGAGAAATGTTCCCTGAATTTTTTGATGATCCACCTACAACAACCATATGAGGCAAATACTTTTGTCAGTTAGAGAATCTGAGATTCAGATGTGGTAAATAATTTGCTTGAGATCTCAAATCTTTAGTTTGAGAGCCCATGATATTAGGTACTGTGTGCTCTTCCCATTCACAGTGATGCCACTTATTTCTTTACTACTCCACTGATATGCACTGTCCTCTACTTGGTCTTTTCTCTTAATGAGAATGGTCAGGAGTGTAATATAAGGTCAAACTCCACAGCACCATCCACCTACTATGTACCCCATAATCCCCTAACATTTTCACAGGAGAAAATAAGAGAAAAATAAAGAGGGTACAAACTATTTTCCCCCTTAATTTCCCATGTTTCTGGGTCCTAGCAATCAGTCTCCATATATTACTTTGTCTAGAAGCCTAAAAATAAATTTACAAGCAAAATTTGGAAAAACTAGATAGGAGTCAGGACATCCTACCTGGGAATGGAAATATTTTGCTCACCTTAATCTCCCTGGCTGGTAGAAATTTCTAATGTAAGAAATGGTCTTGGGATAAAATTAAATTAATGGTGTGGCTATAATGTGCTTATGTTACTTAAATATTTAAGGCATGAGTAGTGAGTATCTCAGTTTGGTAAAAAGATTTCTAAAAATCTTAAAAGCATGGTCTCAGAGAAAGTCTAATACAAAAATAATAGTAAATATATATTTAAAAAGAGAAACATGGCCTTAAAATAACAGTATTCCTGTAACCCCCATGGCTCAGGAGGCTGAGGCAGGAGGATCCCAAATTCAAAGCCAGTCTTAGCAATTCGGCAAGGCACTAAGCAACTTAGGAGACTCTGTCTCAAAATTTAAAAAAAAAAATAAATAAAGACAGGGGACTGGGAATGTGGCTCAGTAGGTAAGTGATCCTGGGTTAAATTCCCAGGTTAATAATAATAATAATAATTGAATAATTATATGATTTTTGTCAAGCTAAGTATATTAAATCCAATTCATAGAAAGGCAAAATGTAATTAAGAGTGTTGTACCAACAAAAGAATCATTAGGATGCATTAAAACAGCCAGATATTGCTCAAATTATAAAAAGGCACTGCTGGTTCTCCAGTTTTCTTCTAGCAGAATAAAGCAGAAAGCAAACTGAAGAAGCTATTCAGCTTCTAACATATCATTTTTTTCTAATGTCAAAGGGAAAATACTTTCAGCCAAGAACACAGAGTACAGAACTACAGACCACTGAATATCTACAGACTATTGTCAGCAAAAGGGAATCCCTTCTATTAAGCATGAAAGCACAGTAGGCTGGAGAGCAGCTTTCAAAGAATAGTACTATGCCCTAGTCATGGAATGTTCCCTTTGTCCGAAGTAGGAAAAACTGACAACAATTCTCCCTGTGAGATTTCAGAATTGTTATGGAGCAGAGACACATATGTGCCTCTGGTTCTTCCAGTTTGGGATTAGAATTATCTATGTGATCAACCTATACCTGTATCACCATTTTGTGTTAATATTTCTGTTGTAACTCCAGGTTCTGGAGTAAGAAAGTCACATTGGAGCCATATCTAGATATAATGCAAGTCATAAAGCCATAGATTTTAGCATTGATGCTATAATTAGAGAAGAGTTTCAGCATCCTGGAATAACAGTTAAAGATGGCTGGAAGAAATAAAAATACTTATGATAGAATATTCATAAAAGAATACAAAAACAACTGCCCACAATTTTTTCCTGTCTTTGAACCCATACCTCTGTGATATGATTTTGCAGATCCATGAAGAAGCAGAAAGCTGTTTCTCAAATCTGGATTAGCAAACATGTGCCAAGCAAAGTCCTAAGCAATGTTTGTATATTGGGGGCTTCCTGTCTTGCTGCTTTTTAAAACCTGCAACTATTAGAATGCAAAAGAGCCCACGGCATTACCTTAACAGCCCTGCCAATGGTCAGAGTGTGATGCCCGTCTCACAAAAGCTGCTATCTTATTTATTGTCCAGCATTTTCTTCCTGTGAGCAAGTTGCCCTACAAAGATCAGCAGTTCTATCTTGCTCTTTTCATGCCTTGACTCTTATAGTAGCGGGCAGGCACCCCACATAGGCAGGAAAAGCAACCATGATGTAGCATTGACCATGACACAACAATTTACTAAGAATCACAATTTCCTAAAGAGAAACCACAGCCCTGGTCAACCTCTAATTTTGATGTGTAACAAGGATAATATTTTGGCACCTTTAGATCTTATTCCTTTATCTTATTACTCAGTTTGGTCAGAACCTGTAAGGGGAAAAACTGATATTATTCATTTGGCCCCTCATAGATCACCCAACAATGAAGATGATTCTGCATTTCCCTCTTCTACACGTACCATCAATTTTTAGACACTTATCTACATCCCTTAAAGGACCAATGAAGATGCTGATAATTCATACATGTCCAACACTTATATATATTTAACTATACAATAACATTCATTACTGCACAACATTAGAAGTCAAAACAGGATTTCTCCCATGCATATGGCTCTTAGGGCTTTTAGATGTCCCTTCATAGGAATCAACACAAAGGAAGCCTGGAATTCTGATTCTGGAAAAATGAGAACCTTTTCTCCAATACTTTTATCTAATAATTCTGAGGAATCATCAAGTTGCTTGTTTTTATTGCTTCCTATCCAGCACATTAATCCTATTCAGCCCTGCTATCACCTTTGCCCTTTGCCCATAGTGACAGGTACCATGCAGTCACTTCTCCACTGCTAGAATACAGTGTGAAGTCTGGAGTTAAGATCTTCAACAAATTACAAGACAAATAAAGATGAGAAAGACAGGTAAGGAAATCAAATATGTTCCATCTAGCATTATAGGTGTATGGAAGATAGAAAATAGATGCATCAATTAGAAGTAGTTACTTGTCTGTCTTGGTTAGTGAAGATCCTGAACACCCACAGCAAGAGGAACAGAGAAACTTATCTACTGAAGAATGAAAGGGAAAAAAAGTATCATTCTGATGGTTTGGGCTAGACCCCAGTCTCACCTTGATTAGTAGTCCCATAAGTGTGTTCTTAGAATTGACACCTAATCGTGTTTCTATATATGCGGCAAGTATTCAGCAAAAAGACAAAGGAACACACTAGTAATATTCAATGATAATATTTATCATAGCCTTGTTACTATTTCTTATACTTGCTAGAAGTTAGTTATATTCCATGGAAGTAAACAAGAAGGGGTCTGGGATATTGCCCATATACTTATCTTTTAGGACACACCTAATAGAACCCCAAGCTAAAGAGTCCACTGGTTTACATGCAGACAACTCTCAGGTAATTGCAGAGGCATTGAGTGCTCAGAGCCTTTGTCCAGCTGGCCTCTTGCTTTGCTGGCACTCCTGGCTGACTGGCTGGCTATGCTGATAGTGCAAGTCAAGGGATTATTAGATTGACCACATGCCCTCTGCTTTTGTGTCTTTGTTTTTGTTTTCTTTTGGGACAGAGATAGGAAAGTTGACTGGGGCCCCAGAGATCTATGAAAAAAAAAAAAGATAGAAAAGGAGGAGGGGAGAGAAATTTGCAATGATGAGTGTTTTCTGCTCTAAGAGTCATGAGAGAATATAGGAGTTTGATTCTGGCAGAAGCGAACCAGCAACGTGGTTCAAGAATTAACCCACAGGGATGCCAGGATAGCATTTCCTGAGACATGTCTCTAAATTACATCAAAAACTTCTATGAAGGATGTGTAAGTATGATACCAAAAAATAATCAATTTTTATGATATTTGTGTTTATTGACCTGATTTACATGAGTGGTGATAGGTAAGTTCCTCTATATTTATGGTGAATAATATAAATAACAACCTTATACTTCAAAATATTCTGAAGTTAAATCTATAAATAGAAGAATTCAGTAAGTACCTTTAGATGTTGATGTCTTAAAATGATTCATTCTTTCAATTCCATAATTAAGAAGCCAAAAAAACTTGTAGTGACAACTAAATAAACAATATTTAAGATAGTGTTTAATATTCAATCTGTCATCTAATTTTCCAAAGGGCTTAGAGGGGAAGAGGATATTAATTGAACTCAAAGCTGCTTAAAATATTTCTAAAAATAATACATTTCATTGACAATATGTCCCTATTTGACTGTTGCATTTCATATTTTGAGGGTGAAAAGGCATGAGAAATCTCATAATAGAGGCATTGTATTTGTCTGATGATTGCTACAAATCTATCTTGCTTCAAAACTTCTTGAACCTGAAATTTTAAAAATGTGATCATGAGAACATCCTTTAGAATATTCCTTTATTAATGTTTATTTTCAATGACCTTTTTCCTCCTGAAACTATAAAAGGTTAAACCTCCGACCGTGATTGGTCAATTCCACACACTTTTCTTTGGATCTGTCCGAATGTTCTTCCTGGGAGTGTTAGGTTTTGCGGTTTATGGGAACGAGGCTCTGCACTTCAGCTGTGATCCAGACAAAAGAGACATAAACCTTTTCTGCTACAATCAATTCAGGCCGATCACTCCACAAGTAAGTTTTTCTGTGAGCACATTAACATTGACTCCACAACACACAATTTTTTTTTTAAAGTAAAATAATATCAGTAAAAGGAGTATTTTAACAGGCATGGTTTCCAGAATTAATATTACTTTTTCTCTCATTGGCTGTGTATTCAGAAATTCTATCATCTATTGATACTAAAATTATACTTCAGATTTGTATTTAGAATATAGAAATTAAGTAGCTACTAAAATTAAGTAATTCATTATTGACAGGTAAAATATCATCATATTTTAACAATTACTGTGTTTGGGTTGTAAATGTCCTAGTAATTAAATATGTCAAACATTGCTGTGCTTATGATCTTCTATTTACTGTTTGTAAGACTTCTATGAAACTTAGAATTTTTAATTTAGCTTCTGTCAAGAATCGGCATTTTTTAGGGTATTTTTGGTTATATGTTGATCCATTGATTTGACTAAGATATTTCTGACATACATTAGGTATTCTGGGCATTACAACTAGTGATTGTCCTGGTTCCTGGAGCTATTTTCCATCTTTATGCTGCATGTAAAAGCATCAATCAAGAATGTATTCTTCAAAAGCCCATCTACACTGTGATCTACATCTTCTCAGTTTTATTAAGAATTACTCTAGAGGTGATAGCATTTTGGCTTCAGATTCACCTCTTTGGTTTCCAAGTAAAACCACTTTACTTGTGTGATGCTGCATCTCTTGGGAAAAAAATGTCTATTATAAAATGCATGGTTCCAGAACATGTTGAAAAGACCATTTTTCTCATTGCAATGTATACATTTACTGTAATCACAGTGGTATTATGTGTCACTGAGGTTTTTGAGATTGTATTTAGAAGATTATGTTTTCTAATTAGGCAATGACAAGGGTTAATCATGCCATAGTTATGTATCATTTTTATTTAGTTTCATTTATTCAGTGAGTACCTCAATTTCAAATATAAATATATGTTCTTAAAATTTACTTTGGTGTGTCTGAAATTTATGTCTACTATAAAGTGTAATACTAAGATCTAAGACAGAGATTGTTGAACAAATGTTTCATTCTATTTTAATTTTAGCATTTATTTTATTATAAAATATATAGAAAACTAATGTCAACTCATCAACATTAGTTAATCATCTCTTCCCTCACAAACAACATCTTAGTTGATCAGATCATTTTGTGGCTAAACTTTCATTATCTTTTAGCATACTGAAAATTAATGTTTAGGGATGGTAATTTAGGTGTTCAAAGTCATAAAAACTAGAATCCAGATCTTCCTATTTCCCTTTCCTCTGAATCATGCAGTTTTAACATTGAGGATGTAACTATTTTTGCATTCATATAAAATATAACTTACTGAAACACCAAAGTTATAATTATTGAAGGAGTAATTCCATAGTTTGATCACTAACTTGAAGAAATGGAGCAATTACATTTTTAATACTTACATTGTTTTCTTGAAATTTTTAATATTAAATGATTTGGAAATATAACCACCAAATAAATTTAAAATTTTATGAATATTATTGTGCATGGTTTCCTCTTTTCTTGTTGTTCCCGTAAGTATCAAGTAAAAATAACCTTTACTTGATTGAAATAAAAATTATGTTTACATTAAGTTAGACTTCCTCCATAGCTATAAAACTATTTAAAATAATTTCATATTGATTCATGCCTTTCTATCTGCCTGTCTTACTAATAGTCATCTTCATTTTATATCATTTAAAATCCTTATGTAATATTGCCTTACATTGTTGTCTTATTAGAGAAATAGCCATATCAACCAAATACTGAGGATTTTAGTATTTTATTAAGCATTATTGAGCCTATGTTTACTATTATGAATTTCTGGATTTAATTTTTTTACATCATTAAGCTTTCTCTACATGAAAGCATAGGAGTAAATATAACTTTCCTTCATTCAATAAGTAGCTACTGAATAGCTAGTTTTAACATGTACTGCATTGGGAATTCATTTAAAAAGATAGTTGAAATTTAGTATCTATATGAGAACACATTCTAATGAGCAGTCTAGTACCAAGCCAAGATAGTGAGGACTGGAATAATAACTTACCCTAAAGAAAAATAATATTTATTTATTGTCTTTGTTTAAGATATCTGATCTTTGGTATCAATAAACCAAAATATTAAATTATTATTATTATTATTATTATTATTATTATTATTATAATATTTAAATTATCTAAGATAACATACCCCTTTATTGTTTATATCCAAATTGAACTGTTCCCAACAATCTGCCCACAAAGATACACATATTATTTATTATGAGTTATATTTTCTTTCCCACAACTTGGCAAGGCTGCTAATCGTCAATTGGATGTCAAACATAGTGTCTTCTACCTTGTTGGATGCTAGATAGTTTTCTATTGAGAGATATTCCTAACGTTTCTTCTGGAACATAGTTACGTTACTTGAAAATGGTAGTTGCCTCTGCTTCCTTTTAAACTTTGCTAGATGGGACCAGTATAGTCCTTACTTTGCCCAGTGACAAAGGCAAAAACCTTTCTGAGTGCCCTATGAGGTGTCCTTTTAATGGTTAGGAAATGTATTCCTTCCACTACTTAAAATCCTAAGTAGCATCCTCACACTGGTTGACCCATGGCTGCCGAATAAACTGTTGCATTTGCAGGGACAGGTCCTCATTGTGCCCAAGGAAAGAATGAATGCACAACGGGGAAAAGGGCTTCTTCCTGGTTTGCCTCTCATTATTTTCCTTCGGGAAGATCATGCTTTCAAAAAAAAGGGCACAGCCGATTTTCTCTTAATGTATGCCCATTCATACACAAATATTTTGATTTATTTTTTTTTTATTTAATTTATCCTTTAAAGTTGGGCATTGTCAAAGTTGCCCCCTCGACAAAAGATTTTTCCACTCTCACTGTTGGGAACAGCAACGATTTCAGTCCTGTGTACATCTCAGGTATTGTTCCTTTGAATCCTTTTAAGCAGTTCTTGCCCGAAAAATATGTTTGAAGATGTTACCCTACCCAAAACTCAGCTGAAGACCTTTGCAGATCTCAGGTGTCTTGCTTTGTGGCTTCACCTCTAACTACAACGGTGTGGCCTTTGAATTCCATCCTCTGTGGCCTTCTTGGACTGTTTCTCCTCTATTGACAATGTAGACAGATGGATTTATGAGCCCCCAAAGGAACCCTGCTTATCTCTACGTCTTTTAAGAAAACAGCACTGCAAAAGTTTGAACATGTCTCCAAAAGTTCATGTGGTAGATACTTATTCCTTAATGCAACAGTATTGAAAAGAGAGATCTTTATTAGGTCATGAGGGCCCGGCTCACATGAATGGATCCATGTTGTTATCAGGGAGAGGGCTTGTTATCAGAAGAGTGAATTTGTTATTTAAGCAAGTTTGGTCTTTTGCTCTCTCACCATGTGATTGACTCCTTTTGCCATAAAGGTCATCTCCTGATGCCAGATCTCTGTTCTTGGAATTCTCAACCTGCAGAATTCCAAGAAATAAATTTTTTTTCTTTATGAATTACCCAGTCTGTGATATTTTATTATAGCAAGAAAAAAAATGAAACAAGACAAGTATAAATTGTCATGTTTAAAGATAGAGATAAGGTGAGAATTTGTTTGGACAATCTTTTTAATTTCTTACTGAACCACTGTTCTATTATTTCATTTTGTAGTACCTACATCAGGATTGTTAGCAAACAGTATATCGTCCTGGATAATAAATGTTATATGTAAAAAAATTGAGATTTAAATATAAAAATTCATTTTCTGACCAAAATGAAAATATAGTAAACCTAAAAAGAACAGTTTTACTAAAACTAAACAAATTGACTGGTGTGGTGGCTCATGCCTATAATCCAAGTTGCTAGGAAAACTGAGACAGGAGGATAGTGAATTCACAGCCAGACTCAGCAAAGGCGAAGCACTAAGCAACTCAGTGAGATCCTATCTCTAAATAAAATACAAAACAGGGCTGGTAATGTGGCTCAACCTGAGTTCAAATCCCAGTACAAAAAAAAAAAAAAAAACTAAACTAAACAAATTATATCTATTTGAAAAGATATTTTAAACTATTTATATAAAAAGCTCTTGAACCAAATAAATAATTTAAACTAAAGTTTTTCAGACTATTTATATATGAACAATAGGCAGAATATTACATATAAAAATGCATGAGCTATAACTAAATTTGTAGTGCTTAGAAAATGGACAGCAGAAAATAAGTCAATAATGAACACAGAAACAATAAAGGTAATTCAAAAACAAACCTAAGAACTTCAAAATAAAAATAAAAACAAAGATAGTTTTTAAATGATGTACGCAGATAGTTATAAATTATAAAACAAATGATGTAGAATAAATAAATCCAAAATGGCTGTGGAAAATAACAATAAAATAGATAAGCCTCTGACAAATCAATTTAAGTATAGAAGTATACTACTATAATATTCATAAATATATATGTAAGTTATATATTGTCATTGGCAGATATTGTGATAATTTTAAAGATATATTATATATGATATAAAATATAATACAACCAACAAATCAAATCAACAAAATTTTGGTTAACAAGCCAACAAAGAAATTTAAATAGAAATTAAGTAGAATCATAAAACATTAATCATAAAACATTCACTTAATATCACTTAATCTCAAAGTGAATTCCTACAATTTTTTTATAAATTGTGTTTGTATTATCATTTCATTTTCACTTGCAAAAAAAAGAAAAAGAAAAAAATAAGACAAATAGAAATCAACAAGAAGTTAGTAGACTTAAACCCAAACACATCAATAGCTACAATAAATATAAAAGATTTTGAAATTCTATATAAAAATAGAGATTATCTATCTTAATGTATTTTTTTAAATTGAGACAAAATTATTAACAGGAACCCCATTTTAAACATTTTAAAATATTTAATATTCAAACCATTTAAATATAGATGGTAAAAAAAAGAAAAGTTATATCATGAAACACTAAACATCAGAGAGCTCAATTGACTATATTAATAGGAAAAAACCCAAGCAAATTTCAGGGCAAGAAATAATGATAGGAATTTAAAAAAACATTTTCTATTGATATATATATATATATATATATATATATATATATATATATATATATGTCAATATTTTAATCTATATATATATAGATTAAAAAGAGAAATTAATCTAATTCATTGAAGCAAAGATAGATTAAGAAGAGAAATGAATCTAATTGCAGTTTAAGATTTCAATATTTCTCAGTATTCAGTTAAATAGTAAACAAACATCATAAAGATAAAACAAAATTAAACATTACTAATAACCAACTTGAACCTATTGATTCCTATACACCACTCCTTACAATGCCAGAAGAATATATATTCTCTTCAAGTATTATGCAAAACATTCACAGAGAGATCATTGCTTGGCCATAAGATGTCATAAGGTTGGAAATCATACAGAATACGTTTATTGATAACAATGGAATTAAACTAGAAATCAACAAAAATAACAAGAATATGCCCAAATGTTTGAAAAAGTAATGATGTACTTTTATTAATCCATGGATCAAAGAATAAATTACAATGGAAATTAAAAACAAAATGATAATACAAACACAATTTATTAAAAGAAAAATTGTAGGAAGCATTAAACAGTGTTTAGCAGAATACTGAAAGTTTGTTCTAAATATTACATTTGAAAAAAATAATAAAATAGTTTAAGCATCTCATATTATGAAATTAGAAATATGATAATTTAAATATAAATTAAATAGAAGAATGGGGAAAAAAGCATATAAAATATAGAGATAGAAACTGAAAGGTAATAAAGAAAATGCATTAAACAAAAAGCTGGTTCATTGAAACCTTCATAAAACTAATAGATTTTAAAGTAGACCATTATAGATGATACAGGATATATATATAAAAAATTATCCATACAATGAAGGGAAAAAAGGGATTTCATGATAGGACATTAAAATGATTACAAGGACTCTTGAATAATGTATAACAATAAGTTTGGTACTTGGATAAGATGGAAAAATTCCTTGAAACACATTTTCCTAAAAGCTGATTCAACAGAAAACAATTAGTATAAATAGAAGAAACATCCCTGAATCTATTAAAGAAATCAATTTTAAATCCAAACCCTTTTCAAGAAGAAAACTGCAGGTTCACATGAACTTGCTTGTAATTCTATCAAATGTTTAGAAAGAAATCATACTCCAAGATCTCTTTTGGAAATGAAGAGGGAATATTTCCCATTTCATTTAATGAAACCAGCATATCTTTGATTTTAAAAAATCTTAGCAAAAGTGTATTAACAAATGTAATCCCTCTATGTATGTGCAGATAATACATTATGTTCAAGTGCAGTTTAATCCCAGGAATGAAAGTTTAATACTGTTAATCAATTAATGTAATTGAACTGTATTAAATGAATGAAGAAGTCCACAGATATCTTAATAGATACATATAAAGGCATGTGATTAAATTTAACACCCACTTATGAGGAAACAAATGATTCAAGCCTTTCATTCTAAAAAAGAATTACCTAAACTTAATAAAAGCATCTTAGGAAATCTTCAGTAAACATCTCATTTAATATCAACATAATGAATAATTTTTCCTATAATTTGGAAAAAGGCAAGGATATCCACTTTTATCACTTCTATTTCATGTTGAACTAGAATTCAATAAAAGAAATCACAAAAAGCGAAATATATACTTGAACATACATTTATTCAATAAATAAAGCAAACAAAGCAAAACACAAATTGGAAAAAAAGAAAATTATCTTTACTCATAAACATAATAAAGCACATAAAAAATTCTAAAGAATGTAGAAAACCCTACTTGAATAATGAAATTTATCAAAGTTAACATTTCTGCAGAATATTTCAAACAAAAAATTTAATGTTGAAAATCTTAATCATTTTTAACTTCAATCACTTCAAATTAATCTATAAATTCACTATAATTCCAGTCAAAATCCAGCAAATTTTTGTAGAAATTGACAAATTGTTTCTAAAATTTATGTGGAAATACAATAGACCTAAAATATCTCATGCAATTGTGAAAAAGTAAAATAAGAAGGGGGACTTATACCAAATACTCTCAAGTTTTCTTTAAAGCCATATTAAGCAGAATCTGGAGCTGGAAAGAGGATAAGCATCCTAAATAGGAACAGAGGGAGCAGAAATAATTCAGCATATACACGTTAATTCTTTCTAAATGTATTCATGTAATTCAATGATGCTGTAGAACTAGCTATGCATGTTGAAAATGTAAACTGTAACTTTTATGGTTTCAAAATGTCACAGCCATAGCAGAGTAAATGTGCCTATCCCAGTTTTCAGGATCTTCCCTTATTTTTCTGATAGATTTTTTCTAACAAGAAACATCTTTATTTGGGGGGGATTCCAACAAATTAGGATGTGAGTCTCATGATATTTGGATGGGGGTAACACATGCAGGGTACCCAAAAGATATAGCTACAGATATAACTCTCACTGCATAGATTGATTTGTCTTTTACCATCAAATTAATTCTGACCATAATGGAACAGAAACTTTTACTGTGAGGTAAACATACATACACAAGGAGTCCATTGGGCATGCAAAACTTTTAACTTTTCCCATTGAAACATGGTTCAGTTCTAATTTCTCTCCCTTTTCTTCTTCCCTGAGTCACCCTCACCCCCATCTCGCTCTGCATCTCTACCAACCCCTCACTTACCAAGGTCCTGGAAAGTAAGGGCAGATCCCTCCAAAACTGGCCAGACAGAAGAGGAATTTAGGCAAAATATCATAGTAAGTTCTTCATATAGTAAACGAAGAACAACAAACATCACTGTTGTTAATATTTGTTTCATCTCCTCGCATAATTCCAAAGTGCTGTAGTGCTAACACAGTCTGAACTTTTCTTTCTTATTTATTAATTTAGTTTTCCTTTTTGTTAAAATTTGTTCTAATTAGTTATACATGGCAGCTTAAAGCATTTTGGTTCAATGTACACAAATGGAGCACAACTTTTCATTTCTTTAGTTGTACACGATGTAGAGTTGCACTATATGTGCAGTCATACATGTACCTAGAGTAATGATGTCCGTCTCATTCCACCATCTTTCCTGCCCCCATGTCCCTCCCTCCCCTTTGCCCAAAGTTCCTCTATTCTTTGCATGGCACCCCATCATATCAATTATTTTCTCATGAAGGTATTCAGTTAAGAAAAAAGACAGTTGTGTGTTGATACAATGGGGCAAAAGCCAATTCCATCACTTTCACATATTTGTTTACCCCTAACACCTTTCCAACTTGCCCACATAAGCAAATGAAGGACTGGAAAATTGGGGTCCCAAAGGGAGAGGTCAGGAAATAACAGGAGGTGCAGCCTTCACAAGAAAGAGGATGATGGAATAGGATAATGGAATAGAGCAAAGATAAAATACAAGAATATATTGGTCTACCGAGACAACCCGGTCCAGTGGTAATGGTTAGGTACACAGGTTCTGAAAGCAAAACACTTAGATTTCAATGTTAAACACTCATCCTTACTGACTGTGACTTGTGCAAATTACCTAAACTCTGTGACCCATTTTCTCATCTGTAAAATAATTATGATATCTGCCTTACAGGCTATGGTGAAATTAAATAAATTAATAGAAAGACACTAGCAACATGCATGATATGTAGTAGAGGCTCAGCAAATGCTAGCTACAATTACTTTGAGTTGTGACAGAGGGAAGGTGAAAGAATTTGTATCTGTGGCCTCATAGCAAGAAGTAAATTGTTCGTCAAAGCAATTAGGGCAGAAGTCCTGACTTGAAAAAAGTAGGCAAATCTTGAAATATTATCTATGAACACTCACTAGGGCACTGGTCCTTGACTCTAGTACATGCACCATTAAAATTTCAAAATTTTCATTAGGTGAATAATAAATGACAAGTTGTGTGGTTGGAAAGAAGACATATATAGGTTCCAGTCTGTGTTTCTTCACTGATTTCTCTACTGACCCAGAAACTTTAAGAAGTCAAGAGAGGTGAAAAGAGAAAGACAAAGAAAAAATACAATCTCAAGATATCATTTGAGAATGTATTGCTGAGACTGGTGAAGGGTACAGAAATCTGTTCATGCTGGGTAAAAAACCAAACCCACAGTGATACCATGAATTCTGCAAACAATGAATGCAGAGTGTAATAATATAAAGATGTGGAATGACTTATTGGTGGTAGGGAGAGGGGAGTAATTAAAAAAATTGGAGGCAAAGAGAAATTCTAGAGCTTGAGAGTGTGGTTCTTGAAAATAATAGGATTTCAATGGAAATGAGTTTTAAGAAAAATCCTCAAAACCGGGGACTGAGACAAAGCAAAGATGCAGGTTGTTAAAGGAGGTAAATGAAACGTAAAGTCTTGAAGTATGATTTTATGTGATGAAAATGAAAGCAAAGAGAATTGAGATCACTGATGGTAGAAAGAAAGGCTGACGTCTGTTGCACCACAGTATGAGACAACAGCATTAAATAAGTCCCCAACACTCTGTATAGAGGACAAGATAATGAATGTAAAAATACTTTGCAAATTGCTAATCATTCTTCAGTAATAGCAGTCTACAGAACATTCATTCACTAAAAATACTCACTAGCAAGTTCACAACAGAAGTTTGATTTTCTTTTAGCTTCATGCATTTAGTATTTATTTTGAAAAAATCTGGTTATTTTATCCAATGTATCAACACAGAATTTTCAAATTTAAAATTTAAACTCACAATTTCTCTTCTCATGCAATAATGTAAATTAAAATTCTAATCAAAAAAGGTTACTATGGACACTATTAAGATTACTTGAGGAAATAAATGAAAGGGATAAATGCTGAATGATGCCAAAAGCAATTGGGCTTTTACTCTTCCTCCCAGTCAATAAACATTATTTTCTTGTTTTTCCCTTTGTTATCTCTCCTTTTGCCACTAGCCAAATCAACAAACGAAAAAAAGCAAAACAAAACAACTCTTCTTCCTTCTACCAGAAGAGAGCGCCGGTGTCATGTACAACATCGCTGCCGAGGCGCTCAGCCCTCTTTGGGCTATAAACGCCAAGAGCCAGGCGCTCACTGCTTGTCCCTACTGAGCATCCGTAGTTGACTTGACGTCGCTGAGCAACAAGAGATAGACTGGGATGTGCCCGACGTTCGCCGCGCGACCGCCCAGACGGAAGCGGAAGTGTCGGTGACGCGCGAGTAGGAAGAGGTGATTCCTGGATTAGAGATGGCTGCTCTTGCACCCCTGCCCCCGCTCCCCCCACAATTTAAGAGCATACAGCATCATCTGAGGACCGCTCAGGAGCATGACAAGCGGGACCCTGTGGTGGCCTATTACTGTGAGTCTTTCCGAGTCGCCGCGCCCCTCCCCTCCCAGTTACACCCCGGGGCCCACAGGCCACCCAGGGTTCTCGGGGCACGCCCCGTTGCCCCCCCCCCCCCCCCCCGCCACCGCTTTCGACCTGAGCTTTGACCTCTGGGAACGCCTGGTCCCCGCCCTTCTCAGGGAGCCAGACCTTTTCACAAGCCCCAGAATGGCCCAAACTCCAAAAGCCATAGTGTCCACCGCCTCTCCCGTTTCTTTTTGTTGCGTTCCAGAACTGACTAAAGGGGTTGATGAACTCTGGAACACACCCCCAGGTTTTCTGAGCTTCCTGCCCCCTGGAAATAGTCTGCATAGTTGAGTAACTGAGATGAGGTTAAAACGAAAAAGTGTCTCAAATCTAGTAGTGATTTGGATAAAAAGGAAGATAAACTCTGAAAACGGGTAAGTGCAGGTTGGTTTTGACAGCACTCAGGTCCAGTGCAGAATTCGTAAATGATAATTAGAGAGTATATGCTACTAAATAGTTGAATTTGACAATTCCTGTTTCGCCTCCCAACTGCTCTTTCCCACCAATGGCAGTATTTACTCCTAGCTTCTTTTTCTAGTTGAAAAGTTTGTTAGCAGTATTCCCACTTTGTGCTACATATTGTGTACTAGAGCTTATGGGAAAACAGGTTAAGTTTGTTTAGACTTTTTCCTTTACATTAGTTAAAGAGAATAGTGTGGGTATTTTTATATAAACTTTATTATATATTTGGTACTCCAAATACAACAAGTGACCTACTAATAAATCTTCTAAAAGGTTTTTTAGAGTGGAGAAGCTCTGTATACTTCTTCTGTTGTTGACATTGTAAGGTCAGCTAAAATCTGATCATCTCTACTGTACTACACATATATCCCATTCCCAAATGTCCCAGAATGCCCCCTTTTTTCTCTGCTTGTCAGACTCCTGATTTAAGATGCAACTCAATTTTCACCTCTTCTGTAGGCAGTAAATTGATTATACTCTATGCCTCACTTCATTTTGTTAAAATGTTAAAGCATTGTTTTCACTTCTTTAAGCAGGAACCATTAATCATTCATTTTGCATGTATTTGTTGAGCTTTTATCTTTTACCAAGAATTACTAAAAACCTTAACTTCGGTCCAAATTCACGAACCTTACATACAATGGGAGTAAGGAAGTTAAACAATCAAATATATGTGCTATACAATATTAGAAGACAATGAATAAAAATAAGGCAGAGAAAGGAAATAGGGAGTACTTAGAGTGGTGGTAGAGAGTGTGAAGGGGATTTTAGTTTCAAATTGGTCAGAGAACACACCTGAGTTGATATTTGATGAAAGGAAGGATTGGAAAGCAACTCTTCATGTACATTTGGGAAGGAGTATTCTTTATAGAGGGATTGAAGTATAAAAATCCTTAGGCAGAGGCCTGCTTTAAGGAAGAGTAAGGACACCATTGTGACTGGAGTGGATAGAGCTAGAGGAAAATGATGGGAGAACAACAAAGAAGTAATCTCTCATAGCAGTGAAATAGGACCCCTCATTCTCATCTAAAATTAATCCTTATTCATGAGTTATTTTGTACCTTTGTGACCGCCCCAGACTCTTTATTTCCTGTGTGATTATCCTTACCCTTTTGTTATTTCTTTCTAAGCCTGTCTGATTTTCTTTATTCAAAAAATAAAAACAACAGAAACTTTCACCAGGACTTCCCCCTAAAGCTGCAGCTCTATCTACCCAACCCCATACATAAGCTTGAATTGTCTATAGTCTGTAGTTGCCTTTATATTCTTAAAGAGCCTTTTCAGCCCACTGCAGTCTAGTTTTCATCCCCACTATTTCACTGAAATAGCTCTCCCCAAGGTGATGAACACACATTTTATTGCAAAGTCCAGTTATTAATAAAATTTTTCATATATAAGAATATGCATAATGTGCATACTGAGTTTAAGGAATAATAAAATGAACGTTAATGTACTCATCATGTTTGATGTTATTAGACTTTTTAATTCTTACAAATCTGGTGGGGGTGAATGGTGTCTCATTGGAATTATATTTGCAATTCTCTGAGTCTTAATGATGTTCAACATCTTTTCATATGTTAATTACCCATATGTGATTTCCCCTTTGAAATGCCCATTTACCACATTTGCCCTTTTATCTATAGTTCTGTCTTTTCTTGATAATATATACATTAATGCTTTGTTATTTGTGTTGCAGATGTCTTCTTCTCCAGTTCATAATTTGATATTTTTTCTATGAAATTCTTTTTCAAAAATTCAGTTTTAAACTATTAAAATTTATCAGTCTCTTGCTTTATGGTTTACATTCTAATTTTCTAGGCCTGTATTTATCTATTTATTTACTTATTTCTATCTACTTGTTTGGGACTTTTAGCTTCCTGAGTCTGTAGATAGATACCTTTCATCAGTTTTAGAAAAATATTTAGAATCTATTCAGATATTACTTCTACTTTGTCTCTGTTCCCTAGTGAAACTGATTAATGTTGCACTTTCCCTCTTTAACTTCTTTGTTCTTAATTCTTCCACAATTTTTCATTTTTGTTTGTTCTACATTCTACATTGATTTTTTTGGAGGCCTGTCTTCATCTCCATGAACCTTATTGTTTATCCCATTTATTGAGTTTACTTTTATTTTTTGTTTCCAGATTGTTTTGTATGGGTACATATTGAATTCCAACTCCTAATATAGTAACTAAGATAGTGAATACTTGTAAATTTTTTGTTTTTTGAATAAATAAATTATACAGCAGTTTGTCACTTTTTAAGATGCTATCCCTAATTATTAAGGACATGTAATAGTATCCCAATATGTGTATTTTATAATTCATATATATCATATATACATCTCTCTTTTAAGGATAATGCCTCATGTTAAAAACTGTTCTGTGCTGCAGTGTTCCAGATTCCCAAAATGGAAAGAAGGTCATTTGATGACCTTAACTGTTTATAAGTAAAGAATATCATTCTAAGTTAATAAGGAAGGGGGGAAAAAAAAGAATATTTCAGATAGTTTTTTTACCACTGATATTTTTTAAATACTCTTTTTACTTTGAATAATTCAAATGTTTGTATTTGCCATCTGATGATTGCTTTAGCTGCTGTATTTGTGGATCTTACTTTGCTGTTCAACAGAACACTAATCAAGATTTCTTTTCTGGTAATTGTCCATTAAGCATACATAACCAGCACTTTTCAAACTGGGGATTCTATAATATTCTTCGAAGTCTAAAGGAATCAATTTTCCAATTCACAACTTCCAAGCTCTTTTTCTAAAATTGTTCTTCCTGACAAGTGCTTTTGATCAGGAAAGCAAAGTATGCCACTGTCTTTGCCTACATCCTGTTTCCAGTTGCCTTTCTATTTTAACAAAGAAATTATATTGTCAAATTTCTTATTGTTATGGTATATTGCCCTGAGGGAGAAGTTAGAAAATCCAAAGTGTCTAGAAAAATGAGACAGTTCAAATTGCTGGTGTTAGTGAAGCCTCTATTAATTAAGATAATAGGTAGAGCTTCTTGACTTTCCCTGACTTGTAGGGAAGAAAATTAAGTAGAGCAATGATTAAGCCCTTATTTTAAAATACTAGTCATGAAATTAAAAAAAAAAAAAATCTAGTTTGAGGAAAGAGGGTAGAACATTGTGTTAGCAGGATGCAGGGAGTCACCTTGAGTTTTTCTCTTTTTAGAAACAGTTGAACAAGAATGAATCTCAAAAGAGGGAGAAATTGTTCTGGAATATTAGCACCCACATTTTCGATTTTATCAAGGGGGCTAGCAGGAGTGGTTTGGGGCCTAGGTCATGCATAAGAGGGTTTGGGGAGGGAGCTTTGGGAAAATTACCTGCAAGGGCCAGAGGGGAAAATTCTCCTGCTCTTAGGGGTAATGCTTCATTTTAAACACTGTCCTGTGTTGCAGTGTTCCAAATTCTCAAAATGATATGAATTTTCATTAGATGACCTTATTGCTGCATGCTTTGTTCATTAATTCCTAAGTTGAGAGCAACGCATAGCAATCAAAAGAAAAATACCAAAAGCAAAAGTTCTCTATTTCATCCAAACAACAAGCTCCTCTAGGGGCTCTGTGGCTTCTTGCTCTATTGAATTAGAATTTAGAAAAGGGATGATTGATATTCCAGTTGGAATATTAAGTTATATTTTTCTGAAAAAGTAGTTTGGCATTAACAACTGGCTTTGCCATTTATCTAATATGTTAGACATTTCTCCTTAAACTAATGAGCTAAATCTTTGGCTCTGAGGTTCTCTTGTCTAGTTTTGTTTTTATTTGTTTAGGCTTTGTTTTGTTTAAACAAAAATATATTTGAAACAGATGATGGGATAAAAACATTTAAACCTTTTTTTGGCAAAACCATGTTGAAATTAATGTTTTTAATTTAATCTGTGTCGTACAATAAACAAGAAGACTGATTCAAGGGAAACGATGAATCTTTGTAATATCATTTTTGTATATGTCATAGAAATTGAGAAAATGAGTTACTGGAATGATAGCCTAACAAATCCATTTCTAGTTTTTAAAGAAATTTTGAAACACACCTAATTCAATTGTCAACCAAGATATTATTAAAAATATTGTTTGAAGGGAGGTAATTATATGGTTTTTAGCATATAAACCAGAAGGAATTTAAATGATTCAAGGATTTTTTTGTGACAAACTCCTTTCATTCTCTTCTAACTTTTTATGTGAATTGTTTCTTCCATGTTAAATTCATAAAAAAGTATTAATCATATTAATTTGATTTAACTGATTATAAGACACATTTCCAATAAAAATTTATTTTTTATATTTAACACTAAAATGTACAATATGTATTTGTGTGGTTGTCAATTATATATTAACAATAATTGTAAAAACTCAAAATACTTTGTTTCATGGAAATTTTGTAAATTTTTTAACACTTTTTGTTGCAGAAGTATAAAGGAGAACCAAGAATGGACTCTTAAGCATACAAATGCACCATTTATTGTGAAATTCTATAGGCTAAGTAATAGAAATATCAGAAAAAGATACTTTCAAAAGAAAAAGGTACAATTAAACTTTCTTGACTCTTAGGAGCTCTTTATAATCAGAAGATTATGATAGTTTCCACATTGTTAAAATATTTAAAATTGGAAGAGTGATGTATTTTTTAGATATCAGTATTGGATATAGTCTGTGAAAGGAAACTGAGAAGCGAGAGACAGGGGAGCCAGAAATGAAGGACAGAGACCAAGTGGAGATCCACATGAACATTTATTTGTCAGAGCTGACAAATAAAGGCCATCCCTCTATAGAGTAGAGAGAGGCCCTGAGATGTTCAGGTGTTAGGTGGGGGTGCTTGTGTCAGCTAGGTGGGTGGGAAATAGCATGGGATTGGCTTAGGTGGATGGCACCATGGGGCTTTCAAGGGGTCATGTCCTTGGGATTGGCATAGGGTTATGGTACCATGGGGTAAGTCACTGTGGAGATTGGGGAGTGTTCCCGCAGAGGAAGTACAGGAAAGGGAAACTCATAAGATGGCGGTTAACATTTAAGATGACTGCTCAGATGTTAAGTCAATTCCCTATAGTATAGAATTCACTTTTTTAAAACCTGTGTAAACTTCTTGAAGAAAAGGTTTATATGTCAGCTTCAAAATGTGTGAAGGGATACTCTTCTATTTTATAGCAAATAATACTTTTCTAAACTCCTAGAGTAAGGAAGAATTTTTTGTGAGAAAAAGATTAAAATTATATTGCTAAACTACATTCTGATTCATAAAAGCTTTATATCAGCTGCTCTTTGCCAGAATCCCCTTCTGACGTCGTCTGAATTTGACTAACTTATTCTTACTGGTTCACTACAATCTTATTTCTTATAGATTGCTTTTTATGACCTCTTAAGGATGGTCTAGAAATTATTCTAGTATGGTCCTGTCTTAACACATTGTGTTGTTTATAAACATCTATTTTCCTTTCAATCTTGGTCCTCCTGGAGGACAAGAATTAATATCTTGTATTCTTTCACTAAGACATAGTGAATGATTGTTATTTTTTTAATTGAATAAGTAAATATACAGCAATTCATTACTTTTAGTTTTCTTCCACTAATCTAGGAGGGAAATGTAATAGGATCCCAATACTGTATATTTTATAATTTATTACAGGTTGTGTATCCTTAATCCAAAACCCAAACTCTCTAAGTATCTGAAACTTTGAGTGCTGCATGTCACAAGTAGAAGGTTCCACATCATGAAACTATTTCATACACAAAATTAATAAAAATTATTATAGAAAATGGCCTTCAAAATGTGTACAGAACATAAAAAAATTTCACTTTGAGACTGAGTACCTTCCCCAGGATATCTCATTATGTTTATTCAAATATTCCAAAATTTGAAACATTGCTGGTCCCAAGCATTTTGAATAAAGGATTCTCAACCTGTGCCTTACTGTGTTTGTTATCAGTTTTCAAATAAGTCATAGGTCATATCATGATAGAATATACACATTGTGCCTTCTCTTTTCTAGTATTTATTATAATTTCCAAAAATTACCCATCTTTGGCCTTAATGGTAATTCTCCAGTGTTTAACCATATTCGAAAATTGCCTTAATTTTGTTTCTAGGTTGTTTGCTCTTTTATTTTCAGAACACTTCAGAAATGCTGAAACAATGTAAGTCAGATTACTTTTTGTCTATTTATACAGAAAACATGTATATTGTTTCCCTGTTTGAATTTTGAGATAATTTGAGATTCATATGCAGTTTTAAGAAATTCAGAGAGAGGGACCCTACGTGCCTTTTACACAGTGGAAATATCTTACCAAATTAAAATATATCATCACAACCAAAATATTAATATTAATACAATTCACAAGTCTAACTCAGACTTTCCCAGTTTTACTTACATTTGTTTGTGTGTATACATTCCTAGTTCTTAACAGTTTTGTCAAGTATATACTTCTGTAGCTATAGCCTTAATCAAGAAAGAATAGTCCACGAGAAAAATCATTCATTTTGCCTACTGATAACCATATTACTTTCCATTCTACCCCTACCTCACCTCTGTCTCTTGGTAAACTCTAACCTGTTCTCTGGTTCTTAAATTTTATCATCAAAAATGTTATATAAATGAAATCATACATTATGTAAGTTATTGGAATTGGCTTTTATTTACTTGGTACAATTCTCTGGAAATTGATCCAAGTTAGTTTGCTTAGTCATATTTCGTCATGTGTCTATACTAAAACTTAACAATTTGACCATTGAAGGATGTTTGTTTCCAATATATACATATTACAAATAATGCTAGAATGTTTATATACAGTTTTTTGTGTGAACATAAGTTATCATTTCTCTGAGATAAAAGACCAGAAGTATAATTTCTGGATCTTATATATACAGCAATTCATTACTTTTAGTTTTCTACCATTAATCTAGAAAATTAGTAATTGTACATTTAATTTTAAAGGAAATTAGTATGATTTTCCAGAGTGACTGTATCATATTACATTCGACTTACAACATATGAATGAGTGAACCTGTTTCTCCAAAACCTCAGCACAGCATTTATTTATTTATTTGGTTTTTTGTTTATTTAGATACTAGGGATTGAACCCAGGGGCACTTAACCACTGAGTCATATCCTCAACACACACAAACTTTTTTTTTTGAGACAGGGTCTCACTAAGTTGATTAGGGCCTCCCTAAATTTCTGAGACTGACTTTGAATTTGTTATCCTCCTGCCTTAGACTCCTGAGCTGCTGAGATTATAGATGTGCACTCCTGTACCTAGCATTAATTTGTGTGTCAGAGTTTTAATTTTTGTTTTCATGATGGCTCATGAAGTTGAACATCTTATCATGTGCTTTTTTACTACATGCATATCATCTTTGGTGAAAATTTTAAGTTTCTGCCCCCACCCCCTTTTTTTACATCATTGGGTTACTAGTCCTCTGTCAGGTATTTGTTTTGCACATATTTTCTCCCAGTCTTTAGCTTGTCTTTTTGTCTTCATAACAAAGTATTGCACAAACAAAAAGGTGGTAATTTGGGTGACATCTATCTTTTTCTATTTTTTTTATTCTTTTTTGTATTGTGCTTTGGAACATCAAGACTATTATTTTTCTTACTTAGTTCATTTTATTTTGTCTATGTTCTCCCAAGAATGTTTTTAAGTGAGACTATTTAGTTCTTTCATTATCATTATTTTTAAGTTACCATTTTGGGATTTTGGGTGACAATGTTATGCTGGTTTCTTAAATATTCTTGAGAAGAGCACATCTTTTTTAACTTAAGTTGGGTTAAGAAGTCATCAATAAAGCAAAACTCTTGTAATCTTTGGGAAGTTTAATGTATTTCTTAAATTCTATTGAAAAAAATCTGCTTGAGCTAATGTTGATATATTAAGTTTTCTAGAATATCTTCTATTTCTGCCATACTTTCAAATTGCTGAAAATTAAAAGCTGAACTTCCCTTCACTCACAACTGACCACTCATTAATTTTTCATCTCAGTTTTTCTGGTATACCCTCATCTTACACTTGCACTGTTGTATCTTCCTAGCTTCTGCTTCAAACAGGTGATTCCTGTTGCCTCAAATGTTTAATGAAAGAACTCAAGTAAATGACGTAGTGTACTCTAACCATGTAGAACTTCTGTGACACAATTTCTGCATATTACAAATTTCTGCATATTACAAATTAATGTAATAGATAATACATTAGGAAAACATTTTCAGTAACAGGACAAAGGATCAGTATCTCTAATATATAAAACACAAATATATATATTTTTAAAACTGAGATTCCCATTAATTACTGAATAAAAAAACCATGTACATACAAATCATGAAAAAGTAAATAGTAACTATTAACATTCAGCTTAGTAATAAGTGTGAATTAAAATGGTAAAGTTTTACCTGAGTGCCAATCAATGTTGTAAAGCCTGTATTGACATAGCAGTGTTGATTGATAGAAAGTTTTTGAAGGTCTTTGGGTAAAATAAAAATATCTATAATGAAGTATTCTGGTTTTAGGAAATTCATCTTTAGGAAATAATCACAAATATACTAAGAAACTTTTGCAGACTTCCTGAGTAGTTATTTATACATTTGTGATATCACATATATAAATATACACATAAATGTTATACATATATAAATGTTATATAAATGTTAATATATATAAAAATGTTATTGTGGAAATGGTTACTTTAATCGTGTAAAAATTACAAAGCATTTTTTTTCTGTAAGGGGAAAGTTATATGAAAATGTAGGGTACACAATTCTATATACACAATGATCTGATATGTATTTTTGTATGTGTGTACTTAGGGGAATGTTGTGGCTTTTAGGTTCAGAGATGGTGATTTTTAAGTTTTCTGTTTTCTTTTAAGGAGGCATATTTCAGACCATAAAAATAAGATAAAGCTTTATGAAAAGCAAAAAATGTTTTTAAAGCCACCTGTTAGGAGCTCCATATGTCAGTCAGAAAAAAAATGTGTCCTCAGTGGCCCCTTATGATTTGAATTCGAATAATAGTTTGTAGTTTTAATCAATTTCATTCCACTCTTGGTACCTTACTTTCTCTTGTTTCCAAGACTTGAACATTATTTTTTCTACTTCCACACCTCTTCCTTTTCCCACCACACAAACTCCATTTTTATCTTTAAAGTACTACTAGCCTGAAGTCATTTTTCCTGGGAGGCCTTCATTTAAACCCCTAGTTTTCAGGTACATATTTGCTTTGTCTTTTCTGTCTTATGTGGCTTTACCTTAGTTGTGTTTTTATTTGTCTTCTCTTCTAAACTCTATACTTATGGAAGCCAACTTGCTCCCTTGCTGCTTTGAAAGAATAGGAATTCCAGAAATATTTGCTAAAAGGACCTGGATTTTATTGCAATAGTGGTCCCTGGAGGGAACAATAACCATATTGTTGTCACCAAAACAAGAAGCCAGGCAACTGACATGCAGCTGTTGGCATTTGTAACAATAATGATTTTCTTCAAGATAACCTCATTTGGTCTTTGCTGTGATTCTGGTCCTTTTGTAACTAAGTAATAGACTCAGGAACTTATTGTCAGATGTCAAAAGAGAAATGGCTGAATAAAAAATTGTCAGTAGCCTATAATGAGAGGACAAGTTGTTGAATAAGCAGCAGAGTGATTGAGGGGAAAGGGGATAGTTAAACTGGGAGGACAAAAAGACAGTGAAAAAGTGGAGACTGGAAATGAAGGACAGACTTTCTGTTAACACTATATCTTTGAATTGCATCTCCCTTCCCTTTAATAAAGCAGAAAAATTTTTTTTGCATCTAGTAACAGCAGACACTGTATGATAAACATTTTGATACTGCCAAGTTTAATCCTGTAGGTAAAGCTAAAGCCAGAAAGATCTTTCTTTCCCTTTTTAAGTTTGTTATAACTAAAAGTATAAAGTTTCACGCTTGTTTTTTTGAAGTTTCCTCTAGGGGGTGACATTGTAAAATCAATAGACTTTCAGTGAAGGAATATAAACGTTCCTGAGAGATTTCACTTGCTTATATGATCAAAGGGAAAATTAAATATTTAGGAAGTTGTTAGTTCATCTGCTTATTTTATTTCAGAGATGATACAGGACATATAGAAAAATTTAACTTAGTATAAGTAAAAGCTAAATAATACTGGATTTCTTTGTTATTAGATGGTAATCTACATAGAGATTAGCCATTAATAATCTATTTCCTATTGTTATTTTGATCACACAGAAATTGGATTTTTAAAAGTCAGACAAGCTTAACTAGTAAATAAAAGCAGTTCTTTTATTTCTTTGCTGGTTTCAGAATCTGAATGATAAATTGGAGACCATAGTTCTTTTGCTTAAGTACTTCTTTTTTTTTATTATAGACTACTTCAGGATACTATACTGTGGGAATGACAGGTTAATAACAAAAATTCACAGAAGAGTATACTACCAACTTAATCAGCATTCCGTTCATCATTTGTTTTTATGGGTATACATACAAATACTAATTTTATTTTGTAACAGTAGTCATTTTAATACTCTTTTCTTGAATAAAATAAATCATTTTATATCTCTTAAGAAAAAAAAAACAACATGAGCTTGAAGGAATAGGGGTCTATGGAGTCAAATAACACATCTTGAGCTTTCGTTTCTTTCTTTAGTACCCAGGCAAATGTAAACATCTTTGATAAGGATTTTTTTTAAATATTAATTACATTTGCTTTTCAAAGTGTAACTTTATGTCCTTTTTTGAGCAGCATAGGATTCTCTATAATAGGTTCAATAACCATGTTTGTTTAGTTCCTGCTTTTGCTCAAATTCATCACAGATGGATCATATTTACCCTCCCATCCCACTGTGCTTTAACAGGGCTTCTCAGTTTTGTTTTTTGTGTGTTTTTGTTTTTAACCTCAATTTATTATTGTTTATCTTTGGAAACACTGTTAGCATCTTGAAGGGCGAATTCTTGTCAGGATTGCCCAGCACATTTCAGTATATCACTGTTTTAAATGGTCCCCCCTGACATTGCATTAACAGATTACAAAATTAAAAAATAAGTAAGCCGCCACTTTTCTGGCTTCCCCAAAAAGCAGTGTTACTTTTGCCTCCCTTGAAAACCATTGGTCTAAATAATATGTACTTACAATAGAAAATTTGTAATGCATAGAAAAAAATAAAGGAAGCACATAGCTTCATACTTAAAATCATCACCATTAGCATTTTGCCACATTCCATTCAGTTTTCTTTAGTGAGCATCATTTTCTTGAACTAAAATATAAAATTATATGCATTACCATCTGTTCTATAACTTCGGGTACCACCTACTCTCCTAAGGCCTCAGTTCTTTCAAGAAAAAAAAATCAGCCAATTAATGATTGGGTCAGTAAGATTTCTATCAGATTAGTATCTTCTTAATCTGTAATGATCACAAGTTGATTAAACAGTCACCATATGAAGAGAACTAGACTTTTTAATGTGTTAGTCCAGTGTATTAGACTTTACCTAAAGGCAATGTTGACACTGTAAAAAGTAGACATATAAAGGTATCTTAACTGTTTTTTATAATAATTAAAATTGAGAAATCTAAATGCCAGTATGGGCAAGTTCAGGTACATTATTGTACATTAATATAATAGAATATTATGTAACTAGGTAAATGATATGGAGCTATATTTATTACAGAAGATGTCTACAACATAGTATACAAAAGCATGGTGCAGAAAACATTTTTCATCTCTAGGAATTTCCATTTGAGTTCCTTTGTGTTATGTTCCATTTCTCCATTTATTCAATTTCTTTAAATATTTTCATAACATATTTCCTGCTATTGACTTACATCTGATATTTCCATTATTTTGATACTGTTTGATATGTTGATTGTTGGTTTATTTCTTCTTGTTATGGGTCACATTTTCTTATGGGTCACAAACTTAAATATGTGGTTATATATAATTTTATGTGCATGTATAAAGAAAAATGACTCTGGTGCCAAACTCAACCTAACACTTGTTTGCTGTGTGCCCTTGGGCAAATACACCTCACTTTGTGGAGATTTGCTTTCTTTGATAATAAACTCAAAATAATAGATCAGGGTCATAATTTTTTTATATAACTCTTAATTTTATTTACTTATTTCAGTGCTATATCATCAACTCCTTATTTTTTATTTTGAAATATGGTCTTGCTAAGTTGCCCAGGCTTCCCTCTAAACTTTCAGTCTTCCTGCCTCAGCCTCCTTTCCAAGTTGCTGGGTATAATATATAATATTATCATGGTATAATATATAACCTCACATATAAGGTAATTACTTTTTTTTCACCTCTCCTGTCATTTTCTGTGGTTGTCTTATTATGTACATACACATATGCTATATAGCCTCTAATAGATTTTTTTTTCTTTTTAAATATACATTCCAATTAAAGATGCTTATAAAATGAGAAAATAATTTTTTAAAACTTGACCACATGAATACAATTTTCATCTCTTTTTATTCTTTTGTGTAGATCCAAGTTTTAAATCTGATGTCTTTTTGTTCCCTTGAAGATCTTTATCATTTATTTTGCAGGTTTGCTGTCATTTAATTCTTTTAGCTTTTGTTGTTTGAAAAATAAGCTTTCTTTCCCATCTTCATTTTTGAAAAATATAAAATTTTTTCAGCGGTTTTTTGTTTTTGTTTTTGTTTTTTTGACACTCTTCTCCCTTCTTTAGGAATTCAGTTACATGGATAATCCAAAAACAAGGTCTTTGAGCCTTGTAGATTTTTTTTTTTAAACAATCATTTTTCTCCCTGTTTTATTTTAGGTTAGTTTCTAATGCCATGTTCTGAAGTTCACTAATCATTTCCTTTTTGGTATCTATAATATTAATCATAGCCAGTTAGTTTTTCATGTCAGGTATTATATTTTTTATCCCTAGGAATTTCCATTTGAGTTCCTTTGTGTTATGTTCCATTTCTCCTTTTAACTCAGTTTCTTTAAATATTTTTCATAGTATATTTCCTAGTACTGACTTATATCTGCTATTTCCATTATTTTGATATTGTTTGATCTGTTCATTGTTTTGTTATGGGTCACATTTTCTTAATCTGTTGGCATACTTAGTGATTTTTGTTGTTGTTGTTGAATGCAGGACATGGTAAATTTAAGTTCATTAATATCTGACATTTGTGGTCTTACTTTAAATGGGTTTGATCTGACCAAGTTATTTGCAGTTCATTTTAATCCTTTTGTGCCTTTGTTGTTGTTTCTTTTTGTTTTTGTTTTTAGCTTTGAGGCAAGTATAAAATAGCCTTTGCTCCACGGACAGGTAAACCATACTATTAAGGTATGGATGTTGGAGTCTACTGAACACCCAGGGCAAACATCTGGGTCTACTCTCATTGGAACTTAAATGTTCTGTAGCTCTTGTTTGTTCTGCTGGCCTTTTGGAGTTTTCCCGTACACATGAACATAGTAGCATTCAGCTAATCACTCTTCACAACTCTGCTGCCTTTCAACATATAACTGCCTCAGTCTCCTTGAATTCAGATTTCTCAATTCAACTGGAGGACACAGTCTTCTTGGAATTCTCCTCTTTGACCCTTAATTTGGAATGTGCCTCCAGGCACAGTGCAGGGCTAGTCAATGATGTCACCACTTCTGTTCTTTTCTCCAGCTCTGATGATCTGCTGTCTTTTTTCTGTTTTCTGAAAACTTGTTTCCTATATTTTGTGCAGGTATATAAAATGGAATGATAAGTTGTTGTTTCATCATTACCAGAGGTAGACTCTGTGGTCTCATTTTAATCACATATAGTCAGTGCCTGCTCTGTATTGGCACAGTGCTAACATTCAGGATCAAAGTGAATGTCTGCTTATTTTATAGAAAATAAAAAACCTGTATATTACTTTTTCATAACTTTTTTTTAATTTTAGAAGGTCTGAAGTAATTGTTAACTTCATATTGTTATATTATAACATGTGCTCCAAAAATATTTATTTAATGGATAAGGAAATACCCTTTAGTACATACCCATTCATGCTTCCTTCCTTTTTTTTTTTTTTTTTTAATGTCAAATTGTATACAAGGGGGTGTTTTTGTTATTTTACTTTGGAAAATAGTAAGGTATACCTACATAAAAATTTTGTAATTTAATATTTGACTTAGAAGTCCCTTCACAAACAATAACACTAATCATGTAGCAGGTATTTTCAATATACTTAGAATAGTATCTTCAGTTCTACTTTTAGGAATGAAATTTTGCTTCAAAATATCAATAAATATCCTATTTGAGTGCCACATTTCTTTAACCTAAGAAACTTCACTCTTCACATTTGCTTTGATATATCTTTTTGTGCTTATATCATGTGTTTTATTTTTGTCAAGGATAAGCAAACTTTTAGAATATTTATGTTCAGGCTCCATGGAACTTTGAATTACATATACCTTTAGGATTAATAAATGTTTCCTAAATGCCTCACATTAAACTAACATCAGGTTAGAAGTATTTAATCCTTTTGCAAACATGCCTCATAACTTAACATTGAATGATATTTATTCATAAAAAATAAACATTTCTGTTATGAAATAAATCAGATTATTTTCTTATAGATGATTTTAACTACACATTTATTTGTTCTGCTTTGGTAGGTATTTTCCATGGTAAACATTAATTTTTCATATTGCTGTTGCTGAAATGAATTATAGAGTTCCGTATTAAAGTAATCATTTTTCCATCCCTATGGCAAAAAATATTTTAGTATACTTACGAATTTTAATAAGTAGATCTAAGATCTTCTCACTTTTGTTTATATTAGAAAATACAGCTTGTGATAATTTTCTGTACTTAAGAATTGTAAATCACTGAAGTTATTATGAAACTATGCCAAACCAATTTTTGTCCTAAGGCATTCTGAGAGGATCCAGTTTTTCAATTAAGAATGTTACTATATAATAATGTCCTTATTATTTGCTAAGACTAAATATATATATATATATATATATATATATATATTTACACACACACACATATATACATACACACACATATGCATATATATATTCATGCAAGTCCCATAAACTGTCTTATCATTTACACTTAATTTCAGGTGCATTAGGTTAACTCTAAAGGATAAGAGTTCAATGATCAAGGTGGGTATGGTGAAATGGAACCAACTTGATCTTTTTTTCAGAGAAGATATATGTATGCACATTTTACCCAGATGTAAAATATTATGGAGATTTCTCAAAAAACTAGAAATGGAACCACCATCTGACCCAGCTGTCCCACTCCTCAGCATATATCCAAAAGATCTAAAATCAGTGCACTCCAGGGATTCAGTCACATCAGTATTTGTAGCAGCACACTTCACTGTAGCCAAGCTGTGGAACCAACCTAGGTGCCCTTCAGCAGATGAATGGATAAAATAATTTGGTGAATATATACAATAGTATATTACTCAATCATAAAGAAGGATGATGAAATTGTGGCATTTTCTGGTAAGTGGCTGGAACTGGAGACAATCATGTTAAGTGAAATAAGCCAGACTTAGAAAGCCAAAGATCAAATGGTTTCTCTGATATGCAGAAGCTAGTATAAAATAGGGGGATGGAGAGAGAAGGAAGGAAGGATTCCATCAAAATAGAAGATTGGTGGACTAGGTGAAGGGAACGAAGGGAAAGGGAGCGGGAAGAACAGTGGAATGGTTATATTTTTAATGATGCTATCTTCTATCAGTTTTTGCTATTTAGATGCAGGCATAGAGGAAAAAGATAAATGGTATTATATACAAGTATACTTTTGCCAGAGGGATGTAATAAAAAGTTTTAGAGGTAGAGGAGATAGGACAATAACATTGTTGAAAAGTATATTATAAAATTAAGTCTGGTTTCACAAAATAGTGAAGGGAATAGAGAGGAGCCAGCTGACTGGAAGCCTGTAGTAATGTGCAAAGTTAAATTTTGGAAGAAAAGGAGATTGCATTCAGAGAGTGGGTGATTATTTTGGCACTACAGCGTTTTGAAATGTTAATTTAATTGTGGGATGGTCAGAGTGTAATTTAGAGTACATAAAATTATTGGGGTCAGTAAGAATTAAGAACATGTTGCTGGGGTTACATTAGAATTAGATTTGCTTGCTTATTGCAAAAAACTAATGTTAATAATGGCTAAGTAAAATAAGGATTGAATCCCTTTTTTAAAAGAAAGGCTTATAGTGGCAGTGCCATTGTACCATCTCCCTGAAGCTCATTCTAGTTTCAAAGTTACTAACTAGCACAGTTGTAATTTTTAGGGTTACATGTAGACTAAGATGAATGCTAAAACCTAGTCATCTCACATATTCATTCTCGGCAGTAAGGAGGAGAAAAGAGAGAGACGATCAGTAAGATCTTTCCTCTGATGTCATTTTTTCTTTTAAGGAGACTTTCCATAAGTTGTATGATGTTAGTCTTACTTACATGGCCTTAGTTTGCTTTGAAGAATACTAGGGAATCTACTCTTGACTAAGTACATTATAATCCTTGATGATAGAGGTATCTTTTAGAAAGGAAGATGGGAAGAATCAAGTGAAATGGTTACTGTCTTTACCATGGTATTGAGTATCTATGTAACAACAAAGTTTTCAAGATGATGAAGGGACAAGAAAAGACCCCAAAGTTCATGGGCGATTACAAGAGTAACATGTTTAGATGGCAGAGGGTGGCATGAGCCCAAGACCGGAGTGTTGAGAAGACATTGAGAAAATATTGAAATTTAAATAGCAGTAGATTTAAGTATGTGAAGAGGAAAACATGCCAATCTTAAGAGGAATGTGAGAGAATTTTTTTTTAAATCCCTCACTACTCAAAAGAACTGAAATTATAAGTGATTTCTTCATGTGACATCAGGTTTTAGTTAAGTCAGAGAAAGAGATCTGAGAAGATGTAAAGGGGTATGCTGATTAAGCAGTAGTTATCCAGGGACCTGAAATAGGGGGAATAAGGGCGTAGGGAGGAAACTGTCCTAGTTGGGGCAAGAAAATATCTCATCATAATTAAGAGAATTAGTCATGCAGTAGGGCCATGATCCTCAACCTTTTGATTGATCACCTGCCCATATATATATTTTTAAATGAACCTAAATCTCTTTTGTGTATATTATTTGTAAATTATATTGATGTACTAATATATATCATGAGATATGTAAAAATATAAAATTTAGAAGAATGAAATAAAAGTACCCAGTCAAAAATGGTAATGTTTTCTTTGTACACTCCAGGCAGTTGTTTTCTGAATCCTGGGATATGTGAGTCTCAAAGATCTTAGCTTCAGTGTAACTGAGGGTACTGGCTCTGTTAAGAAAATATGAGCAATGTGCATGCAACCTGGCATTCTAATCCCTATTCTCTACTGGAAGTCGCCTTCTTAAAAATAAGAGCAAGGACCCTATTAGCCTTCAGGAATTTGGGCAGTACAGTAAGGCATAGTAAGATTAAATTTAGGGAAAGAAAAATTATATTATCATTTATAGATGTTATTATGGAAGAAGATGACATGATATGGGATGATAGCAAAAATCAAATAGCCAAAAAGCATTACAGAAGAAACCATAAACCACTGTAGAAAAGATTAGCATATTAAGTGATTTTGAAACAGATACCAGTAACTTGGGAAATACAAGTTAGACTAGAGTTAAATTGAAAAGACTAAACCATAGAAAAAAACAGAAATGTCATATAACTGATTATTTAATTCTCTGGAGATAAAAGAACTTTCCAGACTTAGATTTGTTGGGGTTGGAGGATTGTCACAAATAGTAGTTTGGGCTACATAAGCATTATAAGGTACTTTATTTAAAAATAACATTCAAAAATTAAAAGACTGGACATAGTATTTACAGCCAATATTTTTATTATTTAAAGAGCTCATATGATACACTTTTAAAAGAAAAGAAACATAGCACAAACTCTGAAAGGACAAGGACAGCACACAGAAAAGAAGTGGTTAGGGAGTTCTGATAGTTTTAAGTAAAACAGCATGCTTTAGTCAGGCACAAGACTCGAATAACTCAAAAGAAATATGAGTGGTTTTGGAAGCATTTTTTTCATGGCATTATGTTTTATTCTTACTTGCATCCCTTGAGTATTTTTATGTAATTTTTTTATTTATATATCACAGAAGAATGCATTACAATTCTTATTACATATAAAGAGTACAATTTTTCATATCTCTGGTTGTATACATAGTATATTCACACCAATTCATGTCTTCATACCTGTACTTGGATCGTAATGATCATCACATTCCACTTCATTAACTACCCCATGCCCCCTCTCTTCCCATCCAACCCCTCTGCCCTATCTAAAGTTTGTCTATTACTCCCATGCTCCCACTCCCTGTGAATCAGCCTTGGAAGCATTTTTAATAGGGATTGAGGCAACTGATTAAAATCTAGCATAGTTAAATGGGAAAAAGGCCTAGATATTTGGTTGATAATGTGAATGGTTAAAAGAGAAATGAAAAGGAGAATTTAAGTCAGATGTGTGATCAAAGCAATGGATATTTAAGCTATTCAACATTTTTTTTCTTTTTCTTTTTTTTGCCTTTCAAATTAGTATCTGTACATCAAAGTGGTCACTTTTGCTGGCTAGTATACAATAAAAGCACCATGCCTTTACTCTGTTATGGGAGTATCAAATGTGTATGGCATTTTTAAAATATTTTTTTAGTTGTTGATAGACCTTTTATTATTTTTATTTATATGTGGTGCTGAAAATCAAACTTGGTGCTTCACACATGCCATGCAAGTGTATTACCGCTGAGCCCCAGCCCCAGCCCATGTATGGCATTTTGAACCTCCATTTTTTCCTTCCGAAACTGGATTTAATCCTTAGTTTTGGTATGAGGAAATAAATACATTAGTAAATTTCAAGCTGTCTAACATGAGAGGTCTAAAAGTCTTAGACATTAAAAAGTATAAAATTAGGGCCTGGGGTTGTGGTTCAGTGGTAGAGCACTCACCTAGTATGTGTGAGACAATGGATTCGATCCTCAGCACCACATAAATTAAATGAAATAAAGATATTGTGTCTATCTACAACTAAAAAAAAAATTGTGTAAGTACAAAATCAGATAATATCATTAAAATTAATAGCGGGTACAGTAAATCACTATGGTGAATATATTAATACATTTTCAAAGAGGAGTTTATCAGGTAGACATAATTGAATTGTAAATCCTAGGAGTAACTAACATATTCCATTATGATGCTATAGTAAAGCAAATGGTGATAAGCTACTGGACTAAAAGCAGGATGAACAATTGGGTCCTATTTCATGAAAACATAATGGATGATAAAAGTGACATTTTTATCAGTGGGGCAGAATGCACTTTATTTCATTTATGTTTGTATCTATCCAGAAAATGTTTATTCAGAGCCAAGCGTTAGCCTAGATGCCAGGGATACATCAGCAACAAGATAGGATAAAATCCTCGTTATCATGAAGTTTGAATTGTGGTTAGATAAATACTAAGCATTATTAAATATAAGATGATTTTGTCTTTAGGTGAAAAGCAGGGAGGGAAGATAGTTTCACAAAGATTCCAGTGAAGGGGAAGGAATTTATATTTCTACTTCATAACCTGTAAGGAATTTTGCTACAAATCATTTTGTTAAAAAGAAAACCAATCTGAGTCAGCACCATTGTGCACACTTGTAATTCCAGTGGCTTGGGAGGCTGAGGCAGGAGGATCACAAGTTCAAGGTCAGCTTCAGAAATTTAACAAGGCCCTAAGCAACCTATCAAGACCCAGTCTCAAAATAAAAAAATATAAAGGTCTGGGGATGTGATTCAGTGGTTAAGTGGTCAATCCCTGGTACCAAAAAAAAAAAGAAAAGAAAAGAAAAGAAAAGAAAAAGAAGAGAAAACCAATTTAGCAAAAGTTTTATTTTTTTTATTTTTTTTATTTCTGTATCCACAAAGGAGAATATAGAGCTATCCCATAAACATCTAATACCTTTTTAGAATTCAGGAAAATGCAAACTTAAAGAGTGAACTACTATTTTCAGTCTTCTGATTGACAAGAATTTTTAGGTTTAATTTGTGAGTTGAGAGAAAAATGGGTGCTTGCATATATTATAGATACGAATGCACTTATATCTATATGCACCCTGATATGTGTGCCTTTTTTCATTTTGGGAATGTCTAAAATTTAGACATATAAAAGACAATCCCAAAATGAAAAAAGGCACACATACCAGGACCTGAGAATTGCACCTAGCTCAGGAAACTCTTGTGTGTATATACAAAGAGATATGGTATCACAGCATCATTTATAACAATGAAAAACATAATTTATAAAAAATGAAAATTTGAAAACTACATAAATGTGCTTTAGTTTGAATGATACATGTATACTGTGGAAACTAGTGCTTACATGGATCGCTAGGGGATATAGTTGAATTTATATTAGAGGAAATGACAGACCCTGAATGTATATACCAGTGATAAGAGTAATTACACCAAAACTGTTCACAGCTCTTGTCACTGAGAATGCTGTTAAAATTATAATGTTTGTCACAAAGGTCTTTAGTCTTATCTCAAGTGTTTTTATTCTTTTTTAAAGAGAAGGTTTATTTAAAGAGATACTACATAAAAATAACTAAAAAAGTTCTTACTATCTCTGTTCAGAAAGTCTGAGTGTTCTTGTACATATGGTTGTTCTGAATGTCTTGACTTGCTAATTAAATTGTAGATTGTTTTGACAAGTTAACCTACCTAGTCATTTCTTGGTTTTGTTTGTTTTGAAGCATAATCCAAAATATAATTCCTTGCTTAGTGAAAATGTGCTATCATTATGGACCTCCTTTTACTATTTGGATGATACTTTTGTATCCTTCATATTTATAAATAAAATTCATAGTAAATGAGAATTTTATTTTAGTTATTAGGCAAAACTTTGTGTCATTTAAAAGGAAGTTTAAAATCAACTTATTGTTCTTTCCTTTGTAGGTCGTTTATATGCTATGCAAACTGGAATGAAGATTGATAGTAAAACTCCTGAATGTCGTAAATTTTTATCAAAGTTAATGGATCAATTAGAAGCCGTAAGTTAAACACAGATAATTTATTATCAGAATGAGTTTTAAATGCCATTTTATTTTGTGTGTTTGTGTACTCGTGTGTATATATTGGTCATTTTTGTTCTTTCCCTTAGCAACATTCGGCAGTATCGTTATACCTGAGGAAAAAAATGACACACCATTTTTGTACTTACATCGTACTCTAAGAGGAATTGTTGAGTATAAATTAGGTTGAACTGTCTATTTATATAGATTATATCTTTTTCCCCATTTTTGTAGATCACTTTTGGCTCATCATCTGTTGAGTGTCAAACCCTTTCTAACCTTCCCTCACATAGTCCTGTGGATGATTGTTTTGGAAGGCCTTAAATAGCTCTTATCATGATGAAGTAGGCTATTTTCTTTAGTGGAAGATGAAAAAGGAAATGACACCAGTTACTTATCTTCTCTTCCTCCCCTTCTGAGTGTCAGGGCATGCTACTCTTAGGGTTTAGCATCATTCCCTCCTAGCAGGAATGTGGGGGTGACTAATAAGTCACATTCTTGAACATTTTATAACTTCACGGGTCACTGTAGAGTTGACTATTGAGGACAAATCAAATGGGTTGGATTGAATGTCAGTGCATAAAACATGCAGTGCCAGGCATAGTAGTTTCATTTCATAATCAGGCTACCCTGTGATTTTTTGTGGCCAGCTGTCCCGGCGTTTGCTTTTAACAAAGTTAAGGGCTAGTCCATATCGATGCATTTTCTCCTAGGCTATTACACTGATAGCTGTGGCTTATTTTCTATTGTCTAAATTTTTAAAACTTCCATAATCTAATTCTAAGTTGGTCATCTTATTTAGAGTTAGATTTTTTTACACATTGTGCTCTAAGAAATACTGCTTTTAGACATAATGCTTCTTCTAGTCTTCTTTTTTATATTTGATAGAAGAAATTTAAATGAGAATAAATTAAGATTTTTAATTATATATTTTTGGGGAATAATTTTCTAATCTCACTATTAGGGTAACTTATAGTATATGGGATAATATTGTTGAAATATTTTTCTGATGCTTCATAAGAATGCTTGCATATATTATCTGATTGTTCTTGGTTATTTTTTGTCTTTAGAACTAAATTATACTATTATGTTATCATAAGTATATTTCTTCATAGTTGTATAAAAATTGGATTTTGTTTTAAATACATTGGACTAAGAGACAACCACTTTCTGTAAGATTTCATTATTATATTTTATTGAAATGAATATAAAATAATTTACTTTAAATGATTATTAGTTTCGTGTGCACTTAAGCAGAGACTTAAAAATTCAGAACTATGAGCTATGTATCTGATTTTGTTTTAGCTTAAGAAACAGTTGGGTGATAATGAAGCTGTTACTCAAGAAATAGTTGGTTGTGCTCATTTGGAGAATTATGCTTTGAAAATGTTTTTGTATGCAGACAATGAAGATCGTGCTGGGCGATTTCACAAGTAAGTCAAGAAAGAAGAAACTAAAATTTACTTTATAAGTTTATTTATTGCCTGATATGAATTATCTTGTTTTCATTTGAAACTTTAATGATTTAGGGTTTTTTTGTTTGTTTGTTTGTTTGTTTTGTTTTAAATTATAGACCTTCAGGATGACTTGGGGTTATAAATATGGGGCTTTCTTTTTAGAGAAATGGCTAAAAAAGGGCATGCTTTGCTGTTTTTTGTTTCCCCCCCCCCCCCAGGTAAATTTACTCTAATTAGCCATTAGCCATTCTTAACATTTAGGAAAATCTAAGAGTATGTTTTCACCAAAATCACAGCCTAACCCAGTAATGTTGATTTTTAAAGTGTTCCTCCCAATTCAAATGATTTGTCATTATTATAATTTAATAATTAAATGTACAGAAGTGCATTATGATATGGTATGGATTCAGATAGTACTCTAATTACATTTTATAAAATCAAAACCATACTATGAAACCTTGTTTTAGTATTTTTGTAAGTGTTGTTACTTTCTTCTAATAACATTAATATAGGAGTTCCATTGTGTTCTTGAAATCTGATTTTATTTAAACATTAGTTTCAAAGTGGTTTTATAAACCTTGCAATTTTTCTTCTTCAAGCTAGGTGGCTAATCTTACATTGTAATTTTTTTCATTTAAACTAGACTCTCTTTTTTCTTCTAGGAACATGATCAAGTCCTTCTATACTGCAAGCCTTTTAATAGATGTCATAACCATATTTGGAGAACTCACTGATGAAGTGAGTGTATATTCTTTATTGTCTTATTAGTTGAAGATGAGTAATGTTGCCATTTATCAATTTTATTATTTTATGATTTATTTAAAGCAATGTATCCTTCAGAAATATAATGGAAACAAAACATAATTTAAAAAATTTTTATTAGCCACTGTTTAAAAGTGAAAATTATTTTTAATAGTATATTTTATTTTTTGTACTAAGTTCTTTAAATCCAGCATGTATTTTACTCTTCACCATATGTATAGCAGCTTTATTAGCCAGCTACAAGTTTAGAATTTGATTTTATTAAGTGTTCAAATGTTATTAATCCTGTATAGTATTAAATTTCTACGCTGTTGTCTGATAAAATTAACAGAGGTAAGTCTTTAGGACATTTTTTCCATTTCATTTCTAGTCAGAAGTATTATTGCTCATGAAGTACATATGGAACTTGATACTTTAAAAGCTACTTTATATCCATTTTATTAATTTGTTTCTCATAATGATTCTAAGATAAGCGAAGTACATAATTATTTTATACATGCCCACATAGAGGCTACGTGACAAAAGTCATTGATTTGAATTCAGTTTTGTTTTCACGGTAACAGGCTTTACAATTGGCATGAAAATTTTGTTTTGTGAAAGGAAAGATATTTATCTGGAAAGAGATAAAGAGAGCTACATACTCGACTGATGCAGTCATGATATATGGTGGTTTAAATACTACAAAGAGCATCGTGTTCCATGATACGATTTTTTAAAAATAATTTGCAACTCTTAGTAAAGTTCCAATCAAAAAGTACTGTCTATCTGTGAGATATATGCATTTTTTTTTAAAAAAAAGATTGTATATGAAAACTGCAAAAGTTCTTTTTATTTGTACATAAAATGTAGCTTAGATGATTAGAAGTAGGGACTTTGCCAGCTTAAAAGGACAGTGAAGGAGAATAGTGAGAAAAGTAAGTTATAAGCCAGATTAGACTGATAATAGAAGGCCTGCAATCTTTGATTAGTGTAGTGTTGTAGTAAAGAACTGTACTTTGGGGTTGTTTATATGATAGGAATCTGTAGAAGGAGAGAACTGCAAGCCATTTGGCAAAAGAAGAATAATTTGATGAATTCTGTACACCTTAATTACAAAGTAGAGAGTCATACACATTGGATTGTTTTGATTGGAGAAAATAATATGTTCAGACTATGATTTCAAAATTTGAAGCATAGGTGACATCAAAAAGAAATCACTCTTGGAAATAAATAGGCAAGAAATGGCAAAGTAGAGAGAACAGTTCAAGTTATGAAAGTCAGGTTGGATTATTTTAAAAGAGAGGAGAACATGTTCAACTAGATATCTTGGTAAACATCTGTATTTAAAATACAAGAGGAGAAAGTAAAGTTATAAATACTAGAAATGTTCAGATAATATGAAAAAACAAGATAAAGAAAACAAAATTTTTTGAAATCTCAAGTAACAGGTTTTTCTCATTTAAAGGATACCTAAACACTTTCACACGCATAAAGCCTATGATTTTTCTGCATTTCAGAAGAAACATCTAATTTCATGTACCCTTGACGACAGTTTCCCTAGTTGTTTGAATATTGTATCTAAGGCAAAGACTTCAAATGAGGCCACTGAGAAGTCTTCCCAAGAAGTTCAGGATTTTGAGGCAGAATTTGCATTATACTACCAATAAGGTAGCATAAAACATTTTCCCAAAGTGTTGACACTCTTCCCACTTAGGTAGCTCACTACCTAAGCACTTCCTGTGCCCTGCACTTGCACTAAAACAAAATAAGAAATAGCATCTTTATTGTTGAATAAGGGACTCTAGATACCTGGAGGGGTCTGGAATGGTACAGGAAAAAAAAAAAAAGAAAGAAACAGAGGAAGAGAAAGAGAGAAAGAAAGAAAATTAAACAATTTAAGGCCAAAGTTGAAAGGGAAGCCCGTATTGTCACCTGATTGTTCTGAGGTTTATTCTTAGGCCTTCTTGTAAATTCCACATTTTTAAGTTAGAAAATATATGAGTACACAGTTAACAGGTAATTATGTAGCTGTTTTCATAACCATTATGCTATAGTGATCTTATCCTTACATGATTAAGGATTTTCTACTATGAATGAAGATTAACTAAATGTATAAAGTCAACCTACAAAGAAAGTGTGCCAGTAAGACTGGCCATATGCCATCAGCATAATCCTGAAACCAATTAGTTTGATCATCCTTGTTTCAAATTTGTTTTCTCTTAATTTTATTCCATTTTGTTGTTGCTGTTGTTATTGTTCCATTGTTTTTCGTTTCTAGAAATGGAGTTTTCATAATGATTACTGAGATTAACTTTTAAAAAAAATAATGGCCTAAAATGCCACTAATTTTAAATGATGCTCTGTTTCAGTAGAATAGGGAGAAATACACTCTAGCTGTGATTTTTTTTATCCTACAAATATGGATAAACAGAGCAATCAGTGGCATTAGCCCTTTCTCATAGTTCCTTTGTGTAAATGTAAGACTTGTATATACTGGTGATATAAGTATAAGGTACCTAAAATAAGACACAAACTATTGTAAAATTTCTTATTTCAAAAACTAATAAAAAGCTTAGTTGTATAAACTGGTTACTTAAAGCATTTAGCAGTTTTAACTCATTCCCTCCTTTCCACTTCCACTTTAGTTTCATCCTGTACTTTGAAAAAACTAGCAGAGACAAAGACAGGAAACAGAAAAGTGGGAAAAGAATGAGTTGAGGATTTCAGGTAGGCAGATTTTATTTTAAATATATAATCTTTAGATGTACTTCAGGACTCTATAACTAGTGTATTCATTTATAAGGGAAAAGCAGTGGTGGTACTGAACTGCATCATGTTCCAGAGATTTTCAGCACAGTCAAAACTCTCTTCAAAATTGTTCCTTCCCTTGCTCCTCAAAATATGCTGTTTGAGAAACACTAAAATAGCATCAGAAAATGGGGAGAAGAGCTTTATAATTGTTTTTGTTATTGTATTTTTAAATTATATTTCCAGGGTTGGGGCTGTGACTCTGTGGGAGAGCACTTGCCTAGTTAACAATAGGCCCTGGGTTCAGTCTTCCAATTGTCTCTTATTGGCCCTAAAAATTATGCTAAAAAGAAAAGAGACTCTGGTTGTCAGAGCCAGGCTTCACTGAACTCCAGAACAAGAAGTCATCTTACCTCTCTGGATTTAATTACTCTCCTGTAAAGCAGAAAGCTTAGATAAGACAATCACTGCAGTCATTTCAACTGTACCAAGTTATGATTATGTATGCAGGCACATGAGAAGTAATGGGAAAAGGAGAATAAATAAATAAATAAAGAAGATGAAAAAGCAGACCAAAAAATGAAAAGGCAGAGAGAAACTAAAAGTTTTTAATTAGGAGCTAGGGTGGGAGGTAAAAAATTGACTAGTGATAAGTAGAACCTGAAAAATATGACAGCAAGGAAGAAAGTTCTGGGAAGAAGGAGGATGTCAGGTCTCATAGCAACAATACTAGGAGGTTCAAAATACCAATATAACACAAAATATAAAAATAATAGGAGGTAATAAGCATAGAAGAAGCAACCCGAACACCTGAAGCCTTTTGTAGGATATTTGTAGCATAATGTTTGTGAGTCTTCCAGTTAGGTTTTTAATTGAAATTTCAGCACTTTGCATAAAAGTCACTGGATCACAAGCTGAAATAGTGTAATTTACCTAGTTTATTTATCTTCCTATTTTGAGCTCTGTTTCTTCACAGTCCGTTCTCTTCTGTCATTGTTTTATTAAAGAATGTTCAGGGACTTTTGTTTCCTGGCACTGCAAGTCTAGGCTGTCCTGCTAGATTTCCAGGCTTTCTATCATAGTTTTCTGTACCTGACTTATACTACTTACCTGTCCTAATTTTTATTTGTCGGACTTGTCTGCTCACCATCCTGTCAGTTTTCATTTGGAAAATGCATTTTTAGCCTGCTTTGCCTACGTTTTACGTTCTCTTCAAGTCTTAACTAGCCTGAGTATGAATTTGTCCATTTTCTCAATTCTTTACCCTTTATTTAGAGTTACTTATATTACATTGTAACTATACTGACTTTTTTTATATTATAATTCAGAATGTCTCACTTTCTTCTTTTCCTTCTGAAACATTAAGTATAAATTTATACACTGAGTAAAATATCAGATTAAAGAAGTGACTGATTACTTGATGTTTCAAACATTGCTATAGTCAGCCTTTTATTTTTCTATCTGTAGATCAAAATATTTAGACTTTTGTACACAGAATTTCTTTCCTAATTCTCCTCAAAATTAATAAATCTCATTTACTCACCAAATTTTTCTTGGTCCATTTCCTGGTATTTTTTTTTCCTCTTCATATTATTACTCATACAAAACTAAATAAGTGTATATTTTCCTTAGTCTTCAACTCATTTGTTGTTAGTTTTTAAAGTATAATTGATCTGCCCCTATTTCTTTCTCAACTCTCTTACCTCTGTTTTAAATATATACATTTAACTTATATCATTTCTTTTTCAGCATTTTAATTAAATTTCTTGCTATATAAACCTTTAGTATTCCTGTGGCTCTCTTTGAGTCAGTGTCCCAATTTGAGGAATAGAAACACCAGAGTATATATTACTTTTTTAAAAACATTTTATATCTTAGAGCAAGGGATCTTCAAAATACAATTGTTTTTCTTCTATAATGGTATTTTATGTAATCTGCATCAGTATTGTTCATGGGCTTCCTTTTATTATATTTTAGATTTATCTCACTACCAACAATATTTGAGGAATGGGTAACATTTTACCTTTTTACTATCATAATCTTAGGTTAAAGTTTCATACTGCTTATTTAGAAAAAATATGAAATTGCAGGTAAAAGATAATATTGTCCTTATTTGTTGTTTCTATTAATTTGGGAGGATCAGATTAATGAAATATATTTTTGTACCTTCACAGAGCTTATATTCTAATGTAGAGAAGTAAAATAACTATGATGCTACTTGGTTGACTAATGAAGTGAAAGGAAGGGACCATGTGCAGCACCTGCCATTTGCCTGGCACTGTACTGACACATTTCACATACATCATGTTCCACCTTTCACATCTCTGAATTATACTGAGAAAATGGAGGGTCATGAAAATATGAGTACTATGTCCCAGGTACTATAGTCCAGAATAATGTTCCTCAAACACTCTATGATAAAATTTACAAATAAGACTTTTTTAAATTTTTACTTTTTAATTCCCAATCCTTTTCAGAGTGATTGTTTTTATAAAATGTAAAGAATAAATGGATTATTAGAAAAATTAAAATTTAGAAAGACAGAAAATATGAGCCTAATTTGCTGTGAATTTTTTAAATACAGTCTCTGTGTTACAGGTTAAGTATCCATTATTCAAAATGCTTAGGACCTGAAGTTTTTTAGATTTCCAAGATTTTGGCATTTTGGAATAACTGCATAGACTTTACCATTTGAGTATGCTAATATGATATTCTGAAATGTTCCAGAATCTAAAATTATTTTGGCTTGTAACCTGAGTCTGAACCATATTTTTACTATATAATAAGGAATAATTAATATAATAAAGAGTAATAACCCTGTTTAATAATGTTCTTGTAAAATGTATTTAGAGATATCAACAAATAGATGAGAATTTCAACAGAAACTACCCTAATCAATCTTATGTATTTATTCTATATTTAAATGAACTTATGCAGAAATACCTAAGCATTATGTATCATTGCCACTATATTTGGAAATCTAAAATGCACATTTGGAGTTCCACAAAAGATGCAGTATAAGGAAAATGAAAAGGAAAAGATACTTTAATAAAGACCATAGATTTTCCAGATTGTATGGAAAATCAGTTACAGTCTCCAAAAGTTCAGTACATACTAGATAAGATAAACATAAAGAAAATCACACCTATACCAATAAAAGCAGAGGGATTTAAAAAAGCAGGGAGGACTTTTTAAAAAAGGGAGGGGAAAGAAAATTAATTAATTAATTACTTTTAAAAGAAAAAATTTACACCTATGAGCATCTTAGTCAAACCAAGGAAAGTCTTGAAAAAAGTAGAGAGCAGAAGATAATAATGAACTTTTTAAAGTGGCGACAGAAAAAATAAAGGCCTATAAACTCAAGATTCTATCTATAGCAGTGATATACTTCAAAAAATGAAGATTAAAGTAAACATTGATTTATTGATAACAGATGAGTACTAAACATGTAAACAACAGCTATAAGTTTTTCAGGCAGAAGAAAAATTATACCAAATGAAAACTTCAGTTTACAGGAAGGAATGAATATTAGGCATGGTGATGTGTGGAAATGTAAAAAAAACTATATACTTTCTTTATTTCTTTAAAAGATATATAACTATGTAAAAATTTTATAACTCTACATTTTATATATGTTTATTTGTATGTGTGTGCATGTCTTTGTGTGTGTGCATGTGTGTATGCGTGTGTGTGTGTGTGTGTGTGTGTGTGTATGTAAATAGAATCGTTAAACCCAGAAGAAGGGAAAGAAAGGGAAACAAAAACAAATGGAATCAATACAAAACAACTAGTCAGGCCTAAATACAACTATGTTAATATGTGCTATAAGTGCAAATGAACTAACACTTCATTATAAAAGTAGAAAATTTCAGTCTGGATGAAAGCAGCAAGCCTTAACTATATGCTGTTTACAAGAAACAAGTACAGAGACAAGCATTTTGAAAATGAGAACATGGGAAAGACATCAAATACAGATTCTAGGTAAACAAAATCACAAGTGACAATATTAGGTAAAGTAAATTTTAAGATGTTACTGGAAGTGAAATGGGATATTCCACAATAATAAAAGGGCTAGTTCATAAGAAAAACATTATAGTTACAAATGTCTATGCACCTAATAATGAGAGCTTCAAATTCTATGAAATAAAAATTGACAAGTAAAATATAGAATTCATAATCATATGTGGAGATTTTAACATGCTCCTCAGTCATTGATAGACTAAATATATTTAAAAATTAGTAATATTAACTAAAATGAATAAATACCAACCAGCCACATCAGATGTTTTCCAGAATGTGGAAAAATAAGAGCTTTCATACATTGCTTGGTGGAAATATTAGATGTTATAACTACTTTGGGAAAAGATTTGGCAGATTTTTGTAAAGTTAAACATGCTCCCACCCTTTTACCCAGCAATTCCTTTTCTGGTATTTATCCAAGAGAAATGAAAACATATGTCCAGAAAAAGACTTGTTCAGGAGTGCTCATAGGAAATTTATTCATAATAGCCCAAAGCTGGAAACAACCCAGATGTCTACCAACAGGGGAATTGATAAACAAATTGTGCTATTACTTAGACACAAAAAGGAACTGACTACTAGTATAGTCTACATGGATGAATCTTGCAGACATACTGAGTAAAAGAATAGTCAATACAGTTTCTGTGATTCCCTTCTTATCAAGTACTATTACAAATTGTAACTAAAAAAAAATAAAAATAGAAAATAGTTTTAGGTTTTTTTGCAGCAAAGGAAATTGAAAGGAAAGGAACTTAAAATTTAAAGGAAATTGAAATTCTGGAAAGGAACTTTCTGGGGAACTAGAAGTGTTGTATATTGATAGCAGTATGGTTTACACAGGCACAAAACATCAACTCGTACACTTTAAGATTTATACATATCAAGACATATCAGTTTTCCTGCAAATAAAGTTAACAGTAACTCTCCATAAATTTGGTTTATCTTGATAAGGTAAGGAATTCTAAACCTACTTCCTCTGTACTCAAGGATTGAGTAAATGAATATATTGAAGGAGACAGGTTTCTCATTTTCAGACAAGAATGGGAGATGACTAAATTGTGTTGTGGCATTTGGTTAGAATTGGAAGAATTATATTAAATCATGCTTTTGAATATATTAGAAAAATAAGTCTGTATAGAAGTTTTTTTTTTAATCTCTATACTGAAAAGACCTAGAAGCATTGTTGCAGCAGTAGCAATAATTACCCCTAGTACATGAATATGGCTTTAAATACCAGTCTTCTATAACAGGAAACAAGAGTCCTATACAAATGACTAAATCTCTAGTTGGGTCAGAGAAAGCACTAGACAACTGAACTTTCTTGTGCCAGAAAGTAAGCAAGTATGGTCATAATCAGGGGCCCAGCAACTACTCAAATGAGTTCCCACTGTCCATGTCATGAACAATTTAGCATGAAGAATGATAGTAATGAATAATAACCCATTAAGTAAGAGTCTGTGGGTTCATACTAACAAATACAATGCAAAGAAAAATGATAGAACAAAAACAAGGGTCTTTACCATAGAGTCCAATGACTATTTCCTTCAAGTTGCTTATCAAAGAGGAAAAATTTTGTCATATACATCTCTAACCAGGTCATCAAACCTGCCACCACCAGTATTGGACAAACCACATCATGTGCCTCATAAAATCAACTGAAAAGGAAAAACATCACTTTCATGGTAATGGACCAAAATGCACAATGAGAATATAATCATGAAGAAATATCAGACAAATCCAAGTCAGCAGACATTATACAACTAGGTTAATGTCAAGGTCAAGAAAAACTAACAAATGGTAGTCCAGATTGAAGTCTAAATGAACATGACAACTAAATAATGCATGCTCCTTAGATCTAAACTTGGGACAGAACCCACGTAGAGGTTTACAGTAGAGGTCATGTCAAGAAGGAGTTGAATTTAGGATTATTTCAAATATAGAGATGACAGAAGAGATTTGAGTGGTAAAGTGACTCAAGGTTTGTGTTGAACTGCTAATAATAACAGACAACATTTTGGGGACAGTTGACAGAATTTATTATAACTGTGTATCAGACATTAGTTTTTTCATAACCATTGTGTATTAGATTGTCCTGGAGCTTAGTAATGTACAGTGAAAGGATAAGGGGATACAGTGTCTTCAACTTAACTCTTCAATGGTACAGGAAAAAAAATGTATATACACATTTGTATTTTATGTTTTCATCTACATAAATAGATTGACAGATGTAAACAGTTGGAGAATCTAATTAAAAGTTACGTGGGAATATCTTGTACTATTGTTGAAACTTTTTTATAAGTTCAATGAAAACAAAGGATTAAATAGCTAAATCTTTTGGCTAATTGGAATGTACATTCAAATATAAAAAGACTAATTAAATTTAAGTATTCGAATTCAATTTTAAATGTGTTTTTTGGGTGCAGTTTTGTTCTCCTTTTTTAAAACTTGTTTTATGAAATTCTGTGTGCTTTAAAAAGTATCAGACTATAAAAATTAATGAATCTCAGGAAGTACATGTAATTTGTAACTATAAATGCTTCGTATATTGAGTTATTACTCATTATGGTAATGTTTGTTTAATGCTTGTTTTTCAAGCATTTCTCATTGTATTACATCCTAGTATTGCTATGTAGACCATCTGTTTGTATGATATACTTGGGAGAATTTAGGGACTTAAGAATATACATGTATTATCTTCCCTATGATCAAAAGTCTAAAAACTATGAACTCAAGTTTGATATGCCTGTTTATTAATTAGCAAAAAGAGTTATGTTTCGTTTCAGTGATTTTCATAGTATGGTTTCCAAATAGCTTCAGAATCATTTGGTGTACTAAGTAAAAATATGGACACTTAAAACCTACCTATCGATTTATTCATTCACCGAATATTTGTTAAGCTCAATGCACCAAGCACTGTTCAGGCACTAGCAATATAGAAATTGGCAAAATGCATGCCCTATGGGAATCACAGTCCTATGAGAGACAATGAATAAATAATAATAATAATAAATAAATAATTAAAATGTATACTCTGTCCTATGGTAAGTGTCATCAAGGAATTCAAGGTAGGAATAAAAAGATCAATTAATTTTTAAGTAAGTTGACTGAGGAAGGCCTGACTGAGAAGGCAACATTTTAGCAATGCCTTGAAAGAAGTGAGGGAATAAATGGTACAGGTACTCAGAGAAAGTGCAAAGTTTTCAAGACAATATAGGCTGCCTGTTCTTATTCAAGAAATAGCAAGGAGGACAGTGTCCCTGAATCCAGAGTAAGGAGAAGAAGAGTGGCAGGAGATGAGGATGGGGAGGGGGAATTGAAACCAAGTCAAGGGCTGGAGATGTAGCTCAGTGGTAGAGCACTTGCCTAGTATGCATGAGACCCTGAGTTCAATCCCCAGTACTGAAAATTTTTTAAAAAATCTATTTTTCCTTTCACTATAGTGGACAAGGGTGGGGAAAAAAAGAAGCCTGTTAGTACATTATTAAATAATCCAAGTAAGAGATAATGATTACTCAGACCAGAATTTACAGTAGAGGTCATGTCAAGAAGGAGTTGAATTTAGGATTATTTCAAATATAGAGATGACAGAAGAGATTTGAGTAGTAAAGTGACTCAGGGTTTGTGTTGAACTGCTAATAAGAATGGAGTTGTCATTTATAACATGTGGAGTCGCAGATTTAGGGGCAGAAGATCAGTAGTTGGCTTGGAACTTTAAGAAGGCTATCCAATGTAGAAATAATATGTCAAGTTGGATATAATAAGATTTAAGGTTTAGAAGAGAGGTATGAACAGAAGACATAAATTTGGGAGTTGACATGTGAGATGGTATTTAAATCCATAAAGTTGAATGAGAACATTAAGATAAAGTATAGGAGGAGAAGATTAAGAATCTAAGAAATGAAGTCTGGCACTCCTAGCCTTTGGTCCTTACAAAGGACAGAAGGAACTCTAACAAGGTAAAAGGAAAACCAGAAGACCTTGATAACCAGGAAACCCCAGGTTCAAGGTAAAAGTGATCATCTTTTCATATTGATAGGATTGGGGAACATGACATTAACCATTGGATTAGCAGTAGAGAAGAAATCTCACCTTGACAAAAGCAGTTGCATTGAGTGGTAGGGATAAAAACTTGACTAGGCTGGATTCAAGAGAAAATCGAAAAAGGAGAATTGGAGGTAGCTCTTACAAAACATTCTCTTTTAAGATGGTTCATTGGTATACTACTGAAGAATATTTTATCTTAAATTTTTTTATAGATTGGGTTGGAATTTTGTGGAGAGAGAGTGTGTGTGTGTGAGTGTGTGTACATTCATGTATGTGCCTTAATTTTATCCTCATGTCATTCTTAAATGTACTGAGTTTTAAAACATCTGATCTAGTCTATGGCTAGTGTTTTCCTACCAGTCATTCTTAGGAATATCAAGTCCAACCAGATGAATTAGGATTAAATGAAAACTTTGTATATTGCTACTGACTTTAGTAGCTTAAATTTATATTTATCAGTGGTTCTCATTATCCAATTACAAAACAGAAACTTAGAGGCCAGGGACAAACGTAAAAGGTTTCTTTGCAACTTCTGTTTCCCAAAAAGGATGTCTAATCAACTAAAAGGAGTTAACAGATTTCAAGAATATTGACATCTTAAAAATTTTCTCATAAAATATTCTGCAATACCAGCATTCTTTTTTTTAAAGAAAGCAGTATTTTAGATTATATTAATTTGAAGTTACTACTGTCAGAATTTGCTGCTAAATATTATTCACTCCTGTTTGTCCAACTGAAGGTATTTTGTAAACTGTAATATAAAACTATTGCTTTGTCTGCTTTGGGTACACTTTTTAAATTATGCTTACTAAAATGAACACTTTCTAGCTTATTAATGTTTTATTAAACTTCATATACTATTAAGGTGAAAAGACAACTTTATAAGTCATTATTGTACAATTTTCCCTCTTAGATCTTCAGAAAGGATTAAAGCATTCAAGATTGGGAAAGATTTGTCTTATTTTTAGGACCACTCTTATCCAAAACAATGTACTCATATACTTTCAAAGTGAAGCTCTTTTTATCTTTCAAGATATATCCTACTTTAACATATTAAGTACTTGACTTGTTAGTTTAGATATGAGATGTCCCCGAAAAGCTCATGTGTGAGACAATGCAAAAAGATTTAGAAGTGAAATGATTGAGTTATGAGAGCCTTAACAGGATCAGCAAATTAATCCCCTGATAGATATTAACTGAGTGATAACTGAAAGCAGATAAGAGTGTGGCTAGAGGAGGTAGGTCATTAGGGGTGTGCCTTTGGTCCCTGGCACATCACTTGTACATATGCTCTCTCTCCCTTTCTCTTATCCCTCCTCCCCCCCTTCTCAGTGATATGTCCTTGAGTCACTTTCTTCCACCACACTTTTCTGTCAGGATGTTCTGCCTCACTGGAGACCCAAGGATTGGGACCAACCTTTTATGGACTGAGACCTCTGAAACCCGGAGCTCCAAAATAAACTTTAGCTCTTCTAATTATTCTTGTCAGGTCTTTTGGTCTGGGCAGTTAAAAAAAAAAGCTGGCTGAAACACCTGTTAAAGCCCATTTTCCCTTATTTCATGTATGTCCATCTGAATTGCTAAGTGCATAGCTTACAAAGGAAGTCCTGAATTGTCTGGCTTGACTACTAAATTATTGTAACCTTGGGCAAATCATTTGACTTTTTAATGGCATTTCCTTGTCTCTACAGTGATGAGATTTTTAAAACCCTAAGAGATAAAAGATGAAGAACTATTATGGGACTGTTGTGTTTTGGATAAGAGACCTCCAAAAGTCCATGTGTTAATTGCTTGATCCCTAGGATGGTAGTAGAGCCCTTAGGAGGTGGGGCCTTTTTGAGATACTTATATAATTGTAACCCTGCCCTTGAAGGGAATTGTGGAATTCCTGGTCCCTCCTTACCCCACACTGCCTAGCCATGAGGCGAATAGTTTTGCTTTACTGTGTACTCCTATCCTTATGTGCTGTCTCACCATAGGCAGGCCCAGAGCAAGCAGGTGAACCAGTCATGGAGTAGAGCCTCTAAGGAGTAAAATAAAGTTTTCTGTTTATAAGTTAATTACCTTAGTTATTTTGTTATAGCAATGGAAGACTGACTAAAGCAAACTTTAGATAAGATGGGTATCATTTTTAGGCGTGGCAGTTAGTTCCTGGCTTTCATATTGGACTAATGGTTATACCTGACTCATTGATCCTGGTAATCCTCAACACTTAGCATAGTGCCTGATTTAATAAATGACAAATGTTATCTTACTGGAAAGCAGGAAGCTGATTGGGAATGAATATTTGGGTTGAAACTTGAGAAAGAGACTGTGGGTTGAAAAGGAAATCATGTTAGATAAGGGAAGGTAATGTGGAAAAGATGGCATATGATAAACAATCCCTTCTGAAATTAATGGAAATAGCAGGAACCAAGACTGAAGCAGTGTCAACAATGTGTAGGGCCTTGGGTGCCAAAGTATCTAAGCTAATCCTATAATGCCTCAAAGCCTTAATGGAACTAAAACACGATTAGCCTATATTTCAAGGTTATTATGAGGACCAAATAAGAATAAAATGTACAGAAATGCTTTATAACCTGTAAAGTACTATCAAGGTATTAATTCAAAATTTTGTCTTATTTTGGACTTATCTTACTTATCCCACCAGCCCTGAATATGTATCTTCTACCCATGGCAAATTGATTTATCTTCAAATGAAATAATTCCTTTATTGCTGTCTTTCTGACATTGCTCATGGTTTTCCTTCTCCCCAGAGAAGTCTGACTACTACTTTCTACTTTGTCCCATCGTGCTTACCCTGGGAAGCCAAACTAAAATGTTGTTTCCTTTATTACTTATCCAGTTTTTTAATATTTTACTCAATTCTTACATGCATTTACTGTAAGAAACAAATTTAATATTTCCTACTTAATTATATTATATAGTAATCTTTGATGTTTTAATTCTGCATCCAAAAAAAGGTAGCTTCCTACAAACAGAAATAACATATTGATTTATTTTATATTTCCCATATTGGTAATTGAAGGTCTTCAGAATAGCAAATATGTATTGAGCCTACAAAAATTTTGAAGTGAACTATGCCTATCTTATTTTTTCTTTCAAAAGAAGGAAAATAATGTTTGCAAATAATGAATTCAAGTGAACAACTAAACCTGGAGTATCTTAAATTTGAAATAATGTAACATCTGTGGAACTTGAATTCAGTTGTTCAGGATTTTGAAAAATTAAAGAAAAAAAACGTTCAGTGCTTCAGTGTACCTACTCTTTACTCCCAAAGAATGAAATGGAAGAAAAACATGAACCATATAATACTATTCTGTAGGTCAAAAACAGTCAAAGACTAGAAATTTCAAATTATTCTATCTAACTGTATAATAATCTCTTTTTAAATTTTATTTTTTTAATTAGCTACACATGACATTACAATGATCTTGGCAATTCATACATTTAAATCAATAATCTTAATTGAACTGTCTAATCCCAATATTCCATTACCTACTACAAAAATTATAATCTATTACATTAACACAGAAGTAATAAATATGTTTAGTGAACAGAATAACTTCCATTAAAATCAAAGTATTATATGTTGGAAATGTGTATATTTGTTTAACAGCTACTATGTGCTGAAACCAAGGTCAAGTGCTTGTAATAAATAATAGACGTGAACTATGCCTTTTTTGAGTTTGTTTTCTAAAATATGTTAAGTGTGTGTTTGTGGGGAGAATACTCTATAAACATACAGTTAGGTATATAATTATGAATTGTAATAAATATTGTTATAGAAAAGATATAGAATTACTGAGTGTTTTTAAGTTGGGATGGTCAGGGAAATATTTTTGAGAAGTAACATTTGATCTTATGTATAAGGGGTGAGTTGAGTAGGAGTGATAGGAGTGAATTGACATGTGGGGGAAAAAAAAGGAAATCAGGTGGAGAAGAGGTGGTGTAGACCTTGGCATGTACACAGATAGAAAATGTATCCTCCTGGCTGGTGGTACTGAATGAATGGGATACACATTAGAGTAGGCTGGACAGTTAAGAACTATGTAGAATAGACTCCTGTAGCCCAGGTTACAAGTTTGTTTTCTATCTTAAGTGCATTGGAAAGCCATTGAAGATTGATAGGCAGGGATTTATATTTTATAAAGGCACAGCCTGAGTACTGAGTGAGGAAGATGGGGGGCAGTAGTAGGGTGAAAGTAAGGAGACAGATTAGGGGAATAATGCAGAGAAAGTGGGATTAAGAGCAATTCAGGGTCTGTTCCAAAAGCAAAAACAAATGAATCCCTAGTGGACTAAATGAGGGAACTGGGAAAATAGGATTAGGTGGGTGGGTATGAACTTAAGAGAATGAAGTTCCCTGCAAGTAGGAGAGTTTGGGAGAGAATCAAGAGAAAAGTTTAGACAAATTAAATTTAGTTGTATATGAACATGCAATTGGAGATGTCACATAGTTGGATATTTGCCAGAAGCAAATTCAGGCTATGTACAGACATTTAAGAGTGATAAAGATGTCCATAGTACTTAAAGCCATGGGAATGACTGTGGAGAGATAAGAAAATAGACTATATGAGGGTACCTTTTTCTTACCTTGTAGAAACCTGATAGGTAATGAATAAAGGCAGCCCAGTATGAAATAATAGGTGGCAGCTGATGATAAGCAACAAGGAACTAAGGGAAGGAGGGGGTGGGGAACAGGGGAGAGAACCAGAATGAATGAGTATAAATGAGCATACATCAACTGAAGAGAACTGTACTTACAGTTCAGTTCAGGTAATTATTACCAAGTAAGGCAGGCTCCGTGTTTTTAGAACTCCCATTTTTAAAAAAAGAGAAATGTGGATTTCCATAATTTTCCTAGAATATGGAAAACAATTCATACTTTAAATTCTGTGGGAATCAGCATTGACTGAACCACTAGTTTGCAATCTCTGCTTCTACAGGGTACTGCAGATTATTTGGTGTTTAGATAGAGCAATAAGTAGACACAGACAGTAGAAAGAAAACCCAGGAGAGAGTGTCAAAAAATCAAAAATAGAGAGTATTTCTCAACAATTGGAATGTTCCAGATTCTAGTATTCTGCTGATAGGTTTGGTTAGGTGATAACCTGGAAAATGTCCATTAGATTTGCCAGTGTGAAGTAGGTTGTTGGTGAGGTTAGCAAGAGCAGTTTAGTGACATACAGGCTGCTCACACGTGGACTCCCTGTCATTAAAATGCACCATCACATTAAAATTCTCTGACAAGGAAACATGAACTAAACAGAAAAGAAAGCAAGCAAACCCTTTCCCACTGAGTGAACAGAAAGGTAAAAAAGCGAAGACTTTAAATGTGGATGTTTCTTTTGGTAACATTGTTGGTAAAGTGAAACAAAATACAATCAGACTTGGAAGAAGACAGGAATTAATGTATGGAATTTAGGAAAGAGGCAGCTAGCAAGTTCTTAAGTGATATTTTCAGTTCCCCTCACAGTACTACAATGAGGCATCATTTTCCCCTTAGAATTGAGTTAATGACATTCAGATATTAGGTAGCATATGACAGGTTAAAAGTTAAGTTTACTTGGCTCTCAGTCTAATGCATGTTTTAACAACTGTGTCATCTTAGTTTTCATAGATTTGCACAGATTTTTAGTGAAAATAATTTAATTTGTTGTTATTCTATTTTATGTTTAATCTTAAAAATTCCATTTAGTGTCTTTCTCTGTTGTGCATAAGAGTTGCAAATTTTGCTAGAAGAAAACTCTCATATTTTCCCTGCAGACTTTTTCTGAAATGTGACACTTTATAGAAGAACTGGGCATGTTCTTTGATGAAGATAGCTTTACATGGAGTCTGTCAAGCCCTAGACGGTTAATAGAATCAGCAACTGGGTGGGGTGATCACCAGACACTTCAGAGCTGTGCGACATAAAAATAGGTTTTATCTCAGAAATATAATATAGGTTATCTTAAATGCTTAGTATTTTTACTTTTTTGCCATTATCTAATATTAATATAAAAATACTCTCTTTTAGAATGTGAAACACAGAAAATATGCAAGGTGGAAGGCAGCGTATATCCATAATTGTTTAAAGAATGGAGAGACTCCTCAAGCGGGCCCTGTTGGAATTGAAGAAGATAATGGTATGTATTTATATAGTTTAAGTGAAATTATTTAATGAGATAATATTTTTCAGAACATTATTCAAAATTTCTAGGAAGAAATGATACAGTTTTAATTTTTTTATAAAGTCCAAAATCCTTAAAAGTCAAGTATAAAAATCATAAACTTGGGGACAATGAGAGATTAAGGCCAAATTGCTATAATATGTATTCACACGTGCACATAATGACTTGAGTATCTCCTACACCTTTTGTTTTGTTTTTTTTTTTTTTTTTTTTTGTTTTTTGGTTCCAGGGATTGAATCCAGGGGTACTTAACCACTGGGCCACAACCCCAACCCTTTTTGTTTTGTTTCATTGTTTATATTTTGAGAGAGGGTCTCACTTATTTGCTTAGGACCTTGCTAAGTTGCTGAGGTTTGGCTTTGAACTTGCAATCTTCCTGAGCCACTGGGATTACAGATGTACACCACCACACCAGCTTATCTCCTATATCTTAATCAAATTCTATTCCTGTGTAGGAAAAGCAATGCATTCATAATTTATAAAATGTTTCCAGACAACAAAGAATATTATTATTAATAATTAATTATTATTTTTTGTATACATGTTTGAATTATGCAGGAGTTTGGGAGGATGGTAGGTAAGTAATACATGGTTCAATAATTACAGAGTATGTGAAAAGTACAAAGAAACTTTATTCTCCCCACACCATGCCCCATATTCCTAAGTCCTACCAAAATTCAAATAAGTAAACATTAGATTTAGTTTTTTGTGTATCTTTATAGAGGTCATTTTTTAACTTTATACAGATAGCAAAATCTTATCACATTGTAAGTGGGTTTTACACAATTTAATTATGAAAAAAAAATGAAGGTCTTATTTTACTTGACCTTTTAGATAATGTATGATGGAACAGAAAGGAAAAACATTTTTCACTTTTTTTTTTTTTCTATTGATTAGACCTCTAGGTAAAAGACCATTCCAAAAAGAACAATTTTGTTCTCTAAACTGAGAAAATTCCAAATGATTCCTTATGTTTTGTTACATCTTCATCTGTGACAATGATCTAATGCAGGAGTCAGTAAATTTTTCAAAAAGGATCAGTTACAATATTTTAAACTGTGGACTATGATTTGTTACAGTTGTTTGACTCTACTGCTATTGTATTAAGACAGCCATAGATAATATGTAAACAACTTAGCATGGTTGTGTTCCAGTAAAACCTTTTTTACAAAAGTAGGCAACCAGCCACTGGCTAGTTGGCCTCTAATATGATTCATCTCCTTATGTTTTATGTTATTATAGAGAATTTTTCAAAGATTGCCTAATGTTAAATGAGTTTTCACCATGCAACAAATCCCACTTGGTTGTGATGTTTTAATTTTATTGATGGATTCAGTTCCCTACACTTGTATCATTGAGGATTTTGCAATGCATTTATAACTAAAATTGGTCTACAGTTTTCTTTTTGTTGTCAATATTATGCTTCTCAAATAAAATTTTGAAAATTTCTAGTTTTTTTCTATGCTTTGGAACAGACTAAATAGCTTTTGAATTCTCTACTCTGTAAATGCTTCCTGGAAATCTTTTGTGAAACCAGCTTGCCCTGGTACTGAAGATGCTCTTTGGCATTAATTTTTCATGCAAATCTGTTGCCATGGAATTTTTTTTCCTCAGTCAATTCACACTAAATGAATGTGCACTGATAAAATAAGTGGTATTTTACTTCTTTTAGCCAATCTTATTTCTTCATATTTATAGTCCTTACCATTTTTCAGTCCTGAGTTGCACTTTAGTATAACAATGTGCATACTTGTACAGAGTTGTATGTATCCACTGGCAAAATATGAGTTATCTTGAGTATTTCTACAAATCATTTGAAGAATGAGTAGGGGGTCACAGAAGCACACAGAAACATGCAGAAATCTTCATTCTGAAAAACAAAAACAAAACAAGATTCCCAACACACCTACTGGAACCTAGAGCTAAAGTTTTACAGACTCATAGAATTACTGACAAGGATGCTGAACAGCTGCATTTCCCATATACTGCTCATAAAAAAAAGGGGAAAAGTTTGGTACGTTCATAAAAAAATAAACATATACTTAGCATATAGGCCTAGCATTCTCATTCCTAATTATCTGCCCAAGGGTAATTCAAATGTATTTTCACACAAAGACCTATATGTAAATGTTTATAAGAACTTTATCTGTAATTATCAAAATCTAGATGTAATCCAGATGTCATCAGTTTTAATGAGTCAAAAAATTGTAGCATATCCTTGCACTCAAATACTAAACAGTTAAAGGTAGTGAACAGATGTACGCAACAATGTGAACTAAATCTCAAAAGCCAAACACAATAAGCTACCTATTATATGATTGCATTTATGTAATGTTCTGAAAAAGGCAATACTATAAGGATTAGAATCAAATCAGTGAGCAGTCAGAGAATAGGGAAGGAGATTTACTACAAAGGAGCACGGGAAACTTAGGGGATGATGGGAATATCCTGTATTATAGCTGTGGTGGTATTTATACACTGTATAAGCTTTTAAGACTACCCACAAAGGATGAGTTTCACTACATATAAATTATTACCTTATAAGAATTTTTTTAAAATAGGAATTAGGGAAAATCTTTGTGTTTTGTTTATTCAAAGATTATTAAGAATTTTAATATGGTGGAAAACATCATACTTTTACATATGAATCCTAAGTGTGAATTATTTTACTATTCATTTCTTTCATATAGCATTTCAAGTTAATTTGTTCCTATCTATTTATGAAGTATATTTTACCATCTGTTTTTGCCTAATTTTTAAAGTAATTTTTCATACAAAATGCTTCTTCACTGGGACTGGGGCTGGGGCTCAGCAGTAGTGCCCTTGCTGGCATGTGATTGATTCTCAGCACCACATATAAATAAATGAAATAAACATCTATCAACAACTAAAACAATTTTTAAAAACCCAAAAAACTAGAAAAATATCCTTTAAAAAATGCTGCTTCTAGTAATTTTATATAATAAATGCCTCACATTCTTACAGTGCAATAAAACTTGCAAATCATTTTTAACATATTTTATTTCATGTCCTCAAAAATTCCTAAGATCTAGTTCATATAATTCCCGTTTTACAGAAGAAATTGGGTATTGTCATGTGTGGCCTGCCTGAGATCATAAAAGCACAAGGAGACAACCAGAACTTGAGTGTTCTGAGTCCTGACCACTCTGAATTAAGTTTTGGGGTTATTCGTCATTACAGTAGAAATTGATTATTTAAAGTATGTTGTCCTGATTTTCTCACTTTCCAATTAATATTTTAGAATGTTTTACATACTTCCTTTTCTATGTTAATACTGACTATAATCAGGTATGTATCATACCAGGCCTCATGTATATTACTTCTAGTTTACCACAAGAAAAAAATTGAGATTCTTAGCTAATCAGCAAGACTCACCACTGTCTGGTAACACTATATTTCACTTTCTTTATTTTCTAAACCTACCTTCTGTTGTATTAATGTGTTTGGGCTGCCATAACAAAATCCTGCAGACTTTATGACTTAAACAAACGGAATTTACTTTCACCATTCTGGAGACAAGAAAGTCCAAGACAAAGGTCCAACAGGATTGGCTTTCTGATAAGAACTCTCTCTTGGCTTTCATATGGTTCTTGCTGTGTCCCCCCATGCCAAAAAGAGAGCCTCTTCCATTCTTCTTCCTCTTATAAGGCCACAGTCCTGTCAGATAAGGGCCCTATCTATATCCCTTTTTGACTTTAATATGTTCTGAAGACTCTCTCCAGATAGTAATATTGGGTTGACAGGCTTTACTATATGAAAATTGGGGTGACACACTTCAGTCTGCAGCATTCTGGTCCTTGGAATGTCTTTACCACATGAAAAATACAGTAATTCTTTACTGTGCCCCAAGTCTTAACTCATTCCAACATCACAGTCTCACCTGTTAATCTGAATCAGATAAATAAGAGAGATTTTAGGTACAGTTCATACTAAGACAGAATTATTCTCCAGCTTTGAACCTATGAATCCAAACAAGTTATATGTTTCCAAAAACTACAGTAGTGGGACAGTCATCGATAGAATAGATATTCCCATTCCAAAAAAGAGAAATCAGAAAGAAAAACAAGGGACAGGTCTTAAGCAAATCTAAAACCTAGCAAAGGCAAATTCCATTAAGGTTTTAAACTTAGAAATAATCCTCTTTAATTCAGTGTTTTACCCTCTGGACCCACTGGTGTGGTAATCTCATCCCTGAAGTTTTGCTCACAAGACTCCAGGACAAGTGGCTCTGTCCCTATGACTCTGGATGGAAGCAATCTAGCACACTGAAATAGAGGTGATAGCTCCACCCTTAAAGAGAAGAACACATATTTACAACTGAGCAGTTTATGGTTAGGTTCTATGTGATCTAAGAAGGATGACAGCCTTCCTTCATTTTGTCTCTCTCAATCCACTTTAGTCCTAGCTGACAATGTTTTTACTGCTAAAATTCCATTTTTATTCCTGGCTTCTGCTTAGACAGCTGATCAATTCCATGAGTTGCACCCTAGTTTCTTTATTAAATGGTTCTTCAGCCACACCCATAGTGTTTTCTGTAAAACAAGCGTTCTAATTTTTTCAATATGGATAAACTAAGAATTTTCCCCAAGTCTCCCAAGTCCTGGTTCCTCTTGGCCTAATAAATCCCTCTTAATTTCCCTCTCTCTACATTTTACTATAAGTACTAAGGAGAACCAAGCTTCACCTTCAGTATTTGCTGAGAAATCTCCCCTGCCAAATATACAGTTTCATCACTAGAATACAATTTAGCCAAGATTTTTGCCACTATGTAAGAAGGATCACTTCTTCATTTCCATCTAAAACCTTACCAGAATTGTGTGGTTTTGGTTTTTTGTTTTGTTTTTTGGTGTGGAACGGGGATTTAAATCTCCAAGGGGCCATTATTTTGCCACTGAGTAACATAGATCCACTAAGCTACATACATTCCCAGCCGCCCCCACAACCCCCTACTTTTTTTTTTTTGAGACATGATCTCAGTAAATTGCCCAGGCTGGCCTCAAACTTGTGATTCTCCTGCTGGATTTCCAAGTAACTGGATTATAGGTATGCACCACTGGTCCAGCTGGAGTTGCCTTTAGCAATCCATTATTTTTAGTATGGACCTCAAAACTAATAGAGCCACTATCCATTACCCAGTTCCAAAGCTACTATCACATTTGTAATTACTTATTATAATAGCATTCCACTTTTCACTGTCTTGATTTGAACTTCTGTTATAATATACCGTAGACTGGTTGGCTTAAGTAATAATAATTTGTTTTCTCGTGATTCCAGGGACTAGAATTCCCAGATTAAGATCCAATAGAATAAATTTCTGATCCCTTCCTCACTTGTAGATGGCCATTTTCTTGCTATGGCAAAGAAAGAAAAATGTCTCTATCTTATTCTCTGTATCCTCTTAAAAAGACTCAGTTCCTTGGGACTAAGGCCTCACTCTTATGATTTAATTTCATCTTAATTATCTCCTAAAGACTATTTCCAAATACAGTCACAAGGGGGTCAGAGCTTCACCATTTGAGTGAAAGTGCACAGTTCATTTCATGACATCCATATAATTTGTTATGACAGCCATAGTAGTTAGCAGAAAGCACCATTGTCTCCTTAGTGAAAACTATTTCTCCTTTCTTTCTTTCTTTCTTTCTTTGCCTATACAAATCCTAATGATATCTGATGACCTCTTTCATCTGAACTTCTGCATAGTAAGTTTTATAAAATCTATTTTCAACATAAAAGGTATCTTTATAACTTATAATAATATGATTTATAGAGTACTTGCTTGATGTTAGGCACAATGCTAAATATTTACTATCTAAGTTAGTCGTCTTAAATTTGGGACATGGTTGATCATCCCTACTTATTATTGGGGAAATAAGTATTTAAAAAGAATAAATAACTTTCCCAAGTTCTAGTAACTAGTTAATATAGCCATTGTTGGAACCCAGATCTTTTTTTTAATCCAAATGAGCACATGCATTTTTTTTTTCCTTCAACTAGTTTGACATAGAATAAGAAGAGTTACACATATTTATCTTCTCCAGTGAGCTTTTAAGAAATAATTTCAGCCAGTCATTCAGCATAACTGTTAATCTTCCCTTGAGAGGATAGTATCAACATTATGAGGAGGATTTTTGTGCTTTCGACATGATGCAGACCTCTACCTGCCAGGACATACACTTGTGCTTCTGTTTTTAAAATCTTTATGTATTTTTTCTTTTGTTCAAGAAATTTTTTTTCCTTTTTAATGTCATTTTTTTTTTGTATTAGCCAAATACTAGAGATGAATATGCCACACACCCTTTTCTTATTGGAGCTTCTATTCCCATGAGGAGTGATGATAGATTAGTCAGCATTTTTAATGGTAAGAGATTATGCCTGAACAATGTCTTAGTAGTTAACTGAACTAAAGTCAGGTAAAAAGTGGAGAGGGATGCTATATCTGAAAAGAACTTCCACAGAAGCAGGGAGGCAGATTCAGAATGTGAGGGTATATGAATTGGAGGAGGAGAGGTCTTCTAATTGTGAGACAAATTCAAGGGCTTTTGGTAATCCAAATGATAATAACAGCCTGTGTAAGTTCTCAGCCATGGGCATACAGAGAACAAATAGAGAAGTATAATCAATAGGACTTCAAGACAGTTCGAAAGAAGACAGAGATAATGGCATATGACTCCTATTTTTCCAACTTAGGTGATTGGAGGCATGGTAATTCCATCAAAGAAATGGCTAGTACAGGATGAGTAGGTTTGGTTGGAGAGATTTTATTTAAAAAGACATTGAGATGCTAAGGTAACAACTACTTGAAGTGCTCCAACTGGCAATTAGCTATTCTACCAAAGATTTCTGAAGAAAGGGTTGGGATAAAAGTAGAAGTTGAAGCTCTCAGCTCAAAAGCAAGAGGTGAAACAGAAGTGCAATGTGAATCTCCCAGGGAGAACCAAGCATGGTATTGGCCAAATTATTTTGTTATATTATGTGCATGTACAAATATATAACAACAGATCCCACCATTAAATACAACTGAAATGCACCAATAAAAAAATACAGAAAAATTTTAAAAGAAGATGGAAGCAAAAATGGACTAGGTCTTTATGTGTAGTAATCACATTTGATTTGGGAAGATAGCTTTTTTATATGGTTATGCTTATACTCTTAAATATACAATGAAAATACTTACATTAAACATCTGTTTGCTTTTTTAGGATGATTTCACATGTCATTTTAGGCATATCAGAGTTATCAGTTTTGTTTTTTAGGTATTCTTCCTTTACATTTTGGTTATCGTCTTGATTTCCTTTGTTCTGAAACAGTTATTTGTTGCCCTTTTATCACACTAAGTAGATTATTAAGTGTAGGTAGTTTTTGCTTTGTTTTCCAAAACTTGGTGTAAGGAAAAGTTTTAATTTCTTTTTTAAATTTTTTTTTAATTTTTTTATAGTTGTAGACAGACAGAATGCCTTTGTTTGTTAATTTTTATGTGGTACTGAGGATTGAACCCAGTGCCTCACGCATGCTAAGCAAGTGCTTTGCCACTGAGCTACAGCCCCAGCCCAAAGTTTTAATTTCTATTCTCTGTTGTCATACAAATTTCATGGAGCCTCTTGATAGTAGAAAATTATGTCTACAGAAATCCTGAAAGGCATAGAGGAGAATATTTTTCACTGTATACTTTTTTAGCTCATTAACTTAAAACAAACTTGGTGTCATAATCAGGTGTTAATGTCACAACATCTTACAGTATCTGCTTAGAAATGGCTTAAGGCTCTACAAGAGTAAGTTATTAAATCTCAATTTGTATGAGAAAAAAATCTTTTCCCATTTTCTCAGTATAGTATTATATTCTGTTGTATTTTTCAGCTCTTAACAGTGTATTTATATTTAACCAAAATCTAATCTGTTATCCTAAAATTGAATTTCTAATAAAACCAATAGAAAATAATAGTGTAACTTAATTAATTTAGGTAAAAATCAAGTAATACACTTACTTTTGACAGCAGAATGTATACCCTTTTGCCATGACATTTTAATAGACATTATATAAAATTGAAGATATAAAAAATATAAAATTGAAATAAACTCCTTTTATATGGTAACTTTATTTTTGATACGATGAAAATTTACCAAAATGTTGTCTGAACAGAATAAAGGGTTACTATATGCCTTTCATCCAGGCTCGACATTCTCTGACTTCATTCATATTCTGTTCATCACCCTTTTTTTTTTTTAACTTACTTCCTCCAACACACACACAGAGAAGCTATGGAGATTACTTTGTTTTTAAATTGTACATGAACACACACTCACACACACAACAAGTATAAATGTGAATGATTTTAAGATATAACTGGTATCATAAATTAGTGTTAATGTCATAACTTTTAGTTGTATCACCTCAGAAATGGCTCTCTCACCACTTACCTTCAAAACAGTGTTTAATCCATTTGTATTGAATGTAAATGCTACAGCTAGATTTCATCCTATTTTGCCATGTGTCTCCTTAGTCTCATCTATTTTTGTTCTCATCTTATAGTTTCTTTTCTCTTAGAGAGTTATTCCTCTGCCATTCATTTTGGCCATGTTTTTCTTTATGACCTTAATCATATGTATAATAGTTAACTTAATGTTCTTTTATGCTAATTTTATATCCAAAGTCTTTTTCTATAAACATTTTTTCTTCTGATTTCTATTCACATTGTCCTTTCTTCCCACATACGAATAATTCCTATTGCTAATAGCATGTTATAGCCTCTCTGCAGCTTGTTATCTTCCTCTGTAAAGTCCTGTTTCTTGTTCTAACAGTTAACTTGCCTTAACTTAAACTTTTTACCACTTTCAGCTTTAAGTTGTTGCTTTCTTAAGGATTCCTTGAGTAGTCCCTAAGTGTGTATGTACAATTCCGGGGTATGCAGGTATCTTCTTGAAGTTTATTTGTATTTGTTCTTTTTAGATATGCATGACAGTAGAGTGTATTTTGATATATTATACATACATGGAATATAACTTATTAGGATCCCAGTCTTCTGGTTGTACATGATGTGGAGTTTCACTGTTGATGTATTCATATCTGAACATATGAAACTTAAGTCCGATTCATTCTTCTTTCTTTCCTATTCCTATCCCTCCTCCCTTCCCTTCATTCCCCTTTGTCTAATCCAGTGAACTTCTATTCTTCCCTGTCCCCACTCCTTATTGTGTGTTAGCCTCTGCATATCAAAGAGAACATTCAGGCTTTGGGTTTGGGGGATTGACTTATTTCACTTAGAATGACAGTCTCCAGATCCAGCAAAAGTCATAGTCATTCTTTTTTATGACTGAGTAACATTCCATTGGTATATGTACCACATCTTCTTTATCCTTTCATCTGTTGAAGGACTCCTAGAGTGATTCCATAGCTTAGCTATTATGAATTGAGCTGCTGTAAATTTTGATGTGGCTGTGTCACTGTAATATGCTTTTTTTAACTCTTTTGGATATATACTGAAGAGTGGGATAACTGGGTCAAATGGTGGTTACATTCTAAGTTTTCTGAGGAATCTCCACACTGCTTTCCACAGTTGTTGCACCAATTTGCAGTGCTATCATCAATGTATGAGTGTACCTTTTTCCCCACATCCTCACCAACATATATTGTTATTTGTATTCTTGATATTTGCCATTCTGACTGGAGTGAAATCAAATCTGAGTATAGTTTTAATTTGCATTTCTCTAATTGCTAGAGATGTTGGACATTTTTTCATGTATTTGTTGACCATTCATATTTCTTCTGTGAAGTGCCTGTTCAGTTCCTTTGCCCATTTTTGACTGGGTTATTTGTTTTTTAAGTGGTGCTGGGAATACTGGAAATTCATATGTAGTAGAATGACATTTAATCCTTATCTCCCACCCTACAAAACTCAACTCAAAGGGGATCAAGGAGCTAGGCATTAGGCCAGAGATCCTGAGCCTACTAGAAGATGAAGTAGACCCCATTCTTCATCATGTCGGTTCAGGAACCGACTTCCTCAAGAAGATCCCTGAAGCACAAGAAATAAAATCAAGAATCAATAAATGCGATAGCATCAATCCAAAAAGCTTTCTCAAAACAAAGGAAACAATCAAGAGTGTGAAGAGAGAACCTACAGAATGGGAGAAAATCTTTGCCACCTGCCCTAAAGATAGGATATATAATTGTCACTTGAAATATACTATCAAAATTTAATTTTCTCAGATTAGTGTTTAGAGTCAGCTAATGATACTATATATTTTTTAAATGTACATTTCAAAACTTAAAAACCAGGTAGCTCATATTTCTTTCTACATAACAAAATGTGAAATTATATTCCTTTGTTTTTATTAACTTAATTTGAACAACATACATAAGTTATTTAATAGCTAATACAAAGTACTGAGTAAAAGGCAGTTTTCAGAAAATAGAGTTCACATTGAATAGCATAAATTCAACTCATTCTTTGTCAAAAATTTCCTTGATCTTTCATAAGTTTTTAAAGAAAGTTTATTTTAAAGAAAATTATGCGGACTCGGGTTGTGGCTCAGAGGCAGAGCGCTTGCCTGGCATGCATGAGACACTGGGTTTGATCCTCAGCACCACATAAAATAAAACAAAGTTATCGTGTCCACCTATAACTAAAAAAATAAATAATTTTTAAAAAAAGAAAAAGAAAATATGCTATGTGTAAAAATTTATGAAATTAGTGTTAAACTGAAAAAAAGTGATAATCATATTGTTGGATAATTAATTTTTGTAAGAAATTGCAGTAATTATTTCAAGAGAAAGAGCCTACTTATCAATTGCCTTAAATAGAATTGCATATGAAGATTCCTTTTATCTTGTGTGTATAGTAAAATAAGAGTATTCAGCATTTGTATTTCAAACTGCCTACTTTAATACAGTATATTGTGTTACATAATAGATGTTGAGGAAAATGAAGATGCTGGAGCATCCTCCCTGCCCACACAGCCGACTCAGCCATCATCATCATCATCATCATCTTATGACCCATCATCCAGCATGCCTTCAGGCGGCTATATTGGAATACAGATTCCTCCAGGTGCACATGCTCCAGCAAATACTCCAGCAGAAGTGCCTCACAGCACAGGTAGGAAATCAGAACTCAGCTTTCGAATTCTCCTTTCAGAAAGAAGAACTGCATTTATCATATTTGAATCTCATACTGATAGTCATAAACTCTATGATACTTAAGTTCTGTGTGATCTCATAAAAATTATTTTCATAATTTTGATGTTTTATAATCTACTTTTTTGAGCAAGACAAATATTTCTATGTGTGGATTACTATTAACTTTATATTTTATTAATAAGAGTAGTTTCTGTACTTTTTTGTGGGTATTGCTGTTTTTCTAGACTCCCTTTTTTTTTTCTCTTCCACCATTGTTTAAGAATAGCACTGAGAAGAGTGGGGATTCTTGTAGGAGATGTCAGGGTCACACTGTGATGGCAAGATTAGGACCCTGCTTCTACCCTCTATATGGAAATTATCAATGATTGGGAGCAGTGAAATCATAGCTGAAAGAAGGGAGTTCAGGTTACTATATTTTTTTTAATATTATAAATGTGTGGCCTTAAAATAGAGCAGGAGAGTTGTATATGATCTTTGAATAGATCAGTATTCTGTGGGTGTTTTTATGAAAATACTGATATCCAGCATTGGGTCAGTGTCAGTGAAGACACTTTCACAAAATTGAATATACATTCCAGTTTACTTGTGTTGTTGACAAGTACCATTCTTAATCACAAATTAAAAACTATGTGTGTTCTTACTTAATTCTTACATTCAATTTTGATTTTTTTTCCAAGAATTATCCTTAATTTTTTTCATTTGTCTCAGCCTCAATAATCTATGGTATAACACTATATAACATTTACAGGATATTTAATAAAATGAGTTAGCCTTCTTTTTTAATATTTTTTTATTGTTGATGGACCTTTGTTTTTATTTATTAATATGTGGTGCTCAGAATCGAACCCCATGCCTCACACATGCTAGGGAAGAGCTCTACCACTGAGCTACAGTCCCACATTTTCACTTCATAGAGTTAGTTTTCAGCCCCATTTTATCCAGCTCATTCAGGTGATTTTGCACAAATTGAATAACATTTAAAAGTTTTTCATCTTAACAGTTGTAGAAGCAATTACAATAAATATTTTCCTTCCTATTTTAAAATTTTCAGCCTTATATTTTCTACAGATATTGCTGACTTTTTGTCTTTAAATTGATTAATGAAATTGATCATCATATCCCTGATCTGTTTGTGTCAGCATTTGGCATATTTTACCCTGACTTTTCCGTGTTTATTGGTCTGCATGATGACATTAATAAAACAATTTGAATTTATTTTGTAAGTAAAATTTTATGGAACTTTGTTTTAAATATTTTATTATCTTGTAGAAACATTCAGTATTCCCAATGTAGGATAATTAAGCAAAACCAGTTACTTCAGTGTAGCCTTTTGTGAATACTTTTGAAAGGTACTTCAAAATTAAACACTAATTAAGAGTCCCAAACAAGCTTTCTTATAGAGGAATGCGGGACATTTTTGTGTCAAATGGTATTTGTTATTAATTTCTACCCCTTCTTAAACCACCAACTCAACAATTTTTCAGCTTCCCTCAACCTAGGTTTTTCTTCTTTCTACAGTGAAATTAATACTTATTTCTCATGGGTATTTTAATTATTAAAAGGGGAAAAAGTATAAAAAATTGACTACTATTAAGCCTAACACAAAACTCAGCAATCAGCAAACTGGCTTTCTTTCCTTCTTTTTTTTTTTCCCCTTTCCTTCCTATTTCTTTGCCAAAGACACAGGGCATTTAATGCTAAGTTAATGAAAATTAGAAATAATTTTATGAATCAAAAGAAGTGTCATATTTGGGGGGGAGGATATTAAACTTACAAAAATATTATCCAAGGGATATTGTTTTAGACAATATATCTTAGGGCAGAACTATAGTAAAGTCACATATGTATATGGTGTACTTACAGATTTACTCAATGTGAAAGAAAAGAACATACTGTTAGTAGAAGGTCTGTATTAAGTTGCTTTATATGTAATTGCTAGTCTTATGCAACAAAAATGACAAAATATTGATAGTTTCATGTGATCAAACTAATAGACAATGTCTATTAGAATATTCATGTTGTAAAGATAGAAATTAGGAGGTGATAATAGGAAATTTTCTAGTGTAGACACTTTAATCTGATCTGATTAACTCGGGCATAAGCTGTTTTTTATTTTGGATTGGTCTTTATGACCTCCCCTGCTCTCTCTCTTTCTCTGACTTTTGGTCCTCAGTGGACAGAATAAAATTTAAAACCTTTGAATTTTTACAGGATAAAGTTCTATCTTACTTTATAAATTCTTGCAAACTTTGCATTTAAAACAAATCTACAGTCTGGGGTTGTGGCTCAGCAGTAGAGCCCCCGCCTAGCACATGCAAGGCCCTGGGTTCCATCATCAGCCTCATAAAAATAAATAAAATAAAGGTAGTATGTTCAACTACAATTAAAAAATAAAAATAAAAAAATATACCCAGTGACATTAGCGAAATTTGAAGCCAAACCTCTATGACTTTATGATTTTATGATCTCCTTTCTGTGTCCCTTTCTCCAAAGAATTAAAATACTGTCAAATCCAAACCTACTTTTCTGATAGTAAAGCGAACTTATAGTTTTCTTTAACGCTGGTTTGAGATATGGAACTCTCCTCCTAGTCCCCAGATATTTTTTTTCTATTATACTTGAAACATTTTAAAAATCAGTTTATAGTTGTCTAATAAAAAAAACAGAATAACATTTTTAGTTTATAAATATAGCAGATGTTTCCCCTCTTATTCACTTTAAGGGTGATTTACTTTCTCTCATATAAAGGTCCAGGATGCACTTTTATCAAAGGGAAATCCTTAAGATAGCTGAAAAGAATAGTGTGTACTAATTTACAATATTTAGTTCTTCCACAAAAAAGCAAAGGGGGTGTAAAGAGGACATGGATAGTGATTGTTTAAAAAGCTAAATATTTGCCTTTTTTGCTTTAACCACTCGCAAACATCACATTGTAGGAGACTGTAAACTCCTTTTTTTTCCTCTTTCTTGAAGCATATACGTCTTACAGTCTATAAATACTATAGAAGCTCTTGGTAGAATATATAATTAGATGAATTAATAGAACATGTTTTAATCAATGCTAAGCTTTTCATTGAAAGTGTAGCTCACCTTATACATAGAAAAGTTGAACTATGTTGTGGTAGTCCTGGTGTCAAAAGTACTGAGTTTGTTTTCTGTGAGGCTTTGATGTGTTTTTGGTATTCTAGCCTGCCCATTTCTCTCAGTTCTATTTTCATGATTACACTGAGGTTTAACTTAATCTAATCTTCCTATTTTCTTACCTTTTGTTCCTCATAGGCTAACTTTTTTTTTTCTCTCTGCCTCTCTGAATTCCTTTTTTGGGGTGTTTATTTAATTAGAATTTTTGGATCATCTTATCTAATTTTCTAACCAACAGCCATGCCTCCCTTTTCAGATCCCCACACTGCTTTGTCAGTAAAGCAATTTAGTGCATACCTACAAATCTTGCAATATTTAATATGTATTGATCCCATCTAATATGCTGTATAACTATCTACTTAAAAGTTAATCAGAAGTTACTTCACAACAGTTCTTTTTTATTAAATTGTTGAATAGAGGAAATCTCCAACCCAATTCTGCTTTCCCCAGGACTGCTTTAGGGTCACATCACTCCAACATATTGCAATCTAGAGAGCTACAACCGTGTGGCAAATTGTCACATGAGACCTGTCCAAATCAAGAAAGAAGGAGAAATAACTAGATTTGAGCATCTCATTAAATAAACAAACAGCATAAACAAAAAAGCATTTTAATAACTACACGGGTATTTATAAACTTTGTTGAGCCAGTTACTCTAGGCCCAGTGGTAACATGCTCATGATTGCTGCCAAGAGGACAAACCTGGCCTCTATGCTTCAAGATGAATAAGAAGTAGCGTCTTTGTGCTGTCTGAGGCATTTTAAAGGGTCTGTGTTGTCAGTTCAAGTCTTAGTTGAATGACATTATTTCATAACATGCAGACTGTTTAATATTGCTCAAATGAAATTTTACTATATAACTAAAAATTTTCTCCCTGTGAGTTCTGTTTTGTTCTTAATAGTGCCTTTTTATTTGATCACATAGAAGTTACACAAATAAGTTAAAAGGTTAGAGCAGGAGCCCAACAAAATTATATACCTTTTCCAAAAAGCAGTTGGAGAATTTTAATTTAAGAACAAATACAAATTATTTAGCCAAAAATGGTATTGACATATAGACTGTCTTTTTTTAAAGATGTATATGAAAAATATATACTATTATCTACATACATTTTTTGAGTATAGCTGCATCAGAGCACTGGACTTGACTAATCTTTGAAGATTCTTAGATCCTACATTCTAACCTATCTTAATATCATATATTTACATGCCTTTAAATGTTAAGCAGGTTTGGTGGAGAAAACTTTTTTAGGTGTTTATAGTTTAATATATTTGGTTAGCACTAAACAAAATCAAGGAGGGGGACATTTTCTCTACTAGCCTCTAACCTCAAATAAGCACAAAGGTTTTAAGAAAATATTTAAATGAAGTAATACAATTCTTCCATTATCTTCTAGTTTTATTTTCTAACATGTAATTTAAGAGCTGTAACACTTTATACCTGTTTGTAATTTTCTGATTTGCAGGTGTAACGAGTAACACTATCCAACCTACTCCACAGACTATTCCAGCCATTGATCCTGCACTGTTTAGTACAATTTCCCAGGGTGAGTCAGCTGTTTTCTGAGCTATGTTGTCTTTCCCATTTTGGGGTGTTATTTTGTAATATTACCTTGAGAGTACCATATATTTAAGTGTTCATATTTAAATTCAAACATCAAGATAATTCAAAACAAATATCTTTGTGGTTTCTCACAAGAACCAAGATTGTTTCATATTATTAAAAATACCCAACTCCCAAGGTGTTCCCTTTTATTGAAGTTCTTTTTTCTTTCACATACTACTGGGTATAGTGGCAGAAACATCTAGCAAAGCTACCATAGAAGTTTATGCTAAATTAGTTTGGTTTAAGATTACTATGTATTGTGATTATGTTCTTTATTATGTACCCTGAGTTTTTAGATTATCTGAAAAGAATGGAGATTACTATTGTTGAAAACAGAAATCTTTGAAGTTAATTGTTTTGGTTGATATTTTGGTTGGTTGGTTCAAGGCTGGGTGATTGGTTTGTTGATTATAATATTTCCTGCTTTTCTGACTCTCCCCATTTTTTATCCCAAGTCATATTTTGAGTTTATGTTGGACTTTCTCATTCCCAGTTTATTTTCTTCATGTGTCTGATGAGATTTAGTCTTGTTCTATCTAGAAGGAAGATCTTAATAGATTTTTTTAAGAAGATGTTTCATTTTTCTCTGACATTATGTATGTAGATATATTTTGCGACTTTTATTTTTATGTGCTCCCTATATGAGTTGGAACTGGTCGTTGTGCCTACATGTCTTTCAGTCATTGAGGGAGGAGAGTCTATTTTTATAGATCTATATACCTATGTTTATACGGTGATCTTGTTGTCCAATACTATGAACTTTGTTGTTTACTATACATTTAGCTGTAGTATATTGTTTACTTAGGTTTAAATGTATGAGTTATTTTAAATGTATTCTACTTGTTCCAGTTTTATTAAAAGCAAATGAATTATGGGAATTAAAATTAAGAGCTACAGTAAATTTAAATCCTGGAAGTCCTTATTTTAAGAGCATTTATATGTTTCTTAAGAGAATGACAGTGTTTGGGTAAAAGGAATAGATTAGGAAGCTGTCACATTACTCAGGAGAATAGTGGAAGATATATATTGTTAGCAGACAGAAAATAGCCTACCCAATTAATACTATATGCCTCTTGTTAGTCTTGGTGTCCAGGTTTCTTTCTATAGTCCCACCACTTTTTAAATCTAAAGTGTGATATGAAAATAGCAGAAAGAAAAATATACAAATAGATCTGTGAAACAGAATAGCTAAAACGGAAATCAAGTGACATAGTGTGGACATTAAACTAATGGTAAAGATAGTATTTTATCATTGTGACAAGAATATATGTTGTAAAGCATAATTAAAACAATGGGCTACCTGTCTCATAATTCTTGTGTCTCGTTTAGTTATGACTAACAGGTTTGAAAGATGGAAAGTAACAAATTTCATACAAGAAAAGATCCACTTTCAACCCTTATATTATTAAAATGTAGTTAATAGACCAGGAGAAAATATATAATTCTTAAATAATAAATAATGTCCGGAACATATGTAAAACATTCCTACAAATGAGTAAGTCAAACTTAATAGAAAAAAATGAGTGAAAATATAAAAACATAATACAAATGTATAATAAATTCATGAAAGATGCAGGACCTTACTAATTTAATTGAGGTGAGTTCAGTTCTTTATCAATCAATGCAAAGATACTTTAAAAGAATGATAATCAACAGTGCTAATGAAGGTATGAGGAATGACTCCTGCATCATATTGGTGGGAGTATAAATTGGTATTCAGTAGCATATTTCACTATCAAAATTGCAAATGCATAAGCCTTTTTATTCAGCTATTTCACTTGTAGGAATGTTTCATTAGGAAATACTCAGACATGGGCACATATATTTATGAAAATATTTATTACTGCATTGTTTGTAGTAATAATAAAAATGATTCTAAATGTTCATTAACAGAAAAATAGTTAAATTAATTTTGGTCTATCTCTACTGCATAATACTGTACATTTATTATAAAGGGGGTTAGGGCTTGGGGAAGTAGCTTAGTTGTAGAATCCTTGCTTGGCATGCATGAAGCCCTGAGTTTGATCCCCAGCACTGTAAAAAAGAAGAAGAATATGTAACTGTCCTGTGGGAAAAAAAAAAAAAAAGATTGCCCAGATATACCGAGTGACTAATAAAGGCAAATTGCAGAACATTATATATAATATGACCCTGTTTAGGAAAAAAAGAAAACAAAAAGGTATCTTCCTATGTATACAATCTGTAGAATATACAAAGAATGGTGATTTCAGATAAATTAGAGTCTAGACAAATTAAACATACCTTATAATTTTTTTAAATTATAAATCATAAAGTTTCTGCTCTCAGACTTCACTGGAATTAAACTAGAAATCAATAATAGAATGATAGCTACAAAAAATCTCAAATACTTTGATATTCAGAAACATACTTCAGAATAACACAAGTCAAAGGCAAAATACAAAGAGAAATTTGAAAATACAACATATCAAAATTTGGGGAATCCTGAAAAGAGAGTACTTAGAAGGAATGCTATACTAGAAAAGAAGAAGCTAAAAATCATCTATGATTCTACCTTAGTTTATTAGAAAAAGTAAATCCAAAGTAAACAGAAGAAAACAAATAATAAACACTATAGCAAGAAAGCATTTCCATTTATAATGACTACCTCCCCCCAAAAAGCAAACACCCCTCAGATTTAAACAAAGTGAAAAACCTCTACAATGAAAATTATGAAACATTGATGAATGCATACCAAAAATAGAGAAGCTCCTATGTTTATGGATTGAAAAATTAGTTTAGTGTTGTTTTTAATGCCCATAACTACTCAAAGTGATTTACAGATTCATTGTAATCCTTATCAAAATAGCAATGATATTCTTCACAGAACTAGAAAAAAATGTATCCTAAAATTTATTTGGAAGCACAAAAGAGCCCATATAACCCAAGCAATCTTGAACAAAAATAAGCTGGAAGCATTTCATTATCCAATTTCAAGAGACAATCCAAAGCCAAGTATCTGTAACAGTATGGTACCGGCATAAAAAACAGAAATAAAGATCAGTGGAACAGAATAGAGATTCCAGAATTAAATTCACGCATCTGCAGCCAGTTGATTCTCAACAAAGTTTCCAAAAACGTACATTGGATAAAGGACAACCTGCCTCTTCAATAAGTGGTGAGGGAAAACTAGATAGCCACATAACAGATTGAAACTTGACCCCATCTCTCACCCTGTACGAAAATAACTCAAAATGGATCAAAGACCTTAGTGTTAGATGTGCAACTCTGATGACACTACTAGAAGAAAATATAGACGTGCTTCAAGACATTTTAATAGACAGTGAGTTTTGGGGGAGTCAAAAAAAAAAAAAAAGAAGAAATTGACAAATGAAATCCCATCAAACTAAAAAAGCTTCTGTACAGCAAAAGAAATGGTTGATGGAGTCAAGAAAAAAACCTAGAGAATGGGAGAAAATGTTTTTTAATTATTCATCCAAAAATGTATTAATAGCCAAAATATATAAGGAACTCAAAAAAGATAATTCTATTAAGAAGTGAACAAAGGATCTGAACAAACAGTGCTCATAAGAAAAAATACAAATGACCAACACATACAGAAAAATGCTCAGTATCATTAGCCATCAGGGAAATGCACATTAAAACTACAATGAGATATCATCTCACCACAGATAGAATGACTTTTATGAAAAAATAAATAATAATAATAAATGTTGTCAAGGATATGGAGAGAAAGGAACTTTTACTCACTGTTGATAGGAATGTAAAATAGTAGAGCTGTTATGAAGAACCCCTAGTATGAGGGTTCCTTGAAACACTAAAATAGATATTACCATGTGATATAACTTCCATTTCTGTGATATATAGTTTAAGGCAAGGAAGTCAGCATACCAAAGACATACCTCAGTATAATAGATCACTGTTCATTGCCTCACTGTCTACAATAGCTAAAATATGAATCAGCCTAGGTGCCCATCAGTAGATGAATGGCTAAGGAAAATGTTATATCACACACACACACACACAATTGAGAATTATTTAACCAGAAATCAGCCAAAATGAAATCCTATTATTTGTAACAAAATGAATGAAACCTGGAGGGATGGGGGTGTATTATGTTAAATGAATAAGCCAGCCAACAAAGAAGCATCTTCTCTCCCATATGTGAACATTAAATTCAAAACCTCAACATAGAATAGTGATTACTAGAGACTGGGAGTAGGGTGGACAAAGGGAGGTTGGATTGGCCATTACCCGTCATATGTTTTGAAATATCACACCGAGTTCCATTAATATGTACAGTTAGTACTTGATAATCAAAAATTAGCGAAACCGATGAAACTGGGAATAGAATCTCAGTAAAGAAAATGTATAACCAAGAGCTAATTCTTTGGGGAAAAATCAGTAAAATTAATAAGCCTCTAAAGAGAGGCAAAAAGAAAAGACACAAACTATTCATGCCACAAGTGAAAGAGAAGACATTATTTCAGATCCTGTGGACATTAAAAGGATAATAAAGAAATACTCCAAACTATTCCATGACCACAAATTTGCTGTCCTACATGAAATGAACCAAATCTTTGAAATAAACTGTCTGACGAAGCTCACATAAGAAGAAATAATCTGAATAGGTTTATACCTATAAAGAAACTGAATTAATAATTAATAACCTTCCAAAATAGAAAGTACCAGGTACAGATGGAACTCACTAATAAGTTCCAACTCACTAATAAGTTCCAACTCACTAATAAATTCCATAAGACATTTAAGAAAGAAAGTATACCATTTGGTATGATCTCTTTTAGAGGAGAGAAGTAAAGGAATACTTCCTAACTCATTCTGAAACTAATATTATCCTAATACCAAATCTACATAAAGACATTACAAGAAAACGAAACTGTAGACCAATATCTATGCAGAAAACCTCAACAGTGTGTCATCTTGTTGAATCCAACAATATCAAAAAAAAGGTTATAAACCACAACCAAGTGGGATTTATTCTGGGTATATGAGACTAATTGAGCATTTGAAGAGCAGTCAATATACTCTAGTACATTAATAGGCTAAAGAAGAAAAGTCGCATGATCATATCAGTAAGTGTAGAAAAAGCATTTGACAAAATATCATATCCATTCATGAATGAAAAATGAGTAAATTAGGAATTAAGGGGACTTTCCTCAACTAGATTAAGAATATTTTCAAAAATCCTATAGTTAACATCATACTCAATGACGAGAAACTAAAAACTCTATGACCGTCACTAAGGAGGAAAGAATATCCCCTCTCACTATGGCTATTCAACATCATACAGAATGGAAGAAAATTTTTGCCATATACTCTGCCTACAGGAGATTAATAACCAGAATATATAAAGAACTCAAAAAACTTAACACCAAAAAAACTTAATAACCCACTCACAAAAGATCCAAAGAGACATTTCACAAAAGAAGAAATATAAATGGTCAACAAATATGAAGAAAAATATCCTTAACAATCAGGGAGATGCAAATCAAAACTACACTGAAATTTTATCTTACCCAGTCAGAATGGCAATCATCAAGCATACAAATAGCAGTAATTCTGGTGAGGATGTAGGGGAAAAAATACACATTCATTATTGGTGAAACTGCAAATTAGTGCAACTACTTTGCAAAGCAGTATAGTGATTCCTCAACAGATAAGAATGGAACCGCAATAGGATCCAGCTATCCCACTCCTTGGTGTTTGTTGTAAAGATCTAAAGTCAGCATACTTTAGTAATACATGCATTCCAATGCGTATAGCAGCACAATCCATAATAGCAATTTATGGAATCAGCCTAAGTGCTCATCAATTCATCAGTGGACAAATGGATAAAGAAAATGTTTGTGTGTGTGTGTGTGTGTGTGTGTGTGTGTGTCTGCACATATATATACACACAATGAAATTGTATTTAGCCATAAAGAAGAATGAAATTATGTCATTTGTTTCCTCTTATATGCAGAAGCTAAAACTATGGAGCTATTAAAACAGGATTGCAGAATATAAGACTTATGGACAGAAGTCAACAATCTTTTTATATACCAGCAAAGAACAAGTGTAATTTGAAATTTAAACATAGTACCGTTGTATTTATGCTTATACAAATACAAATAGTTATACAAGGTACTGTGTATATCAACACTGTTAAAAAACAATATTAAGGTATAGATCTAATAAAACATACAAGATTCCTAGAAAAGTACAAAACTCTAATGAAAGAAATAAAAATCTAAATAAATGGAGAGATATTACATGTTATTTAGGGATCAGAAGACTCAATGTTCCCAAGATATCAGTTCTTTTTGTTGATTCCATGCTATCCCACTCAAAATCCCACAAGTTATTTTGTGCATATCAACAAACTGGCTATAAAACATATCTGGAGAGGCAAATAAATAAATAAATAAAATTAAAAAGCAGAATAATCAACACAGTATTGAAGGAGAAGAGCAAAGTTGGAGGACTGATCTTACGTGACTTCAAGACATGGTATAAATCTACAGTAGTCATAACAGTGTAGTATTACCAAAAGAAGAGACAGATCAGTGCAACAGAATAGCACATAGAGTAGTCAGCTATACATTCATCCAGATAGGATTCTGCTCACTGTTTAAAAGAAATAATTTCAGACCTTTGAAAGACATGGAGGAAACTTAAATGCATATTACTAAGTGAAGGAAACCAGTCTTTGAAAAGACTGTTATACTATGTAATTCCCACTCTGACATTCTAGAAAAGGCAAAACTGTGGAGAGTAAAAATATCAATAGTTGGTCAGGGGTTGGAGGAAAGAAGGGAGGGATGAACAGAGTGGGGAACAGAGAAATTTTATAGCAGAAAAGCTATAATGGTGAATGAATGAATACTATCTATAATGATAGGTATGTGTCAGTATAATTTGTTTTCACACAAAGAATATTACAGAACAAGAATGAACCCTAATTAGACTCTTGATGATGATGTGTCAGTGGAAGTTCATTAGTTGTAAGAAAAGTACCACTACACAGTTGCAGGGTGATGGTAATAGAAGAGGTGATGCATGTGTTATGGGAAATCTCTCTACCTTCCTCTCAACTTGACTGTGAGCCTAAAACTCCTCTTTAAGGTTTTTTAAAAATAGAGGTTTTATAATCAAGGTAACTACCATCACCACCAACTCTAGTACTTCCTCTTTGTGATACATTTGTCTCCTTAGTGCTTAGTACCTTTTAATAAAAATGTGTTGTTTTGCTATATTTGTGTATATCAGTATCAAAGTATATTAAATATTTTTGCAATGCATTTGTGGCTGATTCTGGAGAAGAGAACAGAATTGGAATGAAGCACAGTATTTACTTTTTTATTTTCTATTTGTAGATCTCCATATGGCACTAGGATAAGAATAACAACTTCTGAGTCTTTTGAATCTTACTTAAATGATTGTTTAAAACTTTCCAGTTTATGTAGATAGTTATATCTGAAAAGTATACACAGTGTATGTATATTTTTCCCTACAACCTCTAAGATTAACTGCAGGTCAGATTGTTCTCTTTCAGTCCTCCCTGTCAGGAGTACACTAGGATGAGATTATCCAAGGCCCTGGACATACCAATTTCAAGATCTATCTAAATACATTAGAAAGCTTTTAAAAACCCATTTTGGAAATTTTTAGAATTAATTGTTTTGTCTTCTGTCTTAACATTAGACAAATCAACCTTGGAAATGGATATTTATGTCAGTTGAGCATACAGAGGTTTCTCTTTACACCAAAAAATGTCTTTGATCCAGTGCTGACCCAGGCCACCTTCACCACTACAGCAGAGAATTTGATAGTATCTTCTGCATATCATTGTCCTGTCCTCTGTAGGGGAGAAGAAATCTTCTGTAAAGAGGGGTTGTGGCCTGAATGGAACTTAGAAGCACACATTTTAAAAGAGAGATAGTGTTAGACAACATTTCTAATCCTGACATCATTTAAATCTTCATCGTACATATACTTGCTGTCCTTCCTCCCTGGTTCTTATTATAACTTCTAATAATTTTGAATGGCAGGAAAAACAACTTGTATTTGGTTACATTAAGTTTATGTTTTGTTTTGAATATAAAATCAGATAAACTGAAAGTGAACAGTTATTCTCTTCCTGAAATATGTTTCCCTTCTGCTTTCTCTGTTGAGTTTTTAAATAATGAGAATTCATAAGAATCATAATTAGGAAATGGATTTTATTTTTATTCTATTTAAAACTTTAATTTAGGTATTTTTGTTATTAATTTACTTTATTTTTAAATGAAAGAATGCCTGTTGTGTTAGATAATAGTTAAAGTAAGTTTTTGATAAGGCCTTTAAATTTCTTTAAATTGTTGAAAATAAGTCTGACATCTCTGACTATAAAGCATTTTTGTATCTACAGTTAAGTATCGTGAAATGATTGTGTTTTATATGAGTTACATAATTTGTTATGCATATTTATAAGCTTTATATATACAGTCTATATTTTTCAGTTAAAATATTTCATGTTTTAAAAATATTTAAATTATTTCATGAAAAATGTAATATTTGTGTTTTGAAATAGTTTATTATTAGTGGATAAGTTTATAAGAACTAAAATAGTAATAGTAACATTTGTGCATTTTATCTTTTTAATAAATAAGCAATATGTGAGCAAAACAGTGCTAAAGCTATGCTGTAAAAGTAACATTAGTTTGAGCATTAGGGCTTTCTTCCAGCAGGTCCAGTAAATTTTGGACATAGGCCCTGCATATTTTAAAGGTTGCCCTATGATGGTAGGATAGAGTATTAAAGCACGAATGGGTAGTGTTAAGTAAGGGAAGCTGTTTATCAAAAGTGCCTTACTCACCTACATGGTGTATACATGCAAGTGACTAAAGTCTCTTAATTATTTTGAAAAAGAATAATTAAGAATATGATCAGTGTTTTTCAAGAAAAATAAATAATTAAACTAAAGTGTGCTTACTAAATTGTAAACAGAACTGAAGGACAGATTTTTTTTTTTTTTTTTTTTTTTTTAGATTTGATGGGAAACAAATTCCAAGTCCACTAAAATACTAAAAGAATTATGGAGAAAAATAATTTTCATTATAATTAGAATGTGTAATATGTGGTTCACAATAGAAGGACCAAATTTTATGCAATCTTTAATAATAATTCAACAAATACTAGAAGTATAGACAACTTGTTGGTACTCATTCAGTAAAATTATCGAGCTGAGTACCTGCAGGTACCTGGCATTGAGATAAAAGCTTGAGATACGTTGTTTTAGTACTATTTGAAAATTTTAGAAAGCAATAATTATATTAATCAAAATTTGATATCAGTTTACCTGGCATTGCTACCTGTTTACCTAGGGAATGTCATAGTTTCATTTTATGTCTGTCTACAGCAAAATTTAAAACAGCTTTAAAAAAATTATTCTGCTTTAAAAATATAGCCTTATAAACAGAATTGAAATATGTCATCTGCTCTTCATGGTCTTATGACCCCAGCCCTCTCTAATCAGTACTCCTTAGAGTCCTTATTTCAAATGATAAGAAACAATGCCAGGTATTTACCCTGTCTTTAGAAATATACATGCAAGTATATTCATATCTTAGATTAATATTTTCCCCAAATTATTTAGTTGGGCTCTATACATATTAATCATATATGTGGAGCTAGAAAACTTACTAGGGATAAATTCTGGAGAAAGAATTTATAATGGTTGTTTTCATGTTTTAATTGTTTATAGTAATGTTAAAAAGTTTTGGAAATCTTAAGAATTTTTCCACAGATGGTACAAAAACATAAGATATTTTCATGCAAGAAAAAGTTAAGTGACATGTAATTTTTATATAAAGTACATTATTCACCTTTCTATATTGAGGGTTATATTTATATTCTAGCTGACTAGTTTAGTCTGGGTGTATTGTTCCATGAAGAGAGAGACTCAGCAATTCTAGCATGAACACCAAAGCTACTTTTCTTGTTTTGCACAAACTGTAACTTTTGCAGTTAATTTGCTAAAATATAAAGAATTCTAGTTTAATACCCCATGAAGGAAAATCTTCCACAACTATGTTGCCATATCTGTGGTTTGTATTAGTAATAAAATATTGAAAAGAATGAAGTAAAGTGATCAAAATGCACTTGAGTTTAAGAAAACCTTTATGTTTTTATGTAACCTTAAATATGTTCATTAATTTTGAATGTAAGCACATGCCTAACAGCACTTTCTATAACCTAATAAATATCTTAATTATTATTTTTTTCTAGGGGACGTCCGTCTAACTCCAGAGGACTTTGCTAGAGCTCAGAAATACTGCAAATATGCTGGCAGTGCTTTGCAGTATGAAGATGTAAGCGCTGCTGTACAGAATCTCCAGAAGGCTCTCAAGTTACTGACTACAGGCAGAGAATGAAGCCTTTGTACGACAGATCTGTGTATTTTTGGCATAAGGAACTACCAATCCATTACTTTATCTTCAGCCTATCAGGAGCACACTTTTAAGAAAGACTTCAATTCCATTGAAAATGACAGTGAAATCTGTGTGTGTCTAATTCCTATTGAAGCACTCAGCAACAGCCTCTGCCAGTTTTCATTTATTCCAGTAAACAAGTCTTGAGTTCCTAGGGTCGGTGTTATCAATGTCCCCAAAATGCCCATTGAACTGGTCATCCTTCCAAAAATGAAAACATACTCTGTAAAATTTTATTGGGAATAAGTTTTCCTAATTTACTTACATTAAGGGTATTTTTTTAAGTCTATACTTGGAAACACAAACCGTATTTCTTTGCTATAAAATTCTAAATTTAACTTAAAGTAAAAAGATTTCCAGATTTCTAGATTAGAGATTGTTTTTGTTCTCTTCAAGGTTAATAAAACAAATATGAACATCTAAAAATATTAGATGAGTCCAAGAGATTATATTAAAAACTCAATTTTTTTCATGTTAGTATAAATACATTAAAAATTTAAGGCTTCATGGAAGGAAATGTAAGTTTGAAAAGTAGAATGACTTTTAAAGAATATAATTGGTTTCCCAAATGCTTCCCCTGATGCATTGAAGTGTAAGGTGAATTGGTGTTTGTTTCTTAGGCAGTTTGACTGCATGTATTAAAAAATGGGGCGGGGGGAAATGTAGCCTGGAAATTTGGTGCTTTAAATTAAGGTTCTCTGCTGTTATGGGATGGAATCCACAGAGTGTATGGATGGAATGATGCAGAAAATCATAGGACTTTAGGTTCTTGGTTTTAAGTTGATAATTTTGTGAGGAATTATGGACTTACTATGTCACCTCCTACATTTGTGCTATGAAAAAAATAAATACAAGGATTCTTTTAACTAGTTCAACTTATTACAAAGCCAAATGTCTGTTTTGATTTGTGTGGTAGATTCGTTGTTTTTTTTTTTTTTAAGTATTTATATTTAGATACAGAAATATAGATGTTTCTTTAGTAAGAAAAAAAAAATTAATGAATTTGACAAATTTACCAGAAATTTATCTGGTCAATTTCATTTATGCTACTTGGATTGTAATCTTTTAACTTAGGGGTCAGCAAGCTGTGGCCTCTGGGCTATTCACATTGTTGTGTTAAGAATTTATTGCAATAAAACCATCCTTATTTTTTTGATCTGTGGTTGCTCACCACAACTACAGAGTTTGGAGCCTGCAAACCTAAAATGTTTACTGTCTAGCCCCTTAAGAAAAGGTTTGCCAACATCTAATCTAACTGCCCATTTGAAAGAAAATAAATCACTAACTCATAATTATCTGTCAGCTTTTTCCTGCGTAAATATGATGCTTGCCTTTGTACAGGGTTGGTAGAATAAATATTCAAACTTAATGAACTATTCTAAATAATCACCCAAAAAAGTCCCCAAAAAAACTTACCTCTGGAAAATCGTTCTCGGATTTTTCATAAGATATGTAGACATTTGTAGTCTTAAGCATTTGCATCTGGAAATCCAGTACTCTAGTATAGTTGTGTAGGATATCATTGTAATTAAAAACTGGTCAGGGTGACCTTTTTAAAAGATGTAAACACATTTTAATTCAAACCTTAACAAGTCTGCACTCTACAAGGTCAAACTTGCCCCCTATTTGACACCCTTGTTGGTTCCCAGTAGGGAGAGCACATGGAGAGGAGGAGACATCATGGAAACCATGAAGTCCACTGAGTAGCCAGATCTTTGGTGCAGCAGAGACAATTTCTGTAAAATGGAAATGACACCATTAGCCACCTCAGAGTTTTATTATAATAATAATAATACATGAAGTGCTTAGCACCTGGTAGCATTCCATAAGTGTTTATCATTGTTCATTTTAATGCTATAGTAATGTAATATAAGTTATTAATAATAATTTATTTCCTAAATATCTAGAAATTTCATTTGTCTTTGTGGCCAAAGGCTTACAAATGCTTTCTTGCATGAGGAGACTGACTATATGATGTTTTCTAACTTTGTATTTGTCTTTCTTCATATAAAATCTGATGATAAAATTAGAATGTTTTCTGATGTTATACTAGAATAAGCAATTTTCATTTGTTCATTCAACATGTATGCATTGAGCAGCTCCTATCTACCTAGTATTGTTCCTTGCAAGAAAAATAGCAGAAAACAAACAAAAAAAAAAATACGATCTCTGCTTCATAGACTTCATACATTCTAATGGGGAGGAAATGGACATACTCAATAAAGGTATACCATATATAGTATTTGACCAGTGGTTCTCAAAGGGTGAGTGTTAGGAATATAATTCTCAGGCCCTGCCTAGTCCTACCCAATCAGAAATTTTCAGGATAGGACCCAGCTTTTTGAGTTTTCAGATACTTTAGCTAATTCCTAAAGTCTGTTCATCCCTAATATTTGAGGGGGTTACCTCTTCCCAAATCAAGAAGATGGAGAAGCTGGGAGGAGAGAGTCCCCAGAGGAAGTAGTTCCTAGTGATGTGGGAACTTGCTAGAAAGTTCTGAGGATGACACTTTGGAAACTTCAATAATGGGCAGTGAAAACTAGAGCATAGACCTGGAAGGTATGTCCTACATCCCTATTTCACGGGTGAATAAAGTGAGCCACAGGTAGGATAATCAATCTGCCTGAAGTTACACTGCTAATTGTTATTTCTAAGCTCAGACTGCCTAGTTCAGATTATTAAAAGTATTCATATCCATGTAAGTTAATCACCAGTGAGGTGTTAAGAGTGAATCCCACGTTATCAGCATCGTTGGCTATTCCTTGTATTTGTGGGGAGCAGAGCAGCTAGATTTTTCCATTGTTTGAGCACTAACTTCTAATTGTGGATGCTAGATAGGGAACACAGAGTACGAACTTCAATATAATTGGATCCTTGATGTTTGGAACATACTAGATTATGGCCTGAAATCAAAGGGACTTGAGTTCAGCAGATAAAAATCAGGACTTAAGTAACTGTTGCAGTAGATCAATGTATAATATTGGAGAGGGTGTCCCACATCACTAGGGAACCTTAAGTTTTTCAGATGTACTTTTTGTGCTTCCTTCTTGTTTTTTAAATAACATTACTGCCTTTCCTAATTAGATAGCATTCACCTTCAAAAGATCTGATTGGAATATGGATTTCAATACAAAATTAACAATGATGTTTGTTTTTAGTTATTTCCTTGTTCATCTCCCCCAAAAGATGTTAAGCTCTTTAATGGTAAGAGCTATTTATACAAATTTATAAAACCTGGTCCATAATAAGTATCCCTAACTAATGGAGTTAATGGGTGAATAGATGAAAGAATTGTACTGAAATTAAAATCTGGGCTGAAAATGTAGCTTAATGGAAGAGCTCTTGCCTAACAGACTCAAGGCACCAGGTTTAACCCCCAGTACTGAAAAAAAACATCAAAATCAGTTGTCAATCTTTATCCAAAATAGCGACCATCAGAATATTGGAATATTACAGTGTCATGTCACCTAACAAGTCTCAATGATGTCTAACTTACATAGGTCTTTATCTTTTGAAATCATGAATTGTAATAGTGAATCAGATGTGCTCAGAACATTCTTAGAATATGTGCTTGTAACATCCTAGACACTATACGTCCTCTGCTGACAGCCTACATATTCTTAGTCAATGTAACATTATGGCAAAAAATAATAATGTATCCCACCCATTAAAATTATTTAACAAGTACAATTTTGTGTGATAAAAGAAAAAATATCCATACCACATTGGAAACTGAAAATAATTACTGTGTCCAAGGAAATTGTAACCAAAAGATTACTTTTACAGGTGAATAGGCAAATCATTAAAAATTAACAGAAACTGCCATTAAGATCTGAACGTTTGGAGAAGATCAATTCATTTGATTTTCCTCCCTCAATTTATACTTTTTTTCTGCTTCCCGCAAGTCCATAGACAAGCATTTGAAACGGTGTGAAGGTTGTAAAAGCCAGAGGCACAGGGTGATGTAGAGTTAAGAAACTGGGGTTCTGGTTCCCTCATCATTGTAAACTGCTCTGTCCATCAAGTAAAGAAAATTAGTCCTACCCATCTTCCTCTGTTAGTTTTCCCAAGTATAGCAAAGTCAGCAGAATTAGATTTCTCACATCCTTTGAAGATCTAAAATTCTTCAACTCTGAATAATATTCAAGACATCTACACACAAAATTTGGGATTAGGTCTGTGGTCCTTGAAATACTTCTCATTTCAACTAGACACCTTATGTGATATTTTTAAGATTAAATCCTGATATTCTTCCTAATCAGTGAGTTAATGTCCCCTGAACATCTTGTGTTAATATGTCAAGAATTCATTCAGAAAATCCCATTGAACAAAATGGAAACCAAGGACTAGGAACACAAAATATTTGCTGTTTCTTTGAGCAGGGAATTTTCTGCAAATGCAAAATTACCATTAAGTTCAAACCTAGTATAAAGAAGATGTTAGAGGAAAGAATATGTCCTAGGATTAAGGAGAATAATTTCATAATGATAATTAAGGGGACAAAAATCAGAGGTGTATGTGCTTATCAAAGTATATAAAATGAAAGCTAACATCCCTAATCTTAAAAGTGGCCAGAAATCCAGTAGTAGTAGAAAATCCAAAATGGTTAGAAGTCAAAAAAAATTTGAACACTGACATGACCCTCCAAAACATTTCGGACTTTGGAGCATGTCGTAGTTTAATTTTTAAGTAAAGAATGGTCAGCCAGTAAAGTCTATGCAAATACTCCAGAATCAAAAATTTGATACACTTCTAGTCCTAAGCACTGTGGATAAAAATAGTCAACTTGTATTCAGTTGCAAAGAAAAATAAATTTAAAAACTTATCTCAATAGTTGATAGAAAAAAAATAGTTAATAGAACATTTAGAAAATATGGCTAGGAGGTCAGGCCCAGCAGCCAGCGGAGGGGCACAGCTGCCCCACGCGCCTGCAAGTTAGGCGAAACTGCGACCCACCGACAGAAGAGGCCCAGCGGCCCGCGCCCGCGGAGGGGTAGAACCGCCCCCTGCGCCTGCAAGTTAGGCGGGACTGCGACCAACCGGCAGAACAGGCCCAGCAACCCGCGGAGGGGCAGAGCCGCCCCACGTGCCTGCAAGGTAGGCTGATCTGCGACCCACCGGCAGGTCAGTCCCAGCAGCTGGCGGAGGGGCACAGCTGCCCCACGCGCCTGCAAGTTAGGCAGAACTGCGACCCACCGACAGAAGAGGCACAGCGGCCCGCGGAGGGGTAGAGCCACCCCCTGTGCCTGCAAGTTAGGTGGAACTGCGACCCACTGGCAGGTCAGGCCCAGCGGCCTGCAGAGGGGCAGAGCCGCCCCATGCGCCTGCAAGGTAGGCGGACCTGAGACCGACAGGCAGGTCAGGCCCAGTGGCCTGCAGAGGGGCAGAGCCGCAGCCTGCACCTGCAAGGTAGGCGGTCCTGGGACCACCGAAAGAACAGGCCCAGCGGCCTGCCAGCGTGGTAGGTACATTGCCCCAATTGGAGGAGGGGCAGAGCCACCGCCTGCACCTGTGAGGGAGACTTTTGCCACCATACAAGAGCAATATAAATATATAGGGGGAAAAATCAATAACACAACAGTTTCACCAAGCAGAAAGAAACGCGAACAGTATGAAAAGACAAGGAAAGAAAGGACCACAAGCAATGCAGGTCAACTCAACTTTAGAAGAGGTAATATCTGCAGCAGATGGAATGTCAGATAAAGAATTCAGGATACACATGCTTCAGATGATCTGGAGTCTCAAGGAAGACATTAGAGAGCAAAATCAGACAATGAAAGACCACTTCGACAATGAATTACATAAACAAATCCAAGAAGCAAAAGATCAATTATACAGGGAGATAGAGGTTATAAAAAACAAACAAACAGAAATCCTAGAAATGCAGGAAGCAATAAACCAACTTAAAAACTCAATTGAGAATACTACCAGCAGAGTAGAACACTTAGAAGATAGAACATCAGACAATGAAGACAAAGTATTTCAACTTGAAAAGAACATAGACAGCTCAGCAAGACTGTTAAGAAACCATGAGCAGAACATCCAAGAAATATGGGATAATATAAAGAGACCAAACTTAAGAGTCATTGGGATACAGGAAGGTATAGAGGTCCAAACCAAAGGAATGAGCAATCTATTCAATGAAATAATACGAGAAAACTTCCCAGACTTGAAGAATGAGACAGAATCCCAAATCCTAGAAGCCTACAGGACGCCGAATGTGCAAAATCATAAGAGAGCCACACCTAGACACATTATAATGAAGATGCCCAACATACAGAATAAGGAGAGAATTTTAAAAGCTACAAGAGAAAGGAAGCAGATTACATTTAGGGGTAAACCAATCAGGATAACAGCTGATCTTTCAACACAGACTCTGAAAGCTAGAAGATCCTGGAATAACATATTTCAAACACTGAAAGAAAATGGGTTCCAACCAAGAATTGTGTATCCAGCGAAATTAAGCTTCAGGATGGAAGATGAAATTAAAACCTTCCACGATAAACAAAAGTTAAAAGAATTTGCAGCTAGAAAACCATCTCTTCAAAATATCCTTGGCAAAATATTACAGGAAGAGGAAATGGAAAATATCAATGAAAACCAACAGCGGGAAGTAGTACAGTAAAGGGGGTGGGAAATAATCAAAGAGGAAAACAAACCATGTTTAGTAACATAAATAAACAAATATGGCTGGAAGATCAACCCATATCTCAATAATATCCCTAAATGTTAATGGCTTAAACTCACCAATTAAAAGACACAGGCTAGCAGAATGGATAACAAAACAAGACCCAACAATATGCTGCCTTCAGGAGACGCATTTGATAGGAAAAGACACACATAGACTAAAGGTGAAAGGTTGGGAAAAATCATATCACTCATATGGACTTTGGAAACAAGCAGGAGTGTCCATACTCATATCAAATAAAATAGATTTCAAGCCAAAGTTAATCAAAAGGGATAAAGAGGGACACTACATACTGCTCAAGGGAACCATACACCAACAAGACATAACAATCATAAATATATATGCACCAAACAATGGTGCAGCTATGTTCATCAAACAAACTCTTCTCAAGTTCAAGAGTCTAATAGACCACCATACAATAATCATGGGAGACTTCAACACACCTCTCTCACCACTGGACAGATCTTCCAAACAAAGGTTGAACAAGGAAACTATAGAACTCAATAACACAATTAATAAAATAGACTTAATTGACATATATAGAATATACCACCCAACATCAAGCAGTTACACTTTTTTCTCAGCAGCACAAGGATCCTTCTCAAAAATAGATCATATATTATGTCACAGGGCTACTCTTAGACAATATAAAGGAGTAGAGATAATACCATGCATCTTATCTGATCATAATGGAATGAAACTGAAAATCAACGATAAAAGAAGCAAGGAAAAATCATGCATCACTTGGAGAATGAACAATAGGTTACTGAATGATCAATGGGTTATAGAAGACATCAAGGAGGAAATTAAAAAATTCTTAGAGATAAATGAAAACACAGACACAACATATCGGAATCTATGGGACACATTGAAAGCAGTTCTAAGAGGAAAATTCATTGCTTGGAGTTCATTCCTTAAAAAAAGAAAAAACCAACAAATAAATGATCTAATACTTCATCTCAAAATCCTAGAAAAAGAAGAGCAAAACAACAGCAAAAGAAGTAGAAGGCAAGAAATAATTAAAATCAGAGCTGAAATTAATGAAATCGAAACAAAAGAAACAATTGAAAAAATTGACAAAACTAAAAGTTGGTTCTTTGAAAAAATAAATAAAATCGACAGACCCTTAGCCATGCTAACGAAGAGAAGAAGAAAGAGAACTCAAATTACTAGCATACGGGATGAAAAAGGCAATATCACAACAGACACTTCAGAAATACAGAAGATAATCAGAAATTATTTTGAATCCTTATACTCCAATAAAATAGAAGATAGTGAAGGCATCAATAAATTTCTTAAGTCATATGATCTGCCCAGATTGAGTCAGGAGGATATTGACAACCTAAACAGACCAATATCAATTGAGGAAATCGAAGAAACCATCAAAAGACTTGATATCAAATCAGAGACACGGCGTCTGATAGAAGAAAAAGTTGGCTACGATCTACATACTGTGGGGTCGGGCTCCAAATTCCTCAATAGGACACCCATAGCACAAGAGTTAATAACTAGAATCAACAAATGGGACTTACTCAAACTAAAAAGTTTTTTCTCAGCAAAAGAAACAATAAGAGAGGTAAATAGGGAGTCTACATCCTGGGAACAAATCTTTACTCCTCACACTTCAGACAGAGCCCTAATATCCAGAATATACAAAGAACACAAACAATTAGACAATAAGATAACAAATAACCCAATCAACAAATGGGCCAAGGACCTGAATAGACATTTCTCAGAAGAGGACATACAATCAATCAACAAGTACATGAAAAAATGCTCACCATCTCTAGCAGTCAGAGAAATGCAAATCAAAACCACCCTAAGATACCATCTCACTCCAGTAAGATTGGCAGCCATTAGGAAGTCAAACAACAACAAGTGCTGGCGAGGATGTGGGGAAAAGGGTACTCTTGTACATTGCTGGTGGGACTGCAAATTGGTGCAGCCAATTTGGAAAGCAGTATGGAGATTTCTTGGAAAGCTCGGAATGGAACCACCATTTGATCCAGCTATTCCCCTACTCGGTCTATTCCCTAAAGACCTAAAAAGAGCACACTATAGGGACACTGCTACATCCATGTTCATAGCAGCACAATTCACAATAGCAAGACTGTGGAACCAACCTAGATGCCCTTCAATAGACAAATGGATAAAAAAAATGTGGCATTTATACACAATGGAGTATTACTCTGCATTAAAAAATGACAAAATCATAGAATTTGCAGGGAAATGGATGGCATTAGAGCAGATTATGCTAAGTGAAGCTAGCCAATCCCTTAAAAACAAATGCCAAATGTCTTCTTTGATATAAGGAGAGTGACTAAGAACAGAGTAGGGAGGAAGAGCATGAGAAGAAGATTAACATTAAACAGGGATGAGAGGTGGGATGGAAAGGGAGAGAGAAGGGAAATTGCATGGAAATGCAAGGAGACCCTCAGGGGTATACAAAATTACGTACAAGAGGAAGTGAGGGGAAAGGGAAAAAAATACAAGGGGGAAAAATGAATTACAGTAGAGGGGGTAGAGAGAGAAGAGGGGAGGGGAGGGAGGGAGGGGGGATAGTAGAGGATAGGAAAGGCAGCAGAATACAACAGACACTAGTATGGCAATATGTAAATCAATGGATGTGTAACTGATGCGATTCTGCAATCTGTATACGGGGTAAAAATGGGAGTTCATATCCCACTTGAATCAAAGTGTGAAATATGATATATCAAGAACTATGTAATGTTTTGAACAACCAACAATAAAAAAAGAAAATATGGCTAGTATGCTGGATTCTTGGGGTCCTTAAGATCCTGAATAAAACTAATCATTTAAAAAATATGGACTCCCTCTCATGTTCTTCATTTGGGGTGATTCCTACATAGCATAGTATGAAAATGACCCATCAACCCTTTTTTCATTGAAGATGTTATTTCTCCATTTTGTGAGGATTGCAAATAGCATCTGTAATTTTTTTTTTGTTCAACCTTTTGGGTTGGTTGGTTTTGATACTGAATTGAAGTGGAAACACATGTTGATTATTTACAAATGACTATATAACTTGTTGAGTATATGTGTTTATTGATCCTTTTTCAATACTGACTTAAGAGTAATCTCTTTTAAAATGATTTTTAAAACGTAGGAAAAAAGCAAATCAGAATATTTTATTATCATTCTTAATCTCTTCATCTATTAGGTTGTACCTTCTAGAATAAGCAGGAATCCAATAGAGAAAGTGAGATAGATGAATAGTTAAGAAGGGAAGCCTTGGAGGGGAAATGTAATTGTGGGTGAGCAGATAAGTTTTTTGATGGCAGCAAAATAGCTATCATAGTCCTAAGGCCAAACTGCCTGATAAAACAGGCATAGTCACATTTTCCCAGTGAGAGATAGGCATCAATCTTAGAATGTTCTATAGTTTATATATCCATTCAATACATCAGTGAATAAATTTTTGAAAGATTACACTTTTATTTTTGCATGTTTTACTAGTTTAAATTTTAAGGTTCAACTTATCACCTTTTCATAGTCCATAGAGGCTATTGTACCAAAATACTTTACACTGACTAGAACAATAGAAATGTATTCCTCATGGTTCTGGAGACTGGGAACTACAAGATCAAGTTTTCACCAGACTGAGGTTCTAGTAAGGAACCATTCTCTTGCCTCGTCTTCACATGGCAAAGAGGCAAACAAACTCCTTAGATCCTCTTTTATAAAGGTACCAATCCTAGTCACCTCCCAGAAGGCCCCCCTTTTAATACTGTCGCACTGGGGATTAGTTTTCAATACATGATTTTTGAGAGGACATGAGCATTCAGTCCACAGCATGCTTATCATGCAATTTCTGTACTTAGAATATGGGTTATTTGAGGATTAGGCAATGTTTTGTTCATCTTTAAGCTATAATGTTTACTACAAATCTTAAATTGGATAGTGACCATTAAAAATATGTGGATGAGGGATGGGGCTGTGGCTCAGTGGTAGAGCACTTGCCTTGCACATGTGAGACACTGGGTTCGATCCTCAGCACCACATAAAAACAAATAAATTAAAGGTATTATGTCCATCTACAAATAAAAATAAGTGGATGAACAAAATATATTTCTTAACAAAACACAAAACAAAAAGATGCAAGAAATAACATTCAAGTCTAAATTTCTTGCTGCAATTTTATTCTTCCTGAAGCTGAATATGCAGCTCCCAACTTTGTAAGAATTGAACCCAAGGCCTGGAGCTACAAGACCAGTGCTCTATACTGAGCAACATCCCCAACCCTCAGGTTCTCTTAAGGATCTTCATATATCTTACCCTGCTTTATATTTCTCAGACACCTGCAGGTCAAAGTGAGGACTGGGTTCCCCATGGGGAGGCAGGTGCTGTGGAACAAACCATGTCTGACAGGTTAGAATGAGTAAGGCAGAACAGAGAAATTGGAGGGTAGTGAAGGGATGGGATATTTTATCCAGAGTTTCAAAAGACAAAAAAGTAAGGGTGCAAGTCACTCCACAACTTTCAGGAAATGCCACCAAAGTCGTCCTAAGAGATAACTGATGGATACTGTTACCATGACCCTTTCTGTTCAAGTGCTTAGGGTAAGTCATCAAAATGCTATAGTTCTTGCGAGAACATTGTCAAAAAGTTCACAGCATACTTTCATCAAAATGTTTCCAAGGACCTCACTATCTAATCCTGCTTTCATCTCTTTTGATGAGGATTGGAGACCATATCAGTCCAAATGAGTTTTTTGACAAGAAGGCATGTATCTTACTAGTGGGTGTTTGATACAGTCATGAGTTACCTTCTCAAGAAAGTCTTAATGTCTAGGCATTTACAGTCTTAAACTATTCAGAAAAGTTGAATAATCCTGGAAACTTGAATTCAGTCCTAATGAAGTGCAAAGCTTTAGTAATGTCAATGAAGGTGACCTAAGTTTTTTTGATTCACAAACTTTTAAAGATGGGAGAGACATTAGAGAGGTGCTATCCAAGATTACTTGCACAGGATCACACAATTGGTTAGTGGAAGAGGAAAAAAAAAAAAAGTAAATCATCTCTCTCAGACAAGGATCTTTTCATATATCCTACTCTGAAAACTACTTCAAAAAACGCATTCTGCTCAGGACATGATGGCGCATGCCTATAATCCCAGCTGCTCAGGAGGCTGAGTCAGGAAGATCAAAAGTTCAAAGCCAGCCTCAGCAAAAGTGAGGTGCTAAGCAACTCAGTGAGACCCTGTTTCTAAATAAAACACAAAATAGGATTGGGGATTTTGGTCAGTGGTCAAGTGCCCCTGAGTTCAATCCATAGTAAACCGCCCCCACCCCACCCCCCACCCCCCAAAAAAAAACCCACATTCTGCTAACCAAGCAGGTTTTTGAAATTTGCCAGGTTGCCAAATTTTATGTAAGTCTACTAGGGAGCTTTAATTAGTCAACCACTTTCTAAAAACACATTCATTATTACCTAAAAATGTTACTGTAACTCCACAAAAGAAAAATGTGTACCACTTCTGCTCACAGATCTTCCAATCTCATCAGGACCTTAAAAAACATACACATCAGAAGGTATCTATCATCCCAAGGTAATGTATGAGAAAATGCTTAAATCATGATAGAGAAAAAAGAACAAACCTGTAGGCTCTTGCTATGTCCTTGGAAATGTCAAAAAAAAAAATGTGCAGAAAGCAGAGCTTGAAGATAATTGGATTTTGCTGGGATTATGGAAACTCATTTGCCTGCTGACTTAGTTCAGGCTTCTATCCAAGAAAATTTGTATGCTCCTATCAAATGTTCTCCACTCTTGCTTGACATCAGTGCTTCATTTCTTATTATCTCCTTAGAGCAAAGGTATTTGATCCTTGAAACGAGTCTTTGATAGTGGATGGAGGAAAATTAATTTTTAACTTTTTAAATCTCTAGTTGAAATTTAGCATTTTCTATAATTTTGAATGTAAACAACAAACCACAGTAGTATTCATTTCTAATACTGCCACCAACAAAATTTGCCAATATTTTCATACCTCATTGTCATTGAAGTTGCTAATGATTATTGGTTCTGAATAAATCTATAACTTTCTCATTTATGCACCTTAATAGATCTAGATCATGTTATTTAATGTGTGAATAAAGACAAACATGTTACTATGTCACCAAGTTATTTTTTAATATATATCCATTACTGACTTTGACATTATTTTTTCTATAACCGTATTAAGTGGAGTAATGGCCCCCAAAGATGCCCACACCCTTATCCCCAAAACCTGTGAATATGGTAGCATACAATTGTCAAAACAGACTTTGCAAATGTGATTATATTTGGGGAACCTGAGGCAGGGAGAGTGTCCTGATTTATCCAGATGGGCTTTATGTAATCACATGCATTCTTAAATGCAGGAACCTTTCCTAGGTGGTGTGGGAAGAGATAAGTTGTGACAAGGATTTGATTTGTCTTCACAGGCTTTGAGGATGGAAAATGCATCCATAAGCCAAGATTTGTGGGTAGCCTCTAAAAGCCAGAAAGGCAAGGAAACAGATTTGCCTTATGTCTTCCAAAAAGAAGTACAGCCTTGTCAACACCTTAATTTTAGCCCAGCAAGACCTCTATCAGATATTTTTGACCTTCAGAACTGTAAAGATAATAAATGTGTGGTAATTTGTTACAGGAGCAACAGATAACCAATATACTATTTTATTTTTTTTTCATTTAAAAATATTATTCTGAGAAAGAAAGTTTACCAAACAAAGGTGTTTCAGCACAAAAATTATATAAAAACTTCTGCCTAGTAGTCTGTAGTTCAAATAAAAAAGAAATTCTTATATACTTTGACATTGACTAGTGTTGATGTCTAGTGCAACCTAAAAGGAGATCTACATACATGCATATTTCACAATTTTACACAAATCTTTTGGTAAAAAAATTTTTTGTAGTAAAATCATTCTCACTTGAACTTGTTTTTTTCCTCTACTTTCTTTCTCAGTGATTCTTATTTTTTCTGGCTTCCACTGTTTCTGAATTTGGACTACATTCACATGTGAAATTCATTCATGCAGGAATATGAGCCAAGGGGGTGATTTTAATTCTTTTAATTGACATTATTACTTTATAAGCTTCCAAATGAACTCAGTGGTTACTAAAATATCATGCTATGGAGTTGCAGTAGGAAAATGGAACCCAATGAAGGGGACATATGCCAAAGGAGCCACATTTTCATTTCCCAAAGATGATAGCATCTCTGACCATTTCTAGATTGGAATTCTCAGGATCAATTCCTAATCTTGTTATAATATATTAATGCCAAAATAACTTTTTAAACAGTTTCCACTTTCCTATCTGTTTAAGGTAAACTGCACTTTCTAAAGTATCTAGCAGATTAAAGTTGATAGTGATATTTGAGTTCTATAAAGTTCTAGAGAAATAGTTTAGGTAATTTAGAAGTGCATGTGTTTTTTTAAGTACTGCTTTATTTTAAAAAATGCTATGAGGTTGTTTTCTTACTGCTGTATTTTTTTTCTTACTGCTCTGTGTTTATTTACTTTTTGAATATATAAAACATTTATATGCCTCAAAAGCCTAATGTAACTCAACAATAAAAAAAAATCCAATTTGAAAATGGGCTTGGTCTGGGGAATATAACTTAATGGTAGAGTGCTTGCCTAGTGTGTATAAAGCCCTGGATTTGATCCTCTGGGGTATTAGTTAACTTTTCCTCCCTGTGACCAAATTACATGTCAAGAACAACTCAGAAAAGGAAGAGTTTCTTGACTCATGGTTTCAGAGGTCTCAGTCCATGGTCAATAAAGTTCATTGCTTTGGGCCTGAGGTAGAACAGAACATCATGGTGGAAGGGTGTGGCAGCACAGCTTATAGCAGCCAGGAAATGGCAGGAGAGATATGGATAAAGGGAGAAATGGACTAGAGAGATTAATCATTCCAGGGCATGCCCCGAATGACCTATTTCCTACAGCTAGATCCTACCTCCCAGTAGTCTATTTAGCTTCCATGCCCCTCCTGCCTGCAGTTACCCCCCAATAGTCCCTTCAAATTATTCACAATATGGATTAATCCACTGATGAGGTTACAAATCTCATAATCCAATGATTTCCTAAAAGTCCCGCCTCTGTATGATGCCGCATTACCTAACAATTGAGCTTTTCAACATTACAGATCCAAACCATAACAAGTCCTGAGGTATCTTGCAGGTGTTAGGGTATGCATTTACTTTAGTAAAAATGTAATTTAAAACTCTATAAAGCACAACTTAAAATTTTGTAGACTATTCAACTGAATTTTAGCATCACTTAGTTATTTTCATACTCTCTACAAGACATTCTGAAAATATCCCATGTCAAATGTAATGCCACTTTATGCATCTAAGGCAAAGGACTCTCTATCCTCAGTAATGAAAAATATTAGTTTTGAATTCCTTAAAACACATTGAAGTTCATGAAGTATTGGAAAGAGATTCATTAACTAAACAATACCTCACATAGTGGAAAGGTGGAAATATTCTAGTTTTGCTTTCCATTTTGTTGAAGGACAAGATTTTATACTTTATTTCACACTATATATTCTTGACCTGGACTAGAGACACACATTACTGGCATGAACGTGTTTCATTACTGAAAGATTCTAATATTGGGAAAGAAAGATTATATTCCTTTCTATTTCTAAATTTTGCAGTGCTGGGAATCTTACCCAGGGTCTTCTCTGCACATATTAAGCAGTGCACTATACCACTAAGCTATCTTGTCAACCCTTATGCTCTTTTAATGTAGCTGAATACTTCCTAAATGCCTATGCACTGTTATGTTAAATGGTACTAGAAGACAGAAAATACTTAGTGGTGACATAGTTTGCAATTAGTGTATTTGAATTTTTTAAATTGATTTTAATCTAATAAAGAATATACTCTTTCATACTATTAAAAAAGCCTTTAGGAGTTCACATTAGTAGAGTTCAAGTAACTAAAATATACATGTATTCTAAAATGCATAACAGCATGAACAAAATATTGGTCTTGTTTTTTCCTCATATTAAAGTCCAGGGTAGGTTTATCTGGTCAGGGGTACCTCTCATGTAGGTAGTAAATGATGGATCCAGATTCCTTCCAGCTTGTAGCTCCATCAGCCACTACCTTTTTATCATCTCCATTTAGCTCAAGGAAAGAGAACAAGAACTCATCAGTGCTATATCATCTAATTAAAGCCTTGCCCCCAAAGCACTCACCACTTCCACTCAGATTTCATAGGAAATAGTCATATGGCCACAGTTACTATAAATGAGAATGGGAAATAAATGGAGGCATATGCCCAGGAATAATAGGAATCAGATATTTGTAAGCAAGATTTTCATGGGAGTAATTTCTAGCACTGAAATCACTGAAGTTAATTTTCATGGAGGTCATACCTATAACTTCCTAGAAAATTAATTCATTCTTAGGGGGAGAAAAAAATCTAAACTTTTTTTTAAGGAAGGATCAAGGAAAGTGAAAGTTTTATTCAAGCCCAGAAACAAGTGCTATAAATGTTTTAATAAACATTTCCTTTCTGTTTACATATTAGTTTATGTAATATTTTATGTCATATTTCCCAATTACTTTCATTTTGAAATATATATAACACATTTTTGTATCAGCACTATAAAACTATGTCAAATTCTTATGCCACAGAATAGTCAAATTTACATGCTTGAATGATATAATTTTAATTAATCTTTTCCCTTTCTCACATTATTATTATTGACATCAGTCAATAAAAGTTTGTGGATATAGCCTTTGTCACTTGTGGAGGTTTTTTTTTTTTTTAAAGAGAGAGAGAGAGAGAGAGAGAGAGAGAGAGAGAGAGAGAATTTTTTAATATTTATTTTTCAGTTCTCGGCGGACACAACATCTTTGTTTGTATGTGGTGCTGAGGATCGAACCCGGGCCACACGCATGCCAGGCGAGCGCGCTACCGCTTGAGCCACATCTCCAGCCCCCATTTGTGGAGTTTTTTTGCCATAAATTTCTAAAAATAAGATAGCTAGATTGAAGAATGTAACAAATTTCTAAAAATAAGATAGCTAGATCGAAGAAAGTGACATATAATATGTATACATAAATGTATGTTAATTATATACATATTATACATAATTTTTGTTTTGTGGTACTGAGAATTGAGCCCAGTGCCTTGCATATGCTAAACCAGTTAGTAAGTGCTCTACCACTGGGTTATATCTCCAACATTTTATTGATTGATTGACTGGTGATTGCTTTTAAATTTTGAGACAAGGTCTCACTAAGGTGCTCAGGCTAGACTCAAATTTTCAATTCTCCTGCCTCAGTGTCCTGAGTAGCTAAAATTACAGGAATGAACCAAGATACCTAGAACTTATTTTATATTTTAAAATATATCATATATCTGCTCCCCAGAGAGCTTATACCAAATCATGGTCCCATGCTAGCTGTCCCCTTACAATTTTTGGCTTTTATTTTGTTGTGGTTGTTCTTTCTATGCTTAATTTGCTCAGCATTTTCATGAAGAGATTCTGAATGTTATCAAATGCCTCTTTCTGCTTCTATTAGATGGTAACATGGTTTTGTCCCGTTTTGTGTTGATTGACTTGGACATGTTGAATCATCCTTGCATCCCTGGGATGACCCACTGGATCATGATGAATGATCTTTTTTAATGTGCTGTTTAATTTGTTTTGGAAGTACTTTGTGGAGGATTTTTGCATTGCTGCTTGTCAAAAATATAGGCCTGTAGTTTTCATTTTTGTTGTATCTTTGTCTGGTTTGGGTACCAGGGAAATGTAGGCTTGATTTTTAGAACAATTTCTTCCTTTAGTTTTTGTGAATAATTCGAGAATGGTTGGTATGAGTTCTTCTTAAAACATCTGGTAGAAGTCAGTGGGAAGCTGTCTGCTCTCATGCTTTTCTTTGATGGGAGAATTTTTAGTGTTGATTCAGTTTCATTGCTGGTTATTGGTCTTTTCAGGTTTTTACCTCTTCATGATTCTCTCTTGACCAGGTGTATGTATCCAGGATTCTGTCCATTTCTTCCAGATTATCAAATTTGTTAGGGTATTGCTGTTCATAATCTCTAATGATCCACTGTTTTTCTGTGGAGTCAGTGTGGTTTCTTCCTCTTCATCTTGATTTTATTTGAATCTTTTCTTTTTCTAGTTTAGCTAATGGTTTGCAAATTTTGTTTCTCTTTTCAAAGAATCACCTCTTTTGTCCTTTTACACTGTTCTTTAGTGTCTACTTCATTTATTTCTGGTCTGATATTTATTATTTATTTCCTTCTACTAATTTGGGGTTTGGTTTGTTCTTGTCTTTTGAGTTCCTGCAAATATAGCAATAAGTTGTTTATTCGAGATCTTTGTGCCTTTTTGATATAGGTGTTTATACTATAAACTTCCTTATTAGTACCACTTTTGCAGGATCTGATAGGTTCGGGTATGTTGAGTCCCCATTATCATTTGTCTCAAGGAATGTTTAAATATCCTTCTTGATTTCTTTCTTGGTGTTTCAAGAGTAAATTTTAATGTGCTGGTGTTGTGGCTCAGTAGTAGAGAGTTTGTCTCACACGTGTGAGTCACTGGGTTCAATTCTCAGCACCACATATAAGTAAATGAATAAAATAAAGGTCCATCAACAACTAAAAAACATTTTTTAAAAAGAGTCGATCTTAAAATTTCCATTATTTATAGTTTCCAATGTTTTTAAAATTGATTTCAATTTATTGTATTGTGGCTTTGAAAAATACTCAATATATGTTTTTAATTTTTGAGAATTATTTTGTAACCTGTTATATGGTAGATTCTGGAATATATATTAATAAATATATATGTAATATATATTTATATTATATATTTAACAAATATCATATATATATATATATATATATATATATATATTCAATAAGGATCACTCATAACAGTAAGGATGCCACTATTCTGCTCCATCATCTGACCCATGCCCACCTTCCAACAGGCCTTGGACCATCCCTTCTCTTGCTGTCTATGTTTAAGCCACTCTAGATTTCTTTCAATTTTCCTGAAGTCATTTCATTCTCTTGACCCAGGACCTTTGCACATAATGGGGCTTTGCCTTAAAATACTTTCCCATTTAACCTCATTCTATACTTTATCTAGTTCAATCTTCCTCACTTTTGACCTCAGATCTGTTGCCTACTTAAACATGTTCGGTTTAATCACATTTTTGAGAAGTAGAGATCCTCCAGTTTAGAATTTATAGTAATTTGAAAACTTGCTAAAAGCATGTTTTTATTAATAGTTTAAGTGTTTCTGACCCTGTACTACTATTCAAGTAAAGTTGACATTTCATTATTAAAATTAAGAACATTAACAATGTATCTGCCTATGAAAAAAGTCTTCATTTCACTGATAAGAACTACCCCTGGTTTTGTTGTGGTCTTCAACAATGCTACCCTTATGAAGATGCCTTAGTATCCTGCATCGTGGGATAAAGGTCAACAAAGTAGGATCTATGGACCAAATCTGGCCTTTCACCAGTTTTCATCAATAAAGTTTTATTGGAACATAGCCATGCATTCATTAACGTTTTGTCTGTGGTTGCTTTCATGCTACAATGTGAATAGCTGAGTAGTTGTGACAGAGAATGCATGGTTCATAAAAGATAAAATATTTTCTTTCTGGACCTTTACAGAAAGTTTTTTGGCCCATGTCATAAAGCAAAATGGCAAGGACTTTAGCCTACAGAGTTCAAGGTCAAGCAATACCAGTAATACTGAGAGACCTTTAGTATGAATTCTTGAAAATGCCTAGTTTATACTGCACTCTAGTATGAAGGACCTGCCAGAGGTTATCTGGAAAATGTACCAAACTGGCAGAATCAATTGATTTGTCTGAAGAGTGAATAGGAATAACAATCAAGAGTTACTAAACAATCAGAAATAATGTATATAAAATGCCTACCTCAGTTAACAGAGTAGAGATCAGCATAATTGGTGTAATTACACTTTATAACATTTTATTCATTCATTCATATTCACTTACTCATTTTACTTGAACAGTCTGTCTCTGAGACAGTGAAAAGTTAATAGTCCAAATACATTTGGGGGCGGGGGGTAATCAGAAATTGAACCCAGGGCACCTACCACCGAGCCAGATTCCCCAGCCCTTATTATTTTTTTTATTTTGAGATAGGCTCTCCCTAAGGTTTCTTAGGGCCTCTCTAAGTTGCTGAGGTTGGCTTTGAACTTGCAATCTTCCTACACTAGTCTCTCAAATCACTGGGATTTCAGGCATGGGCTACCACACCCAGCTTAGTCTGAATACATTCTTGACATACATTTTATTGATGTTTATATACAAAGGTTTCTGCAGATGTAAGTACATATGCCAGTGTGCACTAAATAGCCCAGAACAGTTTGAACAAGTTGTATATTTATGAAACAATGAAAAAAGAAAAGGAAGAAAGTCATTATACAAACGATTAAAAGCAGAGATCTGGCATAAATGTGAAGTATATATCACAAAGGAAGCAAAAATTGCATTTCTTGACTTTCAAGGACCTCATCCCTAAAAGGATAAACAATAAGTATGCACTAACCCCAGTCTCCTGGGTCTTGAGAAATACAATGAATTAGGTTCTAAATATGCATTCTCAATGCTTATAAATAAAACTGCTTTAGCCATCTTACTCACTACTGTGACTATAGACCTGACCAGCACAATTATAAAGGAGGCAAAATTTATTTGGGCTTGTGGTTTCAGAGATCTCAGTCCATAGACAGCCGGCTCCATTCCTCAATGCTCAAGGTGAGGCTGAACATCATGGCTGAAGAGTGTGGCAGAGAATAGAGGCACACGTGATGATCAGAAAACAGAGAGCTTGGTCTCCACGTGTCAGATACAAATATGTATCTCAAAGCCACGCCCCAATTCCCACCTCCTCCAGCTACACCCTACCACTTCAATTACCACTCAATTAATCCATATCAGGGGAGTAATTCACTGATTGGGTTAAGACTCTCACAACCCAATCATTTCTCCTCTGAACCTTCTTGCATTGTCTCACAAATTAGCTTTTGGGGGACACCTCACATCCATACCAGAACAAAAACTTTAACATCAATGAAATACTTGCTAGATACAGAAAAGAATTTGAATAGAAATCTGCAGCGTCAGCAGTAAAATTGCTGTGTGGGGGTGGGGTGGGGACTTCAACCCTTGTCCTTTGACAGGGGAGGGGCAGGCAGACATGCCTAGAAGCTCTGTTTCCCTGTGAACTGATTTTACTTGAGACTCCTTTGGTAGTGGCAAAGGAGATCACACAGAATGTTAAACTACAAGTTAACCCATCATTTCCTGTCAGTGACCCTGTAGCACCACTTCTGAAATCTGTTTTTGGAGTTGGTTTTATCCTTTGCTTGAAACTTAAAGATAATGTTTATTGTTTGAATATATTTTGTGTACCTGATGGGTACTGTAGCAAATGCTAAGTAAAGACCCAATCTCTTTTCCCAAGGAGCCTAAGTTCTATGGCACAGAGGTCTGAAAACAAGAAAGTACAGCTATCTGAGAAACACTTTTATCCGCACTTACTTCTTTCTAGGGTACTATTAATGGGGTGGAAATCATGTATCCATTCAGAATAGGCAGGGTCATCTTCACAGAACGAAGGTTGTTGAAAATAAAACCTGAAGGAAATCTTGTCTCCATTTCAGTTTCTTCTTCTCTCACATTTCAGTTTCTGTGAAAAAAAAAAAAAGTTGATTTCAAGACTCATATTACTTGCAAATACTATCTTCACTAATAAATTCAAGAAATGACTTAAAATGAAAAATATTTGAAATAATTATCCTGTGGAACTCAGATTGGAAAAAAGAAAATCCCTAGTGTTTCAACATTACTTTTGGAAGAAAAGAAAGCTACTTTAGTTACTCATAACTAATTTAGTTAATCAGTGCATAATAAAAAATAGACCTTATTTTATCTTGGAAATTTTGAGTGGTTTCCATGAGCCAAAGACAGAGCTGTGTCATTTACATTATAATTTCTCCATCAGAATTCAATAGATATATCTTATAAAAATTTAAACTCAGTGCCCTGAATTAATGTTCTCAATAATCATTTTGATTTCTAGGAATATTCCTCCTTTCATGTACCCATATGACTCCAAAGGTAGAGTTTGAAAAGCATGATCCTAAAAGGCTTAATCTCCTTTCAGTTTGGGTCTATGTGAGAATCACAAATATTTGGTTTGGAATTGATAGCTTTTATTGTGCCTGAAAAGAATCTCATATTCTCATATGGCTCTTTCTGAAATATTTTCCAAAGACTTGGGACTATAATATTGACTTTATAAAGAAATGACTTGCACTTTTCTCCTGTGCCTAAAAAAGGAGTTAGTTCAAGAAGAAAATGTAATTCCAGCTAGGAGGCTGAGGCAGGAGGATTGTAAGTTTGTGACCAGCCTGGCAACTTAATGAGATTTGGTCTCAAAATTGTAAAAATCTAAAAAAAGATCTAGGGATGAGCTCAGTAGTAAAGTACGCCTGGGTTCAATTCCCAGTACTGCAGGAAAAAAAAATAGAAGAAGAGGAGGAGGAAGAGGAGGAGAAGGAGGAGGAGGAGGAAGAGGAGGAGGGGGAGGAGGAAGAGGAAGAGGAGTTGTTGTTTAATGATATATTGAATAGAAAATTTCTTTGTGCCTCAAGTTTAGTACCAAATACTGGGACATGTCCAGCTAAGATTGGGTACTGTGATATATAAACTCCGTGGTCTAGCTGGCCAGGCTGCTCCTCTATAAACCAGGAAGATGACCCAAAGAAATGGAGAATCTTCACTGGCATTGTGCCCCTTGAAGAGACATGCAGGTAGGGCTAAATACAGCTCTTCACACTCTATTGCACTCGCCTCATCCCACCATACCTCTGCTCTGCTGGCTACTATGCCTCTATGATTTACCTTCAGCCCCCACCTCTCCTTCTCTGCCCTGATTTTTCTATGAAACTACAATTTTGCGTTTTCAACACTCACAGGATTTTTCCAGTGTATGTTTTTACGGCCTCTCAAACTCTGTGTGTCAAACTGAATCCATTTTATATACAAATTTTGTTCCCTAAAATTCAGAGCACACTTCCTCATTGCTTAAGAACAGGTTATGCATAGTGACTTAATTCCAAAGAATGCAGTATAAAAAATGAGTGAGAAAGAGTAATTTCCAGTGGAGAAACCTGACCAGAACGGCTCGTCCAGGTGATGGGGCTCATAAGGAGAGCAGGTGAGAGCATGTCACGATGTTAATATGCTGCGATGAACACAACAGTTCTTCTCCTCTGTGATCTTCCTTCCCAATCCCATAACCTTCATTAATCATGAGAAAAACATGAGATATATTTGCAAATGGAGGGACATTCCACAAAACACCTGGCCAGTACTCTTCAAAACCTCCAAGGCTACCAAAAGCAAGGGAAGTCTGAGAAAATGTCACAGCCATGGAGAGTCCAAGGAGACATGCCAACTCCCCATAATGCACTATCCTGAGCAGCATCGTGGAACAGAAAAAAAAAAAAAAGATGTTAGATAAAAACTAAGAAAACAGGAGTAAAGAATGGACTTTAGTTAATAATAATATATTAATATTGGTTTATTAGTCATGACAAATATACCACAACAATATAAGAAGATATGAATGGGAAATCTCGAGATAGGGTACGTAGAAACTTTCTGTACTGTCTTAATACTTCTTCTGTACATCTGAAACTATTCTAAAATTAGAACTTGATTTATAAAATAAATTTATTATTTTGCCTCCCAACCCCCTTTCTACTCTTACTTCCTCCATGTTTTGTCGATGTAATTATGGCAGGACTTCACCCATGTTTATAAGGCACCCAGGTTTTAGCAAAAGCTATTTTATTAATTTTTAAATTTAATATCTGATTTCCTACATAAAAGGAAAAATAGTTAAAGTAGGAAGCTTCTAGGTACCTACCCCAGTTATTAATGATACAAATCATTAGCCTGAATGTTAATGGCACCATACCATAAAATACAAATTTGGTTTGAAGAAATCTGTAGTGAAATCAAAATGAACCCATTGGTTAAAGCAACAACAACAACAACAAAACCAAATACCCTGTAAACTTATTTCTCTATGACTCAGCTAGATTGCCACACAAGGGTCACCCCAGAGGGCTTTCGACCTTTTTGGCTTGCTATCTTCATTAGAATCTTCCCATTCATATCCTATATCCATCTCCCCGGTTAAGAAAGCTCCTTTTGAGCACCTGCTGAGTCCCTACTGGGGATTCACACTCTGAGGCACAGCAGGATTCCCCTTCGTCACTGGGGGCTTCCTTACTTCTCCAGGCTGACTTCTCTGCTGGGACCTCTGGTGCTGGCAATCCCCTGGCTCTTAGCCCCAGCTTCCTGATCTCTGCCCTCCTCCAGTTCTTCTACAACATGCATGAGACTCTGAGGACATAGAGAAAGTTCTAGGTCACTTGCACTTCAGACAGAGGCCCTAGAAGTCAAGAATGGTATCTCAGGCCCAGGCATTTAACCCCCTGGTTTAACTTTGGAACTGATGGTTGGGTTCACTGCTGTATTCCCAAGGTTTCTCCAGAGATGCTGGATAAAGATCTTCTCCGAGGAGGGTGCACCATAGGACAAAAGATCAGGTAATCCCTCTGATTTGGGATTACCCCCAGAACTCTTGGGGCTTTTCTACCACTGTTCCTATCACCAGTACCTGTCCTCTCTTCACTTTGGTAGAGCCACTGTGGAGCATGAACTAGGTCCTCAATTGACTAAACTCTTTTATTTTTAAATGACTTTTAGTTGTAGATGGCCACAGTACCTTTATTTTTCTAATTTATTTGTATGTGGTACTGAGGATCAAACCCAGGGCTTCACACGTGCTAGGCAGGCGTTCTACCCCTGAGCCACAATCCCAGCCCTGAACTCTTGTTCCTCTTGTTGTTTAAAGTGCTCAGGTGTTTTCTCTTGCTCTCTGTTCTATCTTTCTTGCTCTCACTCTGTTCTCCCCTCAGACATAGAAAGAACTTTAATTTTCTTTACTTGTCTGATAGAAACTGTCCTTATACCACAGCCACATCCTTCCCTACTCTATATAAAACTTCACACCATAGTCTTCCGTGTATTATTCAGTATTCAAAGCCAAGATTGGGAAATTCTGAGAAAATCCTTTTATAGTTCCCATTAAGTAAGGCTCTTACAAATCAAAAAAACTTGTTCTAGACCATCCTCTCACCATGAACTTCAAAAATCTCTATTTTGAGATTCAAAGCAGAACATTGATTTCTTTTTGTCTAGGCAGTGTCTGCCCTCTGCTGCCCTTGGGCAATAAGATCAGGCTCAGGTCTGTCTTCATGGCAGAAAAGCTGCCAGGGACAAATCTCAGTCACTCAGAGAAAAAATGCAATAAGTTATACTTAAAATATTATCCCAAAATAAATGTCTTTACTCTGCTTGGCCCAGATTCCAACCATACAGAACACGTTTCCCAAGAGCTCTCAATCCCCCTGACTTCTTTTTCTGCTCTCATGGCCAATGAAATGTCACATGGGGTCACTTCTTCTCTAATTGTCATGTTCCTACCACTTTCCCCTCCTCCTGATTCCCATTCATTCACCCTAGATTATTCTCCCATTATTTCCACCCATGGATTATTTCTGTGAACTTGTGACTTGTTTCACTGCCTAGAGTCTCTGTTTCAGTTTCTTTCAGAATTTCTTTCCTTAGATTGGGAACATGAACCTCAGAGTGATATAAACCTGAAATGCAATTCTTTTTCTGCATTTGCTAATGTGTGAATATGAGCAAATTGTTATGCCTCAGTTCCCTTAGGCTTGGGAGACTACAGGTCTTATAAGGAGGGGAATACTTTGCAGAGTGATAAGCTCAGTGTCTGACAGACACAAAACAATGTCAACAATTGCCATTCTGAATATTATTATTCTCAAAGTTCTAAAATGCTTCACGTAGTCCAAGGATGAGATAGACATTGAAGGCAGGGGAGGCTTCAGAAAAGCTGTGAAGAGAGATCATGAATATGGGTGTGGAGACAGGAAAAGAGAGCAGTCAGCAGCTGTTGGATGGGAGCAGACCATGTCAGGAAGGTAGGGAGAGAAATGTTGGACAGGTGGGTTACAGGTCAAGAATGACCAAAATTCCTAGGGCAAACAATGTCAATGTTCATAGACATTGAAAAGGTTTTTGTCTGTTTATTTGTTTGTTTGTTTGTTTGTACTTGTGACAAAGTCATGTGTATATAGTGTATGTGTGTAAATTCTAAAAATAAAAAAAAAATCCAGAAAATTTGAAATAGAGAAAAATGAATGTCTGTCATTACTCAACATGCTTATGTGTTCTGAATATTTGCTTTGGATTTTTAAAAAGAAACACATCCTTACAGATGATTTCTAAGTATCAGAATCGGCCCACCCCAGTCTATTAACCAAATATATCACCAGGTTTCTTTGAAGTTAAACTGTTAGACGTTTTAATTTTTTAAGCCTCAGATTTGCCTTTGCAGTTAGGCTCTTCTGCCTTCCGTGTGTTTACTCTTAACAAAAAGAATTACAGAAATATATCAAGACCTGAGAGAAATGGGGAAAGAAATCATCAACAGAGTAAGATTGGGAAAAACCCAAGGATAAACATCTAAAAGATGAAGGTCATGGGAAGAAAAGTTACAGAGGCAAAAATGGCAATAAATGAAAGCCCACACCTAGATCAAACTCAAAAACTGCCCGGCCATTTAAATAGACACGGAAGGAGCTGAATTTATTTTGTCTTTGGGGGAAAAGGCTCCAAATGGACATGGCTGCCCTGACAGACAGGCTGGGATTCTCTTCCTGGGGTTCATGATTTTCCTCCTGGGGTTCCCACTGCCAAGCCCTTGGGTAGGGCTTGTGCGCTGTTTCTTGTATCAGCTCCTGTTACTCAAACCTAATTGGCCCTCCGTAAACTTACTGAAGTGAACCAAACTGAATACCCATGAATTGGAGAATGTGAACTTTGGCCATGGGATTGAGCCAACCTTTAGCAACCTCCCAAGGAGCTCCATACCGTCCTCCCCCAGACAAGTGACACCTGGTCTGTAGAGCTGGTTCAAGCCAAGTCCTGTTAATTTCACATCTCACAGAGAAAAATTGTATGTCTTTTTTTTCCCCCCTTCACTTTTGTCCCTTATTAGCTATTCAGGGCAAGAGAATCTATCGCGACTTCAAATAAAGTCGAGTTTCCAGTAATTTTTGTCTTTAAATTATCCGGAGCTACACAGAACGGGCCAGTACTTGGGTTGCCATGTAGCTGCTGAAGGATGATATTCTATAATCCTATTCACTCCATACTTCCTAAAAGATTATCAGATGTTCAGCAAGGCATTTAGAATTACTAATGATAACTAGGGAAAAGGTGAAGAGTTAAGAATACGACGATAGGTGGATGAATAAAAAATAAAAACTCGAAATAATGTTCTGTACCCTTACCCCATGTCCTTTGGACTCTTGGTTATCCATTTCAGTGTACAAGAAAAATAGGAACTTAATTCCCAGCGGATGAGCACTCTTTAAACCTTTATGGTGTACTTGAATTACAGCTATTAATAGTGAGATCATGGAAGATGAGTAAGACATTCCTACTCATTAAAGATCTCCCAAATGATGCCTTCAAAACTTTAAGTCCCTGAAGTGGCTGTAACTTTCCATTAATAATGAAGAAAGTTTCCTTATTTTAAAATTTCTAGGAAATGAGCCTTGAAATACATCTACCCTAAAAAAGATCAATTCATTTGTTACTAATTTTCTAGTATAATTTTCTCTTCTCTCTTTTCCATTTTTGGGGTGGGAGGATTGAGAGTAGGGTCCTATCCTTTATTTGTAAGCCTCTCCCAGGGGTTACATGGATCAGTGAATTCTATGCCAAACATTCAGAAGTCTCAAGATATAAAAGTATGGAAATGACTGTTACTTACAGTCTTCGTAACTCTGTTAACTTTCTACTCCCTGTCAGAGGTGCTATCCTAATAAAAAGTCTTCATTCCTATCAATGTTGGTTGGTAAAGATGAAATAACTAACAAAACCTCTCCTTGAATTTAGATGGAAGCAGAAATAAAATAGTAAAGGATGGGAGAGATCTGTTCCTCGAAGTGCTAACACACTTTATTTTTTTTTGCAATGGTGGGGATTGACCCCAGGGTCTCCCTGAGTTCTAGGCCAGCACTCAGTCACTGAGCTACACCCTCAACCCCTCAAACACATTTTGGGAATGTCCTCATCTAGGACAACTCTGATTATTCAGATCCTTCATGAACAAAATTTTCTTACTTCAAAAAGCATCACACTTTTTATAATATTCAATTTATAAATTAAGAATCATTTTCTAAGCAAAAGAAATAATTTTTTAAAGACAAAGAAAATCTATACTTTTAACTTATTTTTTTAATTGATACAGACCTTTAAGAAGGCCCAGGTTAAAGTTTTGTTTTGTTTTGTTTCCCATGCTGCCGAGATATTATGGAGTTGTGGGAGGGAATAATATTGCGTTGAGAGGAGAACCTTCTAGTTTTATTCAAATTCCTGATTGCATCACTAACTTGAATGGGGGAAGGTTAATCCTACAGGGAACAGGGTTAAAAAATCAGAGACCAAGCCAATTCTCATGTCTTCTATACATTAGCCTCCATGTGTCTTTTATACACATGCGCGCGCGCACACACACACACACACACACACACACACACAGAACAGAACAGCTATAAATTCCATCATAAAAGTTTTCCAGTGGGAACAGGCAGTAAGTCTGTTTAAAATACACCACAACAGGCATTTTTTTTTATGGTGGAAAACATTATAAATACCTTATAGCTGGCAAGAAAATATAATGAATAAGTGTGTTCTAAGAATAGTAGACTGGAGGAGGGAGACTACCTATAATAAATGACTTCCAAAGGAAATTCCAATTATTGGAATAAGGTCAACAAAAGAGGAGGAGAGCACCTCAGTCCCAGCAGGCAGGCCCATGTTTCTCTCCACTGGCTTCAGTTAAAAGAAAGCACATTTTCAACTTCCCTATTCTGAGTGGTTCACCTGCTTTTATACATCAGAAGATTTGCATGTTTTCCCCACAATGTAACAGGGAGCTTCATTCTTTCAGGAAAGAATGAGAATTGCAAGCACTTCCTCCTATTATCATGTCTACAGAGGTTCATATTTTTGTATCTTGTAAAACAGAGTTTACAAATGAAGCCAGATGGCCGCCATGAGTGCTGGTCCTTTAAGAGACATAGGTGTACAGGGGGCACACTTGCTTTGATTGCCAACTAACAGTCTCAGAGGATTCCAAGTCAAACAAGACCTTGACCTTTCCCTCAATGATTATTCTTGAGTGAAGGAGACAGACAAATATTTAGGCAGTCGTATAATCTGTGCAATAAAAGAGGCATGAAAAAAACTCCAACCCACCAAGAGGCAGATTGCTTATGTTTCTGGGACCAGGATTTTCTCACCTGCAAAATGAAACAATAATAACTACATTGAATAAGTATCAAAAGGAACAGAGGAATCATGGAAGGCTTTTTAAAGCTAAGAGTACTATATGACCTATTATTAATATACTTCTAAGATTACAAGATTTTACTATGTGCTAGGCCTTGTTATTAGCCATTTACATATATAAACAAGGGTGTGAAGTGGGTACTATTTTTGTTATTCATATTTAAAAAAAATTTTAGTTGTAGATGGACACAATATCTTTATTTTTATTTATTTATTTTTATGTGGTGCTAAGGACTGAAGCCAGGGCCTCACGCGTTCGAGGCTAGCTCTCTACCACTGAGCCAAACCCCAGTCCCTTGTTATTCATATTTTACAAATGAGAAAACTGAAATCCAGAGATATTAGTAACTTGTGCAAGGCCGCATAATTAGTATCACAAAGCTAATGAAGCTTAAGCATTGGGACTGCTATTTGCGTGGACCTTTCCAAGACTCTGGGAAGGAACCTAGTAAAATGTTCTCATGCTCAAATGACCAAGGACTCCTTATGTTACTGCTTACCATTGCTTCTAACTCTATTAGCTTTATCAAGACTACTAATTCTATAGGTCAATTAGACTGAAATGCTGACAAAATCATTTACTGTGGGTTAAAGAGAAACAAGAAGGCTGCTGGGATCAATGCAAAGATGGGGATGCAGGAAGAAATGTCACCCTTGAGAAGGAAGAAGCTGATAGACCACTTGAAATCACAAGACCAGAAATTGCACATGAGGTGGGGGCTTGGCACATGGTTACTGCACTGAGGAGGGAAAAAGGGGAGACAGCAGCAATAGCAGCAAAATTATCAATATCACAGACAAGGCCATGCCAAGCAACCACTTAGGTCTATGGTTCTCGGTGCCAAGTGCCTATTAGAATCACCTAGAGAGCTTTTAAATGAAACAGTGTCCTGCCCCATTCTGATGTGATCACTGAGTATCCCAGGTGATTAAAGTATGCAATTAGATCTGAGCACCACAGGTCTAGGTGCTTTGTTCTCTGGGGCAGGGATGCTCGTAAATTCTCTCTTAAACAAAGGCTGATATTGGAGCTGGATCCAGTTAAGAAAAAAATCCAATTAAATATAGATCTTGCAGAAGGGAAAATTACTTTAAGCTGTCATTAGCTACAAAGATTTTACTGGGGCTCTGTCCAATAAATTGTTTTTGAGACAATGAAAATGTTTCGTATTTGTACTGTCCAACTCAGTAGCTTATTAGCCACATGTTTATTGAGTACTTAAAATGAGCCTAGAATAACTGAGTGACTGAAGTTTAAATTTTGTTTTGTTTTAACTAGTTTAAATTAGTAATTCCCTGCAAGAGTCTAGTAGCTACCATATTCATCAGTCCAGTTCTGGCATGAATGAAGGATGAGTAAAGTGATCCACAAGGATACAGAGACCCTGGGAGAGGAGGGAAGGAAGAGAGAACCTGGAGACCAGATCATGGAAATCTTCCCAAGGAAGAGTGGAGGATGGGCAGAAGAGGAATTTCCCAGGAGGTGACTCTGGCTATAATTTATTCCATTTGTCTTATACAGATCACCACCTGGTCAGGTGGTAAGGCTCACAGAAGCCCCTGCTTCAGGTAACAGTAGGTGTGTGGCAAGAAGGTAATGGAAAGAGCAAGATGTCTGGAATCAGGCAGACTGGTTTGTATTCTGAGCTATGATACCTACAATCTAAAATAAAGAAATTAAAAGTCACTTCATGCCTCTGAGTCATACCTTTTTTTAATCTATAAAGCACAAGTGGTAATACATGATTTTTGTGTCATTTGCTTAGCATTACTCAACGTATCTGAAGGGAAGCTCCATAGTCTAAGAAAGAACCGCTGAAATATTACTGATTGTTCTTGTGGAATAACCTGGGCCCACTTACACACCTCCCCTTCTTTGATAGAAAACATGATGGGTGTGATGTCTAAAGATAACAAGACGGGGAAGAATTTTGTAAACAGAAATTTAGGTCCCCCTAAAGCAGGCTGCCAGACCCTCTGTAGATGGCCACCTGTACTGTTAACTCTTGAGAACTGTTCTTTGTCTCCAGTCCTGAACTTGCTCCACAACTTGGGTGTGTTTGCACCCAAGTTGACTGTGTGTGGCAGTCCCAGTCAGTCTCACAGGTCTTGCTTTGCATATGGAAGGCCTGGGACAAGGACCTCTGGGGACTCCTAGAGTCCTCTTTCATTGCAGTACCTTTCTTATTTGTTCTTTTTTGTTTGTTTTTTAAAGAGAGAGAGAGGTAGAGAGAGGTAGAGAGAGAGAGAGAGAGAATTTTAATATTTATTTTTTAGTTATCGACAGGCACAACATCTTTGTTTGTACGTGGTGCTGAGGATTGAACCCGGACCGCACGCATGCCAGGCGAGCGCACTACCGCTTGAGCCACATCCCCAGCCCCCTTATTTGTTCTTTTAATTATTCTCACTTTTTCAACATCCTAGGACTCAAAGCTCTGTTTCTTCAGTCCAAAAGTCCCCCAGTATTCTTTCTGGTTGCATTCCAACACCTTATGCCCTGCAGAGAAAATTTTCCCCACCACAGAGCCAGAATGAAGTACAGCTCATCTCACAAGACACCCTTCTATTAGGAATTGGAGGCTTGCACAGCCAAGGTCCAGTGTCTGATGTCTGCAAACGGTTGCCTTGTATGTCTCGTCCAATATTTTAGTTTTATGTTTTGTATGGGGGGACATGGGAGTCACCATTCTTTTATAGGGTTTCTAACAAACCATTGAAATGTCATTGGTAAGAGACATACCAGTATGTGATGAATACATGGAAAGAAAGAGAAACGTCATACCTGTAAAAGATCACTAATGCAAAGTTCACATAGGCCTATCAATAAGATAGAGATGAAAACGCCATAACAATGAGCAAAAAACATTTATTTATTGCAAACAGGAAAAAATAATGGAAAATATAAGAAAGCTAAACTTTTATGTGTTTAAAAACATAGCCTCAAAATGAAAATAAGGGCTGGGGCTGGGGCTCTGCGGTAGAGTGCTTGCCTAGCATGTGCGAAGCACTGGGTTCGATCCTCAGCACCACATAAAAATAAATAAGTAAAATAAAGAAATAAAAAATGAAAATAAATTTTTAGTTAAATACATAGCTGGGGCTGGGGATACAGCTCAGTAGTGAAGTGTGTGATTAGTCTGTACCAAAGGCCTCACTTTGATCCCCAGCACAACATTTTAAAAATACATAAGAAAAATTGGTAGTATTTCATCATAGTAGGACATTTTAGCCTACCTCATTTAACAATTTATAAAACAGATAAACAATCAAATGATGGAGGATGAATATTTTTTGAAAAATATGATTTACAAGCTTTACCTAAAGGAAAGGTACAGAATTCTATACTCAGAAATTGAATATACACACTGTTCACACACACACACACACACACACACACACACACACACACACAAAACATATGCAGTTGGCCCTCCCTATCAGCTGTTTCCATGTCCTTGGATTCAAACAACCATGTATCAAAAATATTTGCAAAAAAAATTACTTCTACACTGAATATGTTCAGACTTTTTTCTTGTTATTATTCCCCCAAACAATGGTAAAACAATGATTTACATGACATTTACACTGTGTTAAATAATCTAGAAATGGGTTAAAGTGTACAGGAGATCAAGTGTAGATCACTTACAAATACTATACAATTTCCATAAAGGACTTGAGCATTTGAGGATTTTGGTATCTATGGGAGTCCTAGATGGATCCTCCATGGATACCAAGAATGCCTATAAATACTGAATGCATTCCATAAAACAAATAGTAAAGCTATGTATATGTATGTGTGTGTATATATATATATATATATATATATATATCAGTCCTTTTATAAGTTTATAAACTATCATAGAAAATTTTGTCTCTAAGAAAAAAATCATAGTATAAATTTAAAACTAGAACAAAACAACAATGATGTGCTATGTATAAACCATGTGAGATGCAGCTATGAGAGAATTCATAGAAAAGGCTAGTCTTAAATACAAACATGAGAAGAAGTGTTGAAAACAATGAGTAATCTACAACTCAGTTTTGGAAAAAATCAAAGCAAAACACAGAAGAGTCAAAATATATAGGATCAAAAAATCCAAATGTTATCTACTAAATCAATAATCCCTGGGTATAAACTATCAAGGACAAATAATATGAAAAGAAGGACACTACATTTGTAAGAGATCTTTAAAATCACTGAAGACTATGTGACTATTCTTATGTTGGGAAAATTTGAACATTTTCATAAAATGAACAATTTCTTGGAAAACATAATATTAATCTTATTCATGAAATTAATTAAATCTATCCATGATTAACAAAGAGCTATTTTTTAAAAGCTCCTGAAAAACATCAAGTCAAATATTTTACTTGGAAAATTATGTGTAATATTCAGGCAACATATAATATCTAACAGAAAAAAATTATTCCTGAGAATAAAAATGTGGTGAAATTTTCCCATTTTATGGTGGATTTAGAGGTCAGGTCAGTTGCAGAATGGGCAGACAAAGTAAAGCATTCCAAAGTTCTCATGGGCATAGGAAGGAAAGTTACAAGGGAAAGGAGAGTGAAATTTTTCAAATGCTCTAATGCTCATATGTTATTAGGATGGCAGAGAAGTAGAGGGAAAAGAAAGCATTTTGAAAGCTAAACTGAAATTCAGTGGGCACTTGTTTGAGTTACTTGTGAATGATTATGTAAGCAAAGAAAGGGAAGTTAACCATTGATGAAATGTAAAACTCAGTAGAAATTCCAGATCAGGTCACACATACACACACACACACACAAAAAAAAAAAAAAAAAAAAAAAGAACAAAAGTTTGATCAACCTATAGAAATAACAAATAAGAAAGTAATACATTTAGAATACAGAAGGAGTAAATTAAGAATACCTGTCCTCACCCTAGAAATAAATGGCTGCATTCCACTCTTTTATTGAAGAGAGAACATTAGGTCACATTTGAAAAGAACTCTAGTTAGGAAACAAGACAAACATTTTTAATGTTTGCTTAATTTCACAAATGTCTTCAATATACTTTTAAAAAAATCTTCAAGCACATTTTTTTTTAGTGAAGTACCTCTTGATTTAAAACATTGATTTTAGTTCTGATGTAAATTTCCAAAAGTTTAGAAACACAAGAAAAATAATTTATCTGCTGTACTTTTTCCAGATTAACAACTGGAAATTAGAAGTTAAATATAAAATTTGCTATGAAATCTAGAAGAGTACATGTAACATAGAAGGGCAGAGAAACTCAGAATGCATAACAATTTCAAAATAAAAAGATTCTATATGCAAAATTATCACAAAATCAGAGGGTAATGATAACATTGGAAAATGTTTCTAGCATGATGTTAAAGAATTCACCCAATACAGTGTTACATGTCTGTAATCCCTGCAATTTGGGAGATTGAGACAGGAGGATCCCAAGTTTGAGGTGATTCTGGGAAACTTAGAGAGACCCTCTCTCAAAATAGAAAATAAAAAGTACTGGGGACATAGCTCAGTGGCAGAGTACCCATGGGTTCAATCCCCAGTACTGTAATAATAATAATAGTAATAATAATAATGATAAAAATAATGATATACTATTCAAGAGATATTAAAAATTAACAAGAAAATGATAACCAACCCAATATAATATCCGATAATATAACCTAGGAGTAAATACATCATAGAATTCATCTCTTAGGGCAAGAAACATTTGAAAGAAGTGCTCATTTGAAAAAATATGCTCAAAAAGCAGAAAGATATTACTTTGCATCCATCAGCCTAGTAAAATTTAACAATGAGCTGTAACAGAGTTGGCAGAATGAAAGGAAATATTTCTTTCAATATTTTCAGTGGAAATGTGATGTTACAATATCTTGGAAGGCAATCTGGCAACATGTACTAAAATTAAAAATAAATATCTGGTTTGACCAACCCATCTCTCTTTTGGGACTCCATCCCAGTAAAATATAAGTACCAATACCTAGGGACAGATGGATAAAGCTATTTGTTGCAATCATATTTCAGTTCCGAGAAAATAAGCAAAATGTTAATACCCATTAACAGGGAAATGAATGAAGTAATTATACATATAGAATATCTATTTAAAATATTTTTCAGTCATTACAGGTTATTGCTATACTAGTTTACTACAAGGTATTTCTGTGGCATACTGTTCAAGGGAAGATAGCATGATAGAGAGAAAGCATAGATAATATATTTTTTTGTAAAACAATTATATTTTCTACAAACACCTGTGTATATGTGTGTTCATATTATGCATATAAAATGGAAAGGTCGGTTTCTCAACTCACTCTTCTACTCCAATAGTTTAGTATAAAATGGGAACCTGATCTAATACAGATCAGAAACGCAGTACACAAGGCATTACAGATCAGTAGCATAATAATGAATGTTTCATCAAAGGCTTTGGGACCATTATCTATGGGGAAAAAGTTGTAATATCTTAGAATTGTAGCACACATCAAACCGAAGCAAAGATTCAAGGAAAAATTCAAGACTGAAAAAATTTTTAAATAGTTTTTTTTTAATATTTATTTTAGTTTTAGGCGGACACAATATCTTTATTTTTTATTTTTATGTGGTGGTGAGGATGGAATCCAGCACCCCACGCATGCCAGGCGAGCGCACTACTGCTTGAGCCACATTCCCAGCCCAAGACTGAAATTTTTAAAACAAAAATAAAAAGTTCTTGCATAAACCTGGAAAATTGTAATTCTATTGGACAAATATTTCTTTTAAAAAAGGAATAGAAAGCACAATCCAAAAGGAAAAACATTAGTAAAAATGGCTATATTTTCATTTAAAATTTCTATACATCATGAGGTAATCAACAATGGGAAAGAAAAATAGGCCATAGATTGGGAGAAGTTATTTGAAACTTTACATACTCAGGAGATACAAACAGAAAAAGAACCCTTTTCTAAACATGAATACTAAAACATCAATAGCTGGATGCAGTGGTGCACACCTGTAATCCCTGGGGCTTAGGAGTGTAAGGCAGGAGGATTGCGAGTTCAAAGCCAACCTGAGTACCTTATAGAGGCCCTAAGCAACTTTGCAAGACCATGTCTCAAAACAAAATATAAAAAGGGCTGGAGATGTGGCTCAGTGATTGAGTGTCCCTGGGTTCAATCCCTGGTACCAAAAAAAAAAAAAAAAAAAGAAAGAAAGAAAAAAGAAAAGAAAAGAAAAAGAAATAGAATATAGCATTTACCCAATAGATTTTTATTAGCTAAGGCAATGCTGCTAACAAAAATACCTCCTTGGCTAGTGTACACCTGTAATACCAGCTTCTGGAGAGTATGAGGCTGGAGGATCAAAATTTTGAAGCTAGACGTAACAATTTAGTGAGATCCTGTCTCAAAATCAAAATAAATTTTAAAAAGTTTTTAAAAATATTTTTTAAATGCTCCAAATTTCATTGATTGTCACAAAAGTTAATTTCCCATTTATATAACAGACCAAGGAACGACTCCCAGTGCACGAGCAGCTTTCCTCCACAAGGTGACTCCACTGTGGAGAATTCTCTATCTTCTAGGGCTTTGGGGACTTCTGCATCAGGCTAGAAAGAATAAAAGAGTGAAGAAGTCACACTCCCTCCTTGATAACTTATTTATATATTTGTCACATACTTATCATTTTTGTGAGGTAGAAACATTTGAAATGTACTCTCTTAGCAATTTCCAAGTGCACATTATCATTAACTCTATTAGCCAGTTGTAAAAGAGATCCCTTGAACATATTTCTCCTAATTGAAATTTTGTATGCTGTAACTACCTGCCCAACACCCCCCACCCACGCACACACACACCTAACCCCCCCCCCACACACACACACACCAGGTCCTGGTCAATACCATTCTACTCTCTGCTTCCACAAGTTTTAGATTCCACATATAATGAGGTCACGTAGTATTCACCAGTGTCTGGTTTATTTCATGTAATTTTAGTGTTCTTCCAGGTTGCTACAAATAACAGAATTTCCTCTTTTTTTTAAAGGCTGAATTGTATATACCATTGTGAATATGGACCACATTTTTAATCCATTCATCCAGGCATGGATACGTAGGTGGATTTTATGTCTTGACTCTTGTAACGCTACAGTGAACATGGGAGCACAGATGCTTCTCTCACTGATTTCATTTCCTTTGGATATGTACCCAGCTGTGGGGTAGTTGGGTCGCATGTTAGCTCTATTTTTAGTTTTCTGAGGAACTTCATAATGTTTTTCATAATGGTTGTACTACTTTGCATCCCCATCAATAGTGTGCAAGGGTTCCCCTTTTTCCACATACTCCCCAACACTTGTTATCTTTGGAGTTTTAATAATAACCATTATATAATAATATTTTTGGTATTTTTAATAATAACAATTTTAATAATAACCATAGATATGGGATGATGTCTCATTGTGGTTTTAGTTGACATTCCTATGATAATTAGTAATGTTGAAATTTTTTTCATAAATGCACTAAGCATTTGTATGCTTCATTTAGGGAAATATCTATACAAAATATTTACCTTTTTTTTTCTTGTTGTTGTTGTTTGTTTCTTTTGGTGCTGGAAATTGAATTCTGTGCCTTATACATGCTGATCACAAACCATACCATACAAACTGTACCCAGCCCACATATTTTAAACAGGTAGTTTTCTTACTATTGAGTTGCTTGAGTTACTGTAGTCACCCATAATCACAAGCTTGGTTTATGAATATTTTCTTCTATTCTGTACATTGTCTTTTTATTCTGTTGATTGTTCCCTGGGCGCTACAGTTTTTTAATTTGATGTCTTCCCTTTTGCCTATTTCTGGTTTTGTTGCTTGTGCTTTGGGGTTCATACATATGAAGTTATTGCCCAGACCAAAATGATAGAACTTTCCCTTATGTTTTCTTCTATTAGCTTTATAATTTCAGGTTTTAAATTTAAATATTTAATCCATTTTGTATATATGGTATAAGATCAGAGTCTAATTTCATTCTGCATGCAGATATTCAGTTTTCCCAACACGATTTATTGAAAAGACAGACTGTTCTTCCTCTATTGTGTGTTCAACTGATCATAAACAGGTGAGTCTATTTGTAGGCTATCTATTCTCTTTCATTGGTCTATGTGTCTATATTTATGCCAGTGTCACACTGTTAGGATCCCTGTAACTTTGTAGTATGTTTTGAAAAAAAAAAAAAAAAAAAGAGTGTGGTGCCTCTTTTTGCACAAGGTATCATTGACTACTTGGAGTCATTTGAGTTACACTCACTTCATATGTACTTGACCCACCTGGACCACTATTGGTAATAACAAGTCCTGGCCCAAATTTGATGCAAGCTGTGCCTGAACGTGACTTCTGTCTCCCATCATTTATCAGCAACAACTCCACAAAAATGACGGGGGAGCATGAGATAGTGCTTTCTGCAGGTTACAAACTGGCAAATATCAGAAGGAGCTGGAGCTCTATAAACAAATGAAAAGAAATAGCCTCAACATTCAAGAAACTACAAACTAAAATATCAATGAGATAAACAGAATTTAACATCAATTATGGCTAATATTATTTTTTAAGAGACACAAAGACTTGTGAATAAAGAGGTGACAAGTTTTAGGAAAACATTTTTATTTTTTTATTTTTATTTTTTTTTTTTAATTAATTTTTATTGTAGGTTGTTCAAAACATTACATAGTTTTTGATATATCATAATTCACACTTTGATTCAAGTGGGATATGAACTCCCATTTTTACCCCATATACAGATTGCAGAATCACATCAGTTGCACAACCATTGATTTACATATTGCCATTCTGGAGTCTGTTGTATTCTGCTGCCTTTCCCATCCTCCGCTATCCCCCCTCCCCCCTCCCCTCCCCTCTTCTCTCTCTACCCCCTCTACTGTACTTCATTTCTCCCCCTTATATTTTCCCTCCTTTCCCCTCACTTCCTCTTGTATGTAATTTTGTATACCCCTGAGGGTCTCCTTCCATTTACATGCAATTTCCCTTCTCTCTCCCTTTCCCTCCCACCTCTCATCCCTGTTTAATGTTAATCTTCTTCTCATGCTCTTCTTCCCTACTCTGTTCTTAGTAACTCTCCTTATATCAAAGAAGACATTTGGCATTTGTTTTTAAGGGATTGGCTAGCTTCACTTAGCATAATCTGCTCTAATGCCATCCATTTCCCTCCAAATTCTATGATTTTGTCATTTCTTAATGCAGAGTAATACTCCATTGTGTATAAATGCCACATTTTTTTTATCCATTCGTCTATTGAAGGGCATCTAGGTTGGTTCCACAGTCTTGCTATTGTGAATTGTGCTGCTATGAACATGGATGTAGCAGTGTCCCTATAGTGTGCTCTTTTTAGGTCTTTAGGGAATAGACCGAGTAGTGGAATAGCTGGATCAAATGGTGGTTCCATTCCGAGCTTTCCAAGAAATCTCCATACTGCTTTCCAAATTGGCCGCACCAATTTGCAGTCCCACCAGCAATGTACAAGAGTACCCTTTTCTCCACATCCTCGCCAGCACTTGTTGCTGTTTGACTTCCTAATGGCTGCCAATCTTACTGGAGTGAGATGGTATCTTAGGGTGGTTTTGATTTGCATTTCTCTGACTGCTAGAGATGGTGAGCATTTTTTCATATACTTGTTGATTGATTGTATGTCCTCCTCTGAGAAATTTCTGTTCAGGTCCTTGGCCCATTTGTTGATTGGGTTATTCGTTATCTCATTGTCTAATTTTTTTAGTTCTTTGTATATTCTGGATATTAGGGCTCTGTCTGAAGTGTGAGGAGTAAAGATTTGTTCCCAGGACGTAGGCTCCCTATTCACCTCTCTTATTGTTTCTTTTGCTGAGAAAAAACTTTTTAGTTTTAGTAAGTCCCATTTGTTGATTCTAGTTATTAACTGTTGTGCTATGGGTGTCCTATTGAGGAATTTGGAGCCCGACCCCACAGTATGTAGATCATAGCCAACTTTTTCTTCTATCAGACGCCATGTCTCTGATTTGATATTAAGTTCCTTGATCCACTTTGAGTTAACTTTTGTGCATGGCGAGAGAAAGGGATTCAGTTTCATTTTGTTGCATATGGATTTCCAGTTTTCCCAACACCATTTGTTGAAGATGCTATCCTTCTTCCATTTCATGCTTTTAGCCCCTTTATCAAATATAAGATAGTTGTAGTTTTGTGGATTGGTTTCTGTGTCCTCTATTCTGTACCATTGGTCCACCTGCCTGTTTTGGTACCAGTACCATGCTGTTTTTGTTACTATTGCTCTGTAGTATAGTTTGAAGTCTGGTATAGCTATGCCGCCTGATTCACATTTCCTGCTTAGAATTGTTTTTGCTATTCTGGGTCTTTTATTTTTCCATATGAATTTCATGATTGCTTTCTCTATTTCTACAAGAAATGCCGTTGGGATTTTGATTGGCATTGCATTAAACCTATAGAGAACTTTTGGTAATATCGCCATTTTGATGATGTTACTTCTACCTATCCATGAACAGGGTATATTTTTCCATCTTCTAAGATCTTCTTCTATTTCTCTCTTTAGGGTTCTGTAGTTTTCATTGTATAAGTCTTTCACCTCTTTTGTTAGGTTGATTCCCAAGTATTTTATTTTCTTTGAGGATATTGTGAATGGGGTGGTTGTCCTCATTTCCATTTCAGAGGATTTGTTGCTGATATACAGGAATGCCTTTGATTTATGCGTGTTGATCTTATAGCCTGCCACTTTGCTGAATTCATTTATTAGCTCTAATAGTTTCTTTGTAGACCCTTTTGGGTCTGCTAGGTATAGAATCATGTCATCTGCAAATAGTGATAATTTGAGTTCTTCTTTTCCTATTTTTATGCCTTTAATTTCTTTCGTCTGTCTAATTGCTCTGGCCAGTGATTCGAGAACTATGTTGAACAGAAGTGGTGAGAGAGGGCATCCCTGTCTTGTTCCAGATTTTAGAGGGAACGCCTTCAGTTTTTCTCCATTCAGAATGATGCTAGCCTGAGGCTTAGCATAGATTGCTTTTACAATGTTGAGGTATGTTCCTGTTATCCCTAGTTTTTCTAGAGTTTTGAACATAAAGGGATGCTGTACTTTGTCGAATGCTTTTTCCGCATCTATCGAGATGACCATATGGTTCTTATTTTTAAGCCTGTTGATGTGGTGAATAACATTTATTGATTTCCGTATATTGAACCAACCTTGCATCCCAGGGATAAATCCTACCTGATCATGGTGCACAATTTTTTTGATATGTTTTTGTATCCGGTTCGCAAGAAGTTTATTGAGGATTTTTGCATCTAGGTTCATTAGAGATATTGGTCTGTAGTTTTCTTTCTTTGAAGTGTCTTTGTCTGGTTTAGGAATCAGGGTGATGTTGGCCTCATAGAATGAATTTGGAAGTTCTCCCTCTTTTTCTATTTCCTTAAATAGCTTGAAAAGTATTGGTGTTAATTCCTCTTTAAAGGTTTTGAAAAACTCTGCTGTATACCCATCCGGTCCTGGGCTTTTCTTAGTTGGTAGTCTTTTGATGGTATCTTCTATTTCCTCAATTGATATTGGTCTGTTTAGGTTGTCAATATCCTCTTGGCTCAATCTGGGTAAATCATATGACTTAAGAAATTTATCGATGCCTTCACTATCTTCTATTTTATTGGAGTATAAGGATTCAAAATAATTTCTGATAATCTTCTGTATTTCTGAAGTGTCTGTTGTGATATTGCCTTTTTCATCCCGTATGCTGGTAATTTGAGTTCTCTCTCTTCTTCTCTTTGTTAGCGTGGCTAAGGGTCTGTCGATTTTATTTATTTTTTCAAAGAACCAACTTTTAGTTTTGTCAATTTTTTCAATTGTTTCTTTCGTTTCGATTTCATTAATTTCAGCTCTGATTTTAATTATTTCTTGTCTTCTACTTCTTTTGCTGTTTTTTTGCTCTTCTTTTTCTAGGATTTTGAGTTGAAGTATTAGATCATTTATTTGTTGGTTTTTCCTTTTTTTAAGGAATGAACTCCAAGCAATAAATTTTCCTCTTAGAACTGCTTTCAATGTGTCCCATAGATTCCGATATGTTGTGTCTGTGTTTTCATTTATCTCTAAGAATTTTTTAATTTCCTCCTTGATGTCTTCTATAACCCATTGATCATTCAGTAACCTATTGTTCATTCTCCAAGTGATGCATGATTTTTCCTTACTTCTTTTATTGTTGATTTTCAATTTCATTCCATTATGATCAGATAATATGCATGGTATTATCTCTACTCCTTTATATTGTCTAATAGTTGCCCTGTGACATAATATATGATCTATTTTTGAGAAGGATCCATGTGCTGCTGAGAAAAAAGTGTAACTGCTTGATGTTGGGTGGTATATTCTATATATGTCAATTAAGTCTAGGTTATTAATTGTGTTATTGAGCTCTATAGTTTCCTTATTCAACTTTTGTTTGGAAGATCTGTCCAGTGGTGAGAGAGGTGTGTTGAAGTCTCCCATGATTATTGTATGGTGGTCTATTAGACTCTTGAACTTGAGAAGAGTTTGTTTGATGAACATAGCTGCACCATTGTTTGGGGCATATATATTTATAATTGTTATGTCTTGTTGGTGTATGGTTCCCTTGAGAAGTATGTAGTGTCCCTCTTCATCCCTTTTGATTAACTTTGGCTTGAAATCTATTTTATTTGAAATGAGTATGGACACTCCTGCTTGTTTGCGAAGTCCATATGAGTGATATGATTTTTCCCAACCTTTCACCTTCAGTCTATGTATGTCTTTTCCTATCAGATGTGTCTCCTGAAGGCAGCATATTGTTGGGTCTTGTTTAGTGATCCATTCTGCTAGCCTGTGTCTCTTAATTGGTGAGTTTAAGCCATTAACATTTAGAGTTATTATTGAGATATGGTTTGTTCTTCCAGCCATATTTGTTTATTTATGTTACTAAACATGGTTTGTTTTCCTCTTTGATTATTCCCCCCCACCTTTACTGTACTACCTCCCGCTGTTGGTTTTCATTGATATTTTCCATTTCCTCTTCCTGTAATATTTTGCCGAGGATGTTTTGAAGAGCTGGTTTTCTAGCTGCAAATTCTTTTAACTTTTGTTTATCATGGAAGGTTTTAATTTCATCTTCCATCCTGAAGCTTAATTTCGCGGGATACACAATTCTTGGTTGGAACCCCTTTTCTTTCAACGTTTGAAATATGTTATTCCAGGATCTTCTAGCTTTCAGAGTCTGTGTTGAAAGATCAGCTGTTATCCTGATTGGTTTACCCCTAAATGTAATCTGCTTCCTTTCTCTTGTAGCTTTTAAAATTCTCTCCTTATTCTGTATGTTGGGCATCTTCATTATAATGTGTCTAGGTGTGGCTCTCTTATGATTTTGCACATTCGGCGTCCTGTAGGCTTCTAGGATTTGGGATTCTGTCTCATTCTTCAAGTCTGGGAAGTTTTCCCGTATTATTTCGTTGAATAGATTGGTCATTCCTTTGGTTTGGACCTCAATACCTTCCTGTATCCCCATGACCCTTAAGTTGGGTCTCTTTATGTTATCCCATATTTCTTGAATGTTCTGCTCATGGTTTCTTAACAGCTTTGCTGAGCTGTCTATGTTCTTCTCCAGTTGAAATACTTTGTCTTCATTGTCTGATGTTCTATCTTCTAAGTGTTCTACTCTGCTGGTAGTATTCTCAATTGAGTTTTTAAGTTGGTTTATTGTTTCCTGCATTTCCAGGATTTCTGTTTGTTTGTTTTTTATAACCTCTATCTCCCTGTATAATTGATCTTTTGCTTCTTGGATTTGTTTGTGTAATTTATTGTCGAAGTGGTCGAAGTGGTCTTTCATTGTCTGATTTTGCTGTCTAATGTCTTCCTTGAGACTCCAGATCATCTGAAGCATGTATATCCTGAATTCTTTATCTGACATTCCATCTGCTGCAGATATTACCTCTTCTAAAGTTGAGTTGACCTGCATTGCTTGTGGTCCTTTCTTTCCTTGTCTTTTCATACTGATCGCGTTTCGTTCTTCTGGTAGCCACGCCCCCGTATCTGGTGCAAGAGACCTCAGTTGTCAGCACTGGTGGGGGCTGTAGCTGGGAGACCCGCTCCGCGCGGCTCCCGCCGGCTCCTGCGTCAGCACCGCCTCAGCTCCCGCCGGTTCCCGTGCCGCTGCCGCGGTTCCCGCCAGCTCCGTCCGGCTCCCTCGCCACTCCTGCTAATTTAGAGTCCGCTGGGAAGGAATCTCTTTGGCCGATCTTTGGTGACTTCCCCTCTCTGCTATGGCGGGCCCCTGGCTCCTTGCAGGAGTGACCGAAGGGAGAGGTGGAACTGGCTTGTCTCTGGTCTGATATAATCTCTGGTTTTAGATCCCAGTTCGCTAATTCATAGAGGCTTGGTTAGATTTCCTTCCCATCCTCTCAAGGTGGGGAGCCCTTTCCTGGGTGGGCAGGGCCGTTAGCAGAGCCGGAAGGGCACGTGCCTTCTGTCGGGCCAGGCGGGGACCCTTCTGGCTGCGCTGGGCCGCCGGGGGCTCCCTCAGTGCCAGGCAGATGGCGCCCGCGTGGCTAAGAGCCGGGTGGGGTAACCCTTCGCAGAGCGGGCGGGCCGCCAGGAGTGCCGGGATGGTGGGAGCTGTCTGCCGGCAGGGCAGGGACCCTTCTCGACGAGCAGGGCCGCTGGGGGCGCTTGTAAAGCCGGGCGGCTGCCGCCGCGTGTCTAAGACCCAGGCGGGCGGGGTGGCTGTTTGCAGGGCAAGAGCGGGACCGGCAGGGTAGCCGGGATGGCGGAAACTGTCTGTTGGCCGAGCAGGGTCGCCGGGGGCGCTTGTAAAGCCGGGCGGCTGCAGCCTCGTGGCTAAGAACCAAGCGGGCGGGGTGGCTGCTTGCAGAACAAGAGCGGAATGGCGGGAGCTGTCTGCCGGCAGGGCGGGGACCCTTCTCGCCGAGCAGGGTCGCCGGGGGCGCTTGTAAAGCCGGGCGGCTGCAGCCTCGTGGCTAAGAACCCAGCGGGCAGGGTGGCTGCTTGCAGAACAAGAGCGGAATGGCGGGAGCTGTCTGCCGGCAGGGCGGGGACCCTTCTCGCCGAGCAGGGTCGCCGGGGGCGCTTGTAAAGCCGGGCGGCTGCAGCCTCGTGGCTAAGAACCAAGCGGGCGGGGTGGCTGCTTGCAGAACAAGAGCGGAATGGCGGGAGCTGTCTGCCGGCAGGGCGGGGACCCTTCTCGCCGAGCAGGGCCGCCGGGGGTGCTTGTAAAGCCGGGTGTCTGCAGCGGCGTGGCTAAGAACCAGCCGGGTGGGGTGGCTGTTCGCCGGGCGAAAGCAGGGCCGCCAGGGTAGCCGGGATGGCGGGCGCTGTCTGCTGGCTGGGCGGGGACCCTTCTGCTGCGCTGCTCTGGGCCGCCTGCCGCTTGCAGAAGCGGCGGGTGGCCGCGGGATTGGACTCTGAGCCCGCGCTGCCAGTCAAGTTTCACTTGTTTGGGGCAAACTGTCACGTCTAATAAACTTACTAATTCTCGGCAGGTCTCCTTTCAACGGAATTTTGCTAGAAGATCCTCAGTAGGTAGAATGTAGCTGTTTTAATTGGTGTTTCTGATCCCGTTAATGTGGAGATATTGAAAGTGCAGCTTCCTCGCCGGCCGCCATGTTGGAACGAGGAAAACATTTTTAAACCATGTACTTGGCAGTTAAAATTGATAGAACTGCCTCTCTTCATCTATGGAGAGATGGCCTTTATTTGTCAGCTCTGACAAATAAAGGCTTGTGTGTATCTTTGCCTGGTCACCCTCTTTCATTTCTCGCTCCCCTGTCTCCTTGTTCCTCACTTTCCTTTCAGAAGGCAAGGGAAGAATGGAAAGTGACTGCTTAAAGGGCATGGGGTTTCCTTATGGGGTGATAAAAATGTTCTGAAACTGGATAATAATGGTGGTTGCCCATCACTGTAATTGTACTAAAAATCACTGAATAGTACATCTTAAAATGGTGAATTTTATGTTTCGTGAATGCTGCCAATAATTTCTCAAAGTGGGCTTTAAATATTAAAATGATTTTTTTTTAAACAAAAGTGAGCTAATGAGCTTTAATGACTTTTCATGTCCTGTTTCAAAATAGAAACCAAACAGGGCTGGCTTTGTAGCTCAGTGGTAGAGCTGCTTGCCTAGGGTTCAAACCTGAGCACCATACAAAAAAAAAAAAGTAAATAATAAAGGTTAAAAAAAAAAAAAGACGAGTGTCTAAAATAGAAGCCAAATTTCTTCCTATAGCCTACAAAGCACTGCTTGATCTGACCCTGTCTGGTTCTTCCCAACACTACCTGCCCTACACAGACTCCCAAGGCCACCTTGGTACAAGCTGTTCCCTCTGTGGGAAGTTCTTTCTCCAGCCCCCCACAGAGCTGCTACTTAGCAGTTTGGTTTCCATCTTGGAAAGGCCTCTCCCAAGTCCTCTGTCTGCCTCTGCTCTTTGCTTCCTTCCTAGCAGTGAGTGATCATGGTATTTGCTTATTTTTTTCACTTCCTGCTAGACTGTGGACCAAGTGAGGATGGGATCAAGTCTGCTCTGTATTCCCAGAATCCAGACCATTTCTGTGTAGAATAATTGAATAAAGCTTGGAAAGTTAAGAATGAGTACATTTTCTGTAAAAAATACATATATATACACATACACACACACACACACACACACACACACACACACACACATATATTTAGATCCCATTTTTTTTTTTTTTGAGTGATTCTCCCACCTCAGGCTCTCAGTTTCTTTGCACTTTGTATTGGAGAAAAATATACACAAATATATACACTCCCTATGTAAGGCATCTTAAATCTATTCGGCACTTTCTGTATTTGGCCAGGAGTTGGAAAAGTGTGTGTCAGCTAGATGATGGGACAAATATTCGCTTGTGCTTAGCACTTGACCTAGAGCTGTTGATGACACACAGTCAAATCTGGCCTTCCTCTGAGGAACAGTGTCTTTGGTAGAAAACAGACCTGTTTTAGCACAAGTGCTAATTCAGAGCTGGGCCCAGTGGCCCACACCTGTAATCCCAGCAATTTGGGAGACTAAAGCAAAAGGATTACAAGTTCAAGGCCAGCATCAGCAATTTAGCAAGGTCCTAAGCAATTTAGCAAGATCCCATGTTAAAAAAAAAAAAAAAAAAAAGTACAAGGGCTAGGGATATAGCCCAGTGGTAAAACACCTCTGGGTTAATGGTAAAGCACCTCTGGGTATTCAATCCCCAGTATCAATAAAAGAGTTAATAAAAAAAAAATGATAGAACCACTTGCAAAGTAACAACAGAGATGCCCGATTCCTACAGCACAATAATTCTACATCTAAATGGACTCTTACATGTGCACAAGGAGAAAAATTTAAATTTTTCATTTATAACACAATTTATTATGTCCAAAATGTGAGAAAACTCAGTAGGAAAATGGATACAAAAATGGCAGCTTCTTTATTCGGTTAAAAACTATGTTGTCATTAAATTAAACATCCAGATTCAGAAACTTGAATAAATCTCAAAAATAAAAAGTCTAAAAATATAGTTGCAAAAGAATACATTTAACATGCTACTATTTATTAAACATTTTATAATAGAAAAAACAACAGCACTTGGAAAGCAGTAAGGAGATTCCTTGGAAAACTGGGAATGGAACCACCATTTGACCCAGCTATTCCTCTTCTCAGACTATATCCAAAGGACCTAAAAACAACATATTACAGGGACACAGCCACATCAATGTTTATAGCAGCACAATTCACAATAGCTAAACTGTGGAGCCAACCTAGATGCCCTTCAGTGGATGAATGGATAAAAAAAAATGTGGCATATATACACAATGGAATATTCCTCAGCAATAAAAAACAATAAGATCATGGCATTTGCAGGAAATGGATGGCATTAGAGAAAATTATGCTAAGTGAAGTCAGCCATTCCCCCCAAAACAAATGCCGAATGTCTTCTCTGATATAAGGGGGGGTGACTCAAAATGGGGTTGGGAGGGAGAGCAAGGGAGGAAGATTACCTCTAGATAGGGAATAGGGGTGGGAGGGAAAGGGAGGGACAGTGGAATAGCATGGATGGTGAAAGGAGACCCTCATCATTATACAAAATATATGTATGAAGATGTGAATCTGGTGTTAACATGCCTTATGATAAATTGTGGTATAAAGGTGTATTAAGAATTGTAATGCAAAAATAAATAAATAAATAATAAAAATAAAATAGAAAAAAGCAACAGTACATTTGTTTGTGGAGATATAGGGATGTACTGAATGCCGGAAATTCTACTTTTAGGTATATAGCAAGAAGAAATAAAATCATTGCTATGGTTTGAAACTGAAAAGTCTCCCCAAAGCTCACTTGTTGAAGGCTTGGTCTCCAAAGCATCAGTGTTCAAATGTAGGCTTTTGGGAGGTGATTGGATCATGAGGGCTTTGACCTCATCAAGAAATGTATCCACTGATGGATTCCCAGTGTAAGGGGTTATTGGGAGGTGGTGGAAACCGTAGGAGGTAGAGGAAGTAAGGAAGTCTTAGTGGGTAGAGGCAGGCCCTGGGAGGCTAGTGTCTTGTCTCCAACTCCTCTCTGCTCCTCTCTGTTTCTCTCAGCTTCCTGGTTGCCATGGATATTTTCTCCATTATGTATTGAACGTGTGATAGTCTGCCTTGTCTTGGGTCCAAAGCAATGGTGCCAAGCAACCATGGACTGAAACTTCTTAAACTGTTAGCCAAAATAAATCCTTCCTACCTTAAGTTGCTTTATTCAGGTATTTTGTCACAGCAACAGACAGCTGATTAATACAATCACTATCTCAGAGAGCTATCTTTACTTCCATATTCCTTGCATAAGGATTCATAATATCCAAGATATGAGAACACCTACATATATATTGATAGTTAAGTGGTATCTATCTATACCATGGTGGTGGTGGGTGTGTACCTTTATACTATGGGAATATTATGTATTCTGCTGTGACACAATATTTTTCAGCTGCAGAAAAGAGACCCTGTCATTTTGACAATGTGGATGAACCTGGAGGACACTAAGCTTACTGAAAAAAGTTAGGCAATGAAAGACAAATACTGCATGAACTCACTTATATATGAAATCTAAAAATGCTGAATGCATATAAACACAAAGCAGAGTGGTAGTTACCAGTGGTCAGTAAGTGGGGAAGGTGGAGTAATGTCGATCAAAGGGTGCAAACTTGCAGATATAAGATGAGTAAGTTCTGGGGATCTAACATAAAACAAAGAGACTATAGTTAATAATAATACATTCTGCACTAAAAATTTACTAAGAAAGTAGATCTTAAATACTCTCCCATAACAAATTATACAATAGGCTTAGTTCAGTGTTGACTGTGGATTAGAAAATGTATGTTTTACTCAGCTTTTTCATCACTGTGACAAAGAGACCTGACAAAAACAACGTAGAGGAGGAAAAGTTAGTTTTGGCTCATGGTTTCAAAGGTTCAGTCCATAGTTGGCTGGATCCATAGCAGAGAGAGCTCTACTTACCAGGGATAAAATGTAAACCCCCAAGTCATACCCCCAGTGACCTACTTCCTTCAGCCACACCCTACATGCACACAGTTATCACCCAGTTAATCCACAATGGTGGAGCTATCTACGGATTAGTTTAAATCTCTCCTAATCTGATCATTTCACCTCTGAAAATTCTTGCATTGTCTCACACATGAGCTCTGGGGGGACACCTAATATCTAAACCATAATAGGGCAGAAGTTAAAAAGTGGACTCAGTGGTATATTGCTTATCTAGCATGGATGAGGCCCTGGGTTCCATCCCCAGCACCACAGAAACAAGCAAGCAAACAAAAAAACAACAGAGAGAGCGAGAGAATAAAAGAACCAAAAAAAGATTTTTTTTCTCTTTTCTTTTGTCTTGTTGCAGTGGGGAGTAAATGATCTCAACTGCAGGCAGTCAGAGGAGAAGTAAAATATCAGACTACTCTTACACCTGGTTGAGAAGTAAGGCATTTCCCTGCAGAGAAGTACTGTGAGACCAAAATGCCCAGGACATAGCCTTGCTTTTTAAAGATCTTTTCAAAAGTGTGATTAAAGTATCTAATATAGAGTAGACATTCAAATATTTGTTGAAAAAACTATTGAATAAATGTATATCCTCTACTTTTAGCCCAAATGCCTTCAGGAAATCACCTAGCGTACTCTTCTCTGGAGCTTGCAACACTAAGTTTTTTATTTTCAAACTCATTCCTTATACTCAGGGCTGGTCATCCGCTGAAACTCTATTCTCCTTATCCAAAGCTGAAGATCTCTTTCCTGAACCCATAGCTCCTCCAGCAATTTATTTGCTTTCTTATCCTATCTCTCGAAGCCAGACCTTTTCTGTCTTCCATGGAAACAGTTATCGTATCTGACATACCGAATCTGAGCTCACAGGAGTGTTAGTTTTAGATCTCCAAGAACAGATGCCAAACTGGGATTGGAAGAACATATTACAGGGACATGCTTCATACGGTAAAGGGAAGGGATAGGAAAAAATGGGGGAGCCCTCCGTCCACAGTGCAGGTCTGAATCTGAAAAGGAGCCAAAGGAGAAGGACTGGCAGGAAAAGGCTCTGAGGACAGAACAGCTCTGAGATTTCAGCTAGGCTAATGGAGAGTCCTTGAGACTAACCTACCCTTCAGGGTGGTCCTGGGGGTGGGGGGTAGGAATGGCTGGGTTCTGATCCCTCCATAGAGCTCAGCAATTGGCTAGGTTTGGGGGGATCCCGGGGGATAGATGTAGACAGAGCAGGTTGCAGCAGCTAGCACCCTAAAAACACACCCTGGATCTCAGTGGTGCATCTTCATGATGACCACAGGGAAAGAATCTAGAAATGTCCCTCTGGTGTTGCCCTCCCAGCCCTGGTAACAAATGGGCATTTTCAATTGCTCTTTGGAAATGAGACTCTGCTCTTGTTTACTCTGTGCTTGCCAGGCTTTTACTTGTCTTGGCACACATATGAAATGATAATGAATCAACAGCATGTTGTAGTAAATAGTGGAGACTGCTGTTGGAAGAGGCTCAGGCGCCTCTGTTATTCAAATGATTGATGGACTCACTGTCCCAAAGCTCCTTCAGCCCATCTGAAGTACACGGTAGGGAAGCAGTGAGCTAATCCATTGGTTACTTTGCAGAAGGAATTTCTCTCTGCAGTGATTTTAAACTGTAACTGTTCTTTAGAATCACACGGAAGGCTTTTTAAAAATAATAATTGTGCTGGCTCTCCACTGCGGACAATTCAAAAGTCCTGGGGCAGACCCCAGTTACTGGTATATTGGTTTTTATGTTTTTATGTGCAGAGTTGAAAGCCACTGTTCTGTGTCTACTGCAATGACAGAGCAATGGGAGAGAGATCTTGAAGGGAGAAGAGCAGGTCTTTAAAGAACACATTCTTAATTCTAGTTAGAGTTGGGCCAGTTACTAACAAAAAGGTCAAGCTGACCCCCATTAGGACAATTATAGCCTTCACTGTTCCCCTTGGTTGTCTAGGGAAATGTACAAGGCTGGGTTTTACAGATATGCCATCATGGCCAGCCAGCGTTTTAGTTCTGAGTTTGTGTGAAAAGCAAGACTCAGAATAGCCAATTTGATACTGAAGAAGTTTTATAGTTTTATTAACATTTACACCAAAGCTATTGGCAAACACCAAAACTCATGACTTTTTTATTTAAACCAGGTAGTTGAGTTAATGGCAAACCTCTGCTCTTAAGCATCTTTGTTTTGTTTGTTTGTTTGGTACTTGGGACACAACCTAGGGATGCTTTACCACTGAGTGTGGCTGAGGTTGTATCCTCAGCCTTGTTTATTTTTTATTTTGAGACAGGGTCTCATTAAGTTGCCTTAGGATTTACAATCCCACTCCCTCAGGTTGTGTTTAGAGGGAACATTTATGAAATTTAAAAACAAACTGAGAAACAATCTTATCATAGATTTTATCTTACTCATTTTCAGTAGGAAAAAAAATATATGTGTGTGAGAGTTGTATTTCCTGGAATACTTCTTACTTTAGTGACCAACTGTGCTTAAGTGGTTATGGTTTTCACAACAGAACACACTTAGATTGCAAAACCCAACATAGCCTCGTGTGTGACATTCAACTCAGTACAACGACGTTGGGCAAGTATGAAAATTACAGAGGATGTATGAGGAGCATGCGGATGACCAAATTCCAGCTTCTCTCTTTCATAGTAAGTATAAAATACCTCCAAAGTGATAATTTGGGGACATGTTATTCTATCAAGTCACCATTATGTGTACATGGACATTAATTGGCTTGTAGACATCCAAACTCTTGTCAAATGGTTAAGGATAGCATGATTTAAATTTCTTAGAACTTAAGAAGATGTAAAAAAATAATGTAAGGAAACTCTCTGGGTGTGTGTGTGTGTGTGTGTGTGTGTGTGTGTGTGTGTGATGTAGGGGTGGCTATGAATTAGTGAAGTGAGAGAACAGGAGGAGAGGATAAGTAAAGAAGGCAGAGAGAGAGAAGATGGAGAGGGATAGGAATGAACCACAAGAATAGAGGAATAAATAGAAATATGTGGTTAGAGATAGATGGTTATAAGCAATGAAGTGCCCAACTTATTGCTTAATTCCACAAAAATTTATTACATGCCATCTCTATTAGGAGCTGGGATACAGCAATAGACAAAATCAAATAAAGCCCTCCTTTACAGTTTACATTCTAGAAGATTCTGTGCAGCTGTCAAACCTAAGTGAATAACCATCCTACAAAATAATCTGAGAAAGTGCCTATTAATAGGTTTTTTTTTAAAGAGGAAAGAGGTACATTAGAATTTTCCCTTTCTGTATTTTATTACTTTGACAAATAATAATTTTATTTTCTTATGAGGTACAACATGCTATTTTATTAGGTATATATTATGGAATGATTAGATCAAGCCAGATAATAAATCTATCACCTCAAATCCATATGAGAACATGTAAAATATACTCTTTAAGCAATTTTCAGTTATATGATACATTATTATTAATGTATTTTTATTTTTTATTACTCACTATGCTGTACAATGGATCTCAAAATGTTCTGCCTACTTAACTGAAATCTTATCTCCTTTACCAGTACCTCCACTATCTCTGCCGCCACCAGCCCAGCTCTGGTAACCACCATTCTACTCCCTACTTCTATGACTTCAGCGTTTTAAGATTCCACATGCAAGAGACATCAGGCAGTATTTGTCTTTTTGCATCTGCTTTATTTCACTTAGCAAAATGTCATTCAGGCCATTCCTGCTGTTGCAAATGACAGCATTTCTGTCTTTAGAGAAATACCTGTCATCAAATATATGCCATCCATAGATGAATATGTGGCACATTTACCACATCTATTAAACACTTAGGTGATCCCATATCTTGGATATTATCAATAGTGCTGTAATGAACATGAAAGTGCAGAAATACCTTCAACATACTGGTGTATGTGTGTGTGTGTGTGTGTGTGTGGTGTTGGGGCTTGAACCCAGGACCTCACACATACTAAGCATGCATTCTACTACTGAGCTACACCCTCAATACCCCGATGTCCTGATTTCAATTCCTTGGGATACATACCCAGAAGTGGGATTACTAGATCATATGGTACTTCTATTTTTAGATTTTTGAGGACTCTCCATAATGTATTCCATAATGACTACACCAGCTGACACAGCTGACATTTCCATCTGGACCGTACAAGTGTTTTCTTCTTCTCCACAGCCTCTCCAACACTTGCTATCTTGTGTCGTGTTTTATTTTCATTGCTGGGGATTGAACCGTGAATGTTTTAACACTGAACTCACCTAATGACATCCCAGCCCTCACCCTTCTCCCCCTCTTTCTTTGAGACAGGGTCTCACTAAGTTGTTCAGGGTGGACTTGAACTTGTGATTCTCCTGCCTTAGCCACAGGAGTCACTGGGAGTGTGCCATGGTGCCCAGAATCTCAAGACTGAAAATAAAAATTGAGTGTATCCCTCACTAATCATCAGGGAAATTAAAATTAAAACCACAAGAGACATTCCCACACACTTTTTGGAATGACTATCATAAAAAAATCAAAAGATTACAGACACAGTGGCACACTCCTACAACCCCAGCTCCTTGGGCTCCTGGGATAGATTGTTAACAGTATCTCCCTTTTCCTATTTTCTATAGGAACTTTGTGAAGTTTATGTTTTCAGGGCACTCACTTTAAGATTGTCTACTAACTCCACCTGGAAACATTTTTTTTTTTTTTTCATGAACTAGAAAAAAAAAAAACCACACAAATGGGACAGGACAAATTTTATTCTCCATTCATATCACTTCAGGGGCATTCCTACCCTCCTCCTGACCCTGACAGATCCAGGTTAAATAAGGAGGGCCATCTTATCTCTCATTAACAAGTGGAATACAATAGAGTAGGCCTTGTTAGCATGGCTGAGGTAGGATAGAAGACATAAGAAAAAGGAAGGCTATATAAAAGGAAATAAGATTTTAATTTAGAAGTCCTGCCCACTTTTTGAGGTCTGTCACTCCCTAAGTCTTTCTCCTTTTCAAACCTATTATTCCCAAGAGAAATCTGGGATATCCATAAGTTTTCTGAGAAGTCTGTAAATCATCCTGGGCACTGATAACTAACTCACTATAATTAGATTAATCAAAGAGAGCCAGGCTGTCTTGAGGAACCTATAATTTAGAGGACCTCCCAGCACTATCTATTGATCAGATAATAAAGTTCATGTCAGCCTGAGGATCTGGAGATTGACCAGACCACCAGATCCTGTAATGAGATCACCAGACTGATAACATTCCTACATGCCTTCCCAAACCTACTCCTCACCAAGTTTCCTTTAAAGGAAGAGCTGAAACCTCCTTCCCCCAAATATCTCACTCTTGAGATGGCCTGCACTCTCCTTTGAATGTATATTCTTTGCTTTGTCCCCAAAGGCATCTCTGTCTTTAGACTGTCCCTGTCATCCCTTGATTGTGTATATGCTTTCCTATATAAACCTCACTCTCTGACTTTAACTGGTGCCATGCTGAAACTCATATCTCTCATGTTTGCCAAAGATCCTGCTGGTCTTAAGTTCTTCCTTCTCTCTGGTACCTCCTTGGACTCCTCTTCAGGGACACCCATTCTCTTCTGACAAAATAAAATTCTGGAGAAGCAATGAAGGGCAAGAGAGAAGTTTGTCTAGAAACTGTTTCATGCAGAAGGTTCTGGGAAGGAACAGTTTCTGTCACTCCTTTTAGATAAGCACAGGACCTGAATGCACTCTTCCATCCATTTCTTCACCAAAGAAAGACATACGGAGCTTCACACATACTAAGTGTTACCTGGAGGAAGAAGTAGACCACTGGGGAGCTGAAAGGCAGGGACATGGGTTAGAGAAAGCACAGGACACATAACACGCACACAAATGTACTGATTTGCATCATGCCCTGGACTCCCCAAATAAGATTTTCTTCTGTCCTGGTAATCACTAAGGACACACTTAAAGGATTCCACAAATTTTTATTATGATTATTGTTGCTGCTGTCAATAAGGCAGTAAACTCTAAAGTAGACCCTAAACATGCCTCTCTCCCACACATCTCCCCTGCTACCAACGAAAATTCAGAACGCTGTCTCCATACTTCATTGAAAACTGAGAGTGGGTGTCAGAGCGATTGTTGTTATAGTTTGGATATTAAGTGTCCCTCAGACTCATGTTTTGAGGGCCAGACCCCCCGTGCAGCAGTGTTCAGAGGTGGGGCATTTGAAAAATGATTGGATCATGAGGGTTCTGACTTCTTCAGTGGATTGAAAACTAAATGGAGTACTGGGAGGTGGTGGAAACTGAAGGCAGGTGCGAGTAGGTCACCAGGAGGACTTCATCTTTTCCCTGGCTCCCTCTGTCCCTCTTTGTTAGAGTCTGTAAACAAGTCAGGATGGCGCCTGGCATTTTGCCAGAGAAATGTTAGAGTCTGTAAACACGTCTGAATGGCGCCTGGCAAAATGCCAGAGGGAGTGGTTTGTGAAGTAATTCCACCGAGTCATTAAGTGTGGAGATTCCTTATTGGTTGACTGCTGTATCTAGTTTATGCTAATTAAGATAAGCTGTGTGGAATGTATAAATACCACTCCTGTCCTACAAAAAACGGCTCCCACTCCTGCTGTATCAAGGTACACAAGTTGTCGTCACCCCCCAGTTATTTTGCTGCCAGCCGGCCTTCGGCACCTCTTCCTTTGCTTCAGTGAGCGGAGCAGCTTTCCTCTACCATGCCCTTCCACCATGATGTTCTGCCTCGCTTCAGGCCCCAAGCAGTGGCACCATCTGACCCTGGACTGAAATCTCTGAAACCATGAGCTAAAATAAAACTTTATATATATATATATATATATATATATATATATATATATATTTTTTTTTTTTTTTTTTTTTTTTTTTTTTTTTTGCGGGGGGGGGGGTCAGGTATTTTGGTCACAGCATCAATAAGTTGACTGACATAGATATCACACAGTAACCGGCCACACCCACTTTTTACTGTGCCATGGGAAGGAGGGAGAAACAGTGAAATTGTGTGTGTCCAAGAACTGCATTCTTATCTTTCTCTTCCCTCTAAATTCTCAGCATGTCCCTTTACCTTGATCTGAGACTAGGATACTGACAATTTTAACATAAGAAATACCCAAGGAAGGAGAAGGAAATCACTGAGTAAAATGCTATATACCTGAAGTTTCATTTTTCTCATCTTAACAATAAAACAGCATGTTACTATTTTTATTACCCTTAGTGTTCAGGTGAGCAAATGGAGGTTCAAAAGTGAATTACATTAAGTCACATTTGCTAATAAATGGTGAAAACAGAATACACATCTGAATCTCTTAAATTACAGAATATATATTTTGCACTACATATGGTGTGGTGATATGAATTAGACTAGGGTGTCAGGCAAGATCGGAATTCAAAAGCTGGTTTCATTGCTTTCCAGTCATGTGATTTTAGCCTGAATATTGTCATCTATACTATGGAGATCAACTACACATACTCATGGAACCACTCAAAGAATCAATGAAATAATTATTCTAAAATCATAGCATAGCGTGTTACATAGCAATTATGGTAATTGAGTGAGACTACTTGGACCAATATATATCCAGGTCAAGGAATCCTTATTTAACTTTCATTACTAAAAGCATTCATTCTGATTTTTTAAAAGAGCTCATTTTACTCTTTTCTCTGTTCAAAAATTTATAATTTCCCTGTGAATAGTTCTGCCTCCTCTGGAAAAGATGATTTCTTCATAAATAACAGCTCTGCAAGGATTTGGTGCCTTTCTCAGTCATACCAAAAAAAAAAAAAAAAAAAAATATTTGTAGACAGTGATGATAATTCTCCATCTCAGTTTTCCATGATGAAATTTTTTTTTGGCCATTTTCTTCTTTAGCCTGACCTTATTAACTCTTATCTATGTATGTTTAGCAAATATGTAGCAAACATCTTTAAAGGGTATATTTCTCTAAAAAAAATGACTCCATTCTAAAATGTCAAGGCATGAGAAAACTTCAATTAGGATAGTTAAGTGACATTTTTACCTAGCCATATCCTTTCCTAAATGTTTTTGGTAAACGTGTGTGTATTCATATATCATTTTATCAAATCAGAGATTTTCAATTAGGAATTTCAGAGTTTAGACTCAGAGATGTCTTTTTTGGGTACAAACTGAGACTTAGACATCAGAATTTCCATGTGATATTTGGAAATTTGGGGAAGTGAGAAGGTGGCTGCCAGATGTGTGGAAAGTCAGCCTGGTGTGGGAGGAAAAGACATCAAAGTGCTTTCTCCAACTCCTTTGCTCTGAAAGGCCAGAGGAGACTCCTTTAAGAAGCTTCTGAGCTTCATGGACTGTCTTCTAATAGCAGGTCCTTTCTCACCTTTTTAGGTCCATAATGTACACGCTAAGCAGATCTTTTTCTTGTTGCAGCTTGTGCTCCCAGAAGACTAAGTGGTGTGCTGGAGAAAGAAAGAGAAAAGGAAGACATGGATTCTGCTGTAGGCATTTTCACTCTGGTTGAAATGAATTAAAATGACTTCTACCCATGCAAAAGTTACAAGGCTCATCCCTCAAGAACAGAGCTGATAGCACTTGCTGTAAAGCCAAATGCATTTAGACTTAGAAGATGAAACATGGACATGAGAAATTAGCAGGTGAATTACTCTGTAGGCTTGCAAGTCAAGAGACCCGGGCTTTTAGTTTGTCTCTAGCTTTGTATGCCATCTAATTCAATCACTTAATTTATCCTATTTATTTCTCTATTGCTAAAGCATGGATTAACTAATCTGTAAGTCTCTTTCCAAAGTATGTTTCTAAAACTCCAAGTGGAAAATATGTAACTCAAGACAGCAAAGGTATCTTTAGGAACGACTTAGTGCTGCACACCCATCCTCTGGTAAGGAAAACTGAGTGGTGAGTCATGGATCCTGTGGTCAAGGGCTTAGGTTCCATGGAGAAAATCAGATGTGCATCAGTGTGCATCTGTGACTTCACAACCAAATGGGCTAATAATACTCTAACAGAGGTCCAAGAGAGGTAAGATAATGGTGTCTGAATAAAGTCATTGATTTTATATATTTTACTTACTAAAGCAGTGGAAAAATTCAAAAGACCTCCCAAACTGATAACTTTACCTTGATCTGAACCTCTATTTGTTACTATTTCAATCTACATACATGTCTCTCTATGTCTCTCTCTCTTTCTCTCTCTCTCACACATATAGACACATACTCATACACATGCACATACATATATCAGGTTTCACATCACACACAAGATGTATTTAATTTTATTTTATTAATCCATGTTATCGATGCACTGGGAGAACTCCAGTCTCTAGCAAGGTAAACAGATTCTGAACAATGGAAGTGAAAGGGAGTTTACTGCGTTGGCTCAGTGAGATCACAGAACTGAAGGGGAAGCACAAGAACCGGATAAGAAAGTTCACAGGAAGCAGCTGGCTCCAGGGGATTCTGTGACAACAGAAACCCTGTTGACTTCACCAGTGAGCCATCAGAACTAGAAGGTGTGAGTTCCAAGTTACTCTCAAGACTCAAAATCCTGGATGACAAAACCTGGTTAGTTTGGATTTGGCTTTGTTGTCACCACTTGGCAAGTTGAGGGAGGGCTCCTTGGCTTCTGGTACTCCAAGGTTGCACAATAGGATGTGGTAGGGAACTGGGAGATGTCAATGCCCCAAAAGGAAAGAGAGAAGGGATGTTGAGCAGTCAGTACCAACAAACGTCCATATCACATTCACAGCTCCTGATGCATTCTGTGAAGCAGTTACCCAGCAGCAGAAGGAAATGTTGAAAAGAGCTGGTGAGAGTGTCAGAGAATCTAGATTTGAAACTTCATTCTCTGCTAAGCATGAAAATTTAAACAAATCATTGGCTTCTCTGAGTCTCAAATTCCTAAACTGAAAAAGGCAAGTAGAAGCTGCTAGTTGTGTTGTGGTTGTTATAGTTAAATATATTTGTGATGGAGGTCAAATGGAATATATCAAAAATGCATTACTTTATAAAGCACTAGGAAAGGACAAGAGACTTCTCAGGTCCAGATTAACTTTTCACTGTATTAAAATGGTCCATATAAATTGGGCATCATTGTTATCTCTAGTAACAATGATAGATTCTTAGATTGGATTTGCCAGTAGAACCAGAACTATTTTACATGATTTCTCATTTCTATTCCAAACTTTTCTTAAGGACAGTGATGATAGCTTTCCTTCCCCCTTTGCATTTGCCTAATTCCCACTGTCCTGTGTCCAGCTCTTCTGCCTTCCTCTTCACAAGACTTTCCTCAGCTCTGCGTCTGGATCTCCCTTTTCTCAAGTTCTGCATCCTCTTTGTGTGGACCACTCAGCTTGTCACCTGTTCATCCGGCATTCTGTGAAGCTATTGTTACTCATTTCTTCATGAGTCTGGGACTTGTTTTATGATTAGGCAGTGTCCCATATATACAAGGCACAGTGCTAAGTACTTCAGAAATTTCAGGCATGAGTAAAGCAGACCCAAGCCTCAAGGAACCTTGGCTGGGCAGAAAAATGAGGATCATCATTATTCAAAGCAGAGAGAAGGCCCTGCCGATTTTTAGTCTGTTAAGGTTACTATGAGAAAGTCTCATAGCGTAGTTGGCTTAAAAACAACAGAAATTTATTTCTCACTGTTCTGGAGCCCTGGAAACCCAAGATCACAGAGCTGTCTTGGGTGGGTTCTGAAAAGGACCTCCTTTCAGGATGTAGATGATCATCTTCTCATTGTATCTTCACTTGGCAGAAACAGGATAAGAGAACTCTCTGGGGTCCCTTTTGTAAGATTATTAATCCCATTCATAAGGGCTCTACCCTCAATGACCATTATCTCCAGAGGCCCCACATCCTCATACCATCACACTGGGAATCAGGATCTCAATGCATGAATTTGAAGGGGACACAAACATGCAGTCCATTACAGTGGAGAAGTTAGCATTTGATCATTTACTTCCTCATCAAAAAACCATGCTGAAATTTGGGCAAGTGCCAGGATGAGCAAGAAGGGCTTTCCAGACAGAGGGCAACTATAAAAAACAACAACACAAGCCAACTGCACCTTTCACTTCTTTTGAGCCTACTGCGGAGTTTGGCCTGTGCTAGGTGTGACTGTGAGACCTCTGTAACCTGCAAGTGTATTAAAAAAGAAAGGAAGAGATGGAGGGAGAGGGGGAGGGAAAGAGAGAGAGGGGGAGAGGAGAAAAGAAAAGAAAAGAAGAAAGAAAAGAAAAGAAGAAAGAAAAAGCAGTCAGGCAAGTGAGCACACACAGAGGGTAAGAGATAGAAAGAAATTGGGAAACATCTGTACTTGAGGAGTCAGAGAACTCAATATCGTTCTGGGCTTTTTTTTAAAGCAAATCAAGCTAGAATATGTCTTCACTGTTTTAGAGTGTTCACAGGACAGAGGTCAGAGTACTCATAGAGGTAGTTATTACTTATAATTTATTTTATGTCCTGCGTCAGAAAATTGGGGACCTCCATGAGCCCCCAGCATAACTTCCCAAAGGAGAATCAGTAGCACTGATAAAAGGTCACACCTCAGTCTCCTCTTCCAGAGCCTCAGGTAGGGGAGTCGGGGCTCAGACTCAGTACCTTGCCTCAGCAGAATACAAGATAAATCAATCCCACCAAAACAAAATGTGGATAGGGGTCCTGGACTTCATGTCCTTGTATCCAGGTAGACCTACTCTATCATCATGCTTGCTTTGAAAAACAAGAACATTATTCTCCTTTCCTCAGTAATTTATTCCACTGATAATTTAGCTTAATGACAATTTAGATTTTCTTCTGTCACCGTTTTTTGTCATTTACATTTTAATAAGCCAAATGGCTAAACACTCTGTTTTGAGCTACATTAAATGTACTCACCGCCCAACAAGAGTCTTTATATATGTTTGTCTCTAAATATACACATCATGTTTTCCAGAAGGATCTTTTCAAGTTGCTCTGGTTTCCATTGTGACCACTACATTGTACTGACCACCCACCAGTTCCTTGTTTTTCATGCATAATAAATCTTAAAGCCACATGTTTCAGCCAACATTTCTGGTAGATACTCCTCCCTTAAGGGGAGGAAATTGGGTATTTCTGCATTATTAATTAGTCATTAGCATAGGCATCTGAATGCATGCAGAGAAACAAATGTTGCAATGAAGCCCAGGTGCTCAAAGAATAGAAAGTTTCTGTAAACAAAATAAAATGGAACAAAAAGATACCCCAGCAAAACCCTATTTTGGAAGATTTCAGAGGGCATATCTTTGTTAGCCTCAAGCACGGAGACAGCACAAAAATTTCTAGAGGAATTCTGGGCACTTATGAAAATATTCTCACTAAACCAAGAGGATATTTCAAGGAGGAATTTAATAACAACTTGGCAATGACATGGGGGCTGCAGGGCTTCCAACTTAATATTCAAGTTTCTCAACAGTTCAAATATCAAGTGTCCATGATTTACATTTGTATACACCTTGGAGGTCCATAAATAATATTTTTCTTTGACTAGAGTTCTCTCCATCCAGACACAATCCAAGGAAAGCCCTCCCAGTCTTTTTTCTTTTTTTTTTTTTCCCACATCCCCTTTAAATTTCTTTGGATTCTGTCCTAACATTGGTATGTTGCACAATAATGAGGTGCTTCTGTCTTGATCTTCTTAGAGATGAATCCTAAACAGTCCTATTCCAGTTGGCATTCTGATATTTTTCTGATTCTTAACTATTGGAAACTAGCTGCAGATTGTAGATCACTTAAAATCCAATAGGTAGAGCTGATTTCCTAGCTGTTAACAGGGTCCTACTCCTAAAAATTACCTCTACTACTATTGCGTACTTGATTGTGTTCTCTGAAGTTTAGACACATACCCGGGGAAGAAGGCAGGCACAACACTTCTAGTTCTAGCACTTAGTACTAGCTTTTCTAGAACTTTTTAGTTGGACAGTTAGCAGCACCTTTTGATGGTGGATAGAGAGCAAAAGAGCACCAGGAACCTGTACCTGAGTGGGTGGGAGAAATGCTCTAAGGGAAAAAAGAAAAAAAGTAGGGAAGGGAATTTCAGAAGAGAAACCATGAAAGATCGGATTCCTAGGAGCCCGTTGACTGCTTCATCCTCCTGAAGTCTTCCCTGCGCTGTCCCAGTCAGAAATGGGGACAATGGTGCCAATGTCATGGTATATCCACGTGCTATTTTTTTTTTTTTTTTACAAATGT